>NC_136060.1:482062372-482534239 GCF_964261635.1 Lissotriton helveticus
ACAGGAGAGCGAAAGGAGGGCTAGATGGCGCCTCTGCTCGCAAGCGCGCAGCCGCGCGCATAACTGCAAGCTCTAGGCCGGCCATGGTAGCATTTTCTGAGCCCACTTACTAAAAGTCTCGCCAGAGCAGCGCATGCGCTGGTTCAGGCAAACCTAAAAATCAGTTTCAGATCCATGTTAACACAGCTGTTTAAAAACATTTAATAAAAGTGGGAGCAGCCATAGACTAGATGCAGCCAGGCTGCCATCCTCTAGCCAATGAGGTGACATAATGCAGTCTACCTTTCTTTCAATGACTATGCAACAGAAAACACCAAGTCCGACTGACAAAAATCTTGATTTGCTCCAAAAAAAGAGCATTAGCCATCCCTTAAATGTTCAAGAAATGGAATGCTCTTTCCATCGAAGTGGCAGGTTGTGGAGAGAAGCAAATGCAAAGAAAGTTGGTAATGAAATATTTTGATTGTGATGAAATTGAGAACTTTAGGGATGAATCTAGAAGATGTGAAGATAAACTTTCTTTTGACAAAGCATAAGTATGGCTATTTACAAGTAGGTGCTTGCAATTCATTCAAACTCCTTGTTGATTTGGTGGCTAATACAGGGGTCTTCCATGAAAGAGGAGTGTATTTTGAACCAGTTCAAAAGGAGGCCAACTTAGTGCCGTCTAGGCTTTAGTCAGCTGCCAAGATGGGCGATATCTTTTTTTAACTGTAGGAATACACCCTCCATAAAGTCCATATTCAGCCTTGATGAGAACTAAGTAGGTTTATCCAGTGTTATGGAGGTATTTGGAAATTGTTGGCAAGTCACTATTATAGAAGCATATGTAAGGCCCAATTTTTTCCATTTCAAAAGATATGGTAAAAAGCTGATGTGGCGTCAACAAAGCTGTGTCCCTATTAAAAAATGCATGCAATATCAAAGTGCCTGGCTTAATTGTATATAGGGACCACAGACAGCGGAGGAGTGTCTCTTTTTCCAGATTCTGCATGAATTAACGCATGAGTGAACATGTTTAACAATTCCATGTATCAGCCACACCGGACCCATGATGTTTCATTTGCAATGTTCTCTCTTGATTTTGCACAGTACTTTGGGCACAAAGGAATCATCAGGAAGGGGTACAGGAACTTCTCAATACAATAATCCTCTTTCGACTTTCCTTCTGCGGCTGTTGTCATGTTGGCAGAGAGGTGCCCCCCCCCCCTACAAAACTGGTATACGCTAGTCGATGAGATTAACTTGTGGCATGGTGCAGCACCAGACACACTTAACCCGTTATAAGCCAAGTTGTCTTAAGTCTAGTTGTTTTTTTCCCTGGTCCAGTAAGGACATGCTTTCGGTGCAGTTAAAGGCTATTTATTGGCCACTTCTGCATTTTTGTGGTTACCGTATCAGACCTCTCTATCTAAGAACACCCTTCATGATGTTATAGTGGGAATACAATTTTTTATGTGCACCCCATTGGAGCCTCTATGCATTGCCCATTAAGGCAATCATTGAAAACGGTCTCATCGCCATAAAAACAGCTAGGCATGTAAGCGAGCTGCAGGCTCATTCAGTCAACCCACCATATACAAACATTTTTCCATATACGTTAGTGTGGAGGACCCAACGTCCTTTGTGCCAAAAGTAGTCACTACATTCTACGTTAGTCACACATCCCCCTTCAGACATTCTTTGCCCCACCTAACTCCTCTATTGACTATCGTTTGGACGCTAACATGGCACTAAGCTTTTATATCGATTGCACCAAAGAACATTGGGTGGATGATCAGCTCACTATGGGTTTCTCCAAGGCAAAAAAAAGTGCAAGGCAGTGAAAAAGCGGACCATTTCCAGATGGATTGTTCACTGTATAAAGATCTGCTACGTACTGGTGAAGAAGGCTCCATAAGCCTTACGGGATCACTCCACCACAGCTAAAGCTGCTAATACTGCGCTAGCACACAAAGTACCTTGCCTAGACATTTGTGAGCTCGATACGTGGGTGTCGGCACATATCTTCATGAAGCCCTGCTGTCACTTTTGTCAGATCCGTAAAGAAGGATATTTTGCCTGATCGGTCCGGTGGTCCTTTTTGGTCTGAACCACTTCACATACCCACCACCTGGATAAGTACTGGTGTGGTATCCAGTTAGAAGGTAAATAATCTTCGCTTAAAAGTATCTATCAGATGAACAAGTTACTTACCTTCGGTAATGCTTTTTTTGATAGATTCATTATCTAACTGCAGACTGCTCACCAACCATCCCATGTCCCCATTCTGTGACAAAGGAAAAAAGGTGCTTGAGCCTTCCAGGGAAGGATATAACTTTGTTAAAGATTTTGAGAACTTCACAAGAGCTGGAGGAGTCAGTGCGTGCTTGTGAGACACATACGCATATTTTTAAGATGACCCTGGGAAAAGTGGCGTCAGTAGATTTGCGTCTGCTTTTGTGATGGGTTTGAGGCCTAGGCTCATTAATCACATTCAGCAGAATGAATGTTGTTGGCAGACAAAGATCATGGATGAGATCTTGGTGCCATCAGAATATTGTAGTGTTTATTTTGATGCAAAGCAGAAGAAGCTCAAGGAGAAGCTGATGGTTGCCCAGACTAAGCAATTTGAGAGAGAGACCAGACCAAATTAATTCACATATAAACTTTTTTCAGCCTGGAATGAATCAAATTAAAGGTGTGTAAATGAGAAATAGAGTGATGCAGATGCAAGGTAGTGGAAGAGGGATGATAAACAATGAAGACATGAATGTGAATGTTGAAATGATGATGAAGAACACTGCTTGTCACTTCTGGGGGAAGTTTAAGCACTGGAAGAGGAAGTGTAATCAGAACCCAAATAGGATTCAATTGGAGGTTGTTTGAGAGATTAGAAGAAATGGGATTGTCCCGAATATGTAAAATTCTGAGTAGAATGTGCAGAGTCAGAAATCATTATGTATTTCGATGCCTTCAACCCCACTGGTGGAGCAAAACACGAGAAAATGCTTTATTGTGCATGGTATAAATATAATCCATTGCTACTGAATGATGCGTTGGCTGGGACCAGTTCACAATGACGCTGCCTGTGGGAGAGGAAGATTGCATACTTTGAGCAGTCCTGGCGCTAGACCAAAGAGGCCCATATGTTGACAGAGAAGTCAATGGCCATCCAGTTTTGTTAATGATTGATACAAGGGCTACCGTTTTACAGATCGTTCTGTGAGAGTCCTAAACCAACTCCTCTCAGGAAGAGAAGTCCAATTTATAGAGATCAGCAATCAAACTATTACCGGCAGATGTCCCAGGTTAAACTGGTCAGATGGAAAACAAGCACCCACTTATTTCATGAGATTTAAGTCCTGTGAACTTATTGCAAAGGGACTGTCTCTGAAAAATGAATTTTGTGATCTACTGCACACCAAATGGTATTGCAGTTGAGACACAAGATGAGGATTTGGTGTTTAAAATAAACAATTATTTCCAACCATGACAAAAGAATGCCGGCCTCTGGATTTGCGACATACTGTCAAAGATGAGGTAGGAGATATTTCTGGAAAAGAAATTGGACTGATCAAAAGAGCAGAGCCAGTTAAAATAAAAGTCAAACCAGATGCAATATTCCTTAGAACTAGACCGTGCAAGCGCAGAAACAAAATTGATTTAAAAAAAAAATTCAGCAGGTAATCTTACGGGAAATACTTGGTAGTCCTTGTGACGAGAATTAAAAAGCTGAATGGCAAATTGGAAAATCGTGCAAGATCTCCAAAAGATTAATAAGGTTGAGATTCCATGTTTTCCAGTGGTACAGAATCCAACACTTGTTTTGTTAAAAATGCTTTACGATGCACAATGGTATACAGTCAACAATTTATGCCAAGCGTTCTTCTCAATTTCTTTGCCAGAGAAATCTTTCTTTTTGCGTTTTACATTCTGAATACAGTTATCGTGTGGTGTAGAATCAATGGTATACTTAAAGCCCTTTGATTGTTAGCCGAATTCTGAAGAAGGCCTAGAGAGTTTGAAGCTGCCCTGCAATTCGGTATTACTGCAGTACATAGATGACCTTCGGGTCTCATCCAAGACAAAGGAAGACTGCAAGTGTGATACAATAGCCATATAGAATTATCTGGCTGTGAAAGAACATAAGGTTTCTCCAACTACAATGTAGTACTGGAAGAAAGAAGTGATTTGTCTTGGACACCACTCTGAATATGTGAGGAAAGTCTAAAAATAATGAGTTTCTGCAACTTTGAAAATGAGCCAGCTGCCTGAGGGAGGCTCTGATGTTTCTTGGATTTGTTGGCTATTGTAATAAGTGGATTCCATACCTTACCTTGATTGCAAAACCTTTAGTAAGGTTGACACGTGGGGACATTCAAGATCCAGGACCATTTGACAAGGAACGTCCTAATGCATTTGAAGAGCTGAAATAGTCTGTCAAGTGCCCACACTCGGGATGCTTTATTACAGTTTAACATTTTATCTATATTGTCATGAAAAAGGCGGATGTGTACTTTAGATTCTGACTCGAAGGCACAGTGATTTAATGTGCTTTGTAAGCCATATTGGATCCAGTTGTAGTAAGTATTCCAGGTTGTTTGAGATCGGTTGCAGCTGTTTGTACTACCACTGAACAGAGTGAAGGAACTGTGATGGGTCATACATTAATTGTTTATGTTCCACACTCAGTAGGGATCTTGTTGACAAGAACGATAACTCAGCAACATACCAGTAAGAGGTTGACACATGAGCAAGTGATACTTGCAGCTGAAAACATGACAATCAAGAGGTGTAGTACTTTGAATCCAGAAACACTACTTCCTATTTCAGAAAAGATTTGAGAGGACAGGAAATTTGATGTTGAAATTGAACCTGAACAGGATTGACTGAAGGTGACAGTTGGGAAGAAAACCTCTGTAAATGGCTGATCGGACAATATTTGTTGATGGTTCCAATTTGCGAGACCAATATGCAACACTGAGAGCACCCTATGCAGTATGTACCGTTTCAGAGACCTCGGAAGCATCTTCTCTGCAAAAGTAACTTTAGTGCAAGTGGAAGAGTTGGTTGGATGGACAAAAGCTTGTTCCTGGTTGGAAAATGTCAATGGATTGATTCCCACAGCCAGCCAGTATGGTTTTGGAGTTCGAGTTCAATACTAGTCAGTATGGTTTTGGAGTTGTGCATTATTTTGGCCAACTCTGGACCAAAAGGAGTTTTAAGACCTCCTATGGAGCCCCAGTAAAGAGTAATGCTTACATACTGGATTTTTGAAAGCTTTACAGAAGCCAAAGGAGATTGCAGAGGGCAAGTGTGTGGTCTATAAACCTGGTAAAGATCTAGTAACATTTGGAAACAAGTACACAAACCAGGTGGTAAAGTACTGTGGATTACAAGAGGAGACAGTCGTGCAGTCAAGTGAGGATAATGACTCAAGAATAAGTGCAGTACAAAATGCAGATCACATGAACTTTTTCTTCATTAATTGAGTGAGCTGAGGGGGCCACAAAATTCACCAGATGCAGAGAAAAAGAACTGATACATTGGTTTACAAGAAAAACAGGATTTGTATGTAAATGCTAAAAATAAATATGTCCTTCCAGATTCGATGCTCTACCCAATATGTAAATACTTGCATGGTAAGTCGCATGCAGTAAGAGATGGTCTGATCAGAATATTTAAAAAGTATTTGGAAAAAAACTAAATTTCAAAATGTTGCTGAGGAGGTTTGTAGATGGTGCATGGTGTGCAAGTTAAATAATCAAGGGGAAAAAAAAGACTGTTACATTCATGAATCATATAGGCAAATCAGAGGGCCCTTTTTGCAAGCCTCCAGGCAGACATGCAGAACTACAAGGCCAAAAGTGCATCTTAGTGATGGTCTGACTGTTTTGAGAATAGGTTGAGGTTTATCCCACCCGGAGATCAGCCAGCCATACAGTTACCAAATTTTTGTTGAGGGAATGAATTCCACAGTTTGAGTTCTCATTTCTACATGGACTTCAAAAATTAGGTTTTGCAAATCATCCATACTGCATTCCAGATGAAGCAGAACTTCCTTTACAGCTATAGTCCACAATCTTCTGGTGTTGTTGAAAGGGCAAACTGGACGTACATGTGACAGAAAGACTAGTTTGTCTCCCATGAAGTTGTCAGGAGAGCAATGTAGCTTGCCTGTGTTATGTCAGCTGCACTTATTTCAATAACTGATATTGTGCTAGATTGCAGCAAAGGCCTGGCTGATCTGGCAAAATATGCCTCATCAGGTGAATGTGGCAACTGAAGAAAGAAAAGCTATTCCCTGCCACTGCTTGAGCATAGGTGATTGGATTGCAGTTGGAAAACAGGTCTAGAAGAGCTGCCTGGAGAAGAACTGGAACAGTTCTTAACGGGTGATCTTGACGACAAGCACTTTGGTGATATGTGCCGTAGTGGATCCTTGCTGCTCACACAAAGGGAGCAAGAGTGGCAGAAGCTGGTAGGGACAAAACTCCACAGAGAAAAGGGCAGAGTGGAGCAGAAAGTCAAGCTCAAGTTCACAGCATGGATCCAGAGATGGGGGGGTGAACACTTTGAAACTGGTAACAATACAAGTAATGGAGTGATACAATCTTAATTTCAGGTTGTAAAAGTAATGATTTAGAACCTGAAACTTCTGAGGCCCAGTTTAGAAACAGGGCAGAGGGTTCCGCCAATGCATATTACTGTATGCACAGGGCTGCAATAGCAAGATGCAGCCCTGTGGCCCAGAGTCATTCTTTTTTTCATTTAAAAAAAAAAATCCTTAAACAGGATTCTTTTTTTAAAAGAAAAAATATAATGCTCCCCTCTCCATGGGAGTCTTCTCCCGTGGTGGGGGAGCATTATAATTGTCTTACTGTTTCTTAGCCCCGGGTTTTAACAGGTGGTAAGGTACAGTAAAACAATTACTGCATGTCCACCCATCTAAATTGGGCAAGCGGACATGTAGCCATTTTTTAGATGGCCATTAATCTCCAAGGCCATTGTAAAAGTTTGGTCACAGTGGAGGCCAAGAAGTTTGTGCCATGGCCAAACTGATCACATTTAAATAGGGAGGGCCTAGGTATTGGCTCCGTTGCGATGGAGTATACATACCACCAATATATACATCGGGCCCTATGTTCCTTGGACAGTAAAGAGCATCGGATGGACTGCTGCTGAACAGAGAAAAGCTGAAGAAGATATTTCAAAGAAATGAAGAAGAAATTGCAAGAGAAAACATTGTGCCAGTTAAAAAACCTGAGACAGACTGAAACTAGTGAACCTATGGCCAAAGGATTACCAAGGAATATACCAAAAAGAAAGCATGACTCACCTTAATGGTTGTATATAGCTGCAGTATCTGAAAAAGATGAAGTAGCAGAATTAGAGATTACAAATTAATAGAGAATCCGGCAAATACAAGTTTGAGCCAAACTGAAAGTGAGATAGAATCTAAAGAAGTACTGCCTTGAAAGAAAAAAAAAAAAAAGACTAAAAAGCAAAGCTGAAAGAAAAGACAATAAAAAACTAAAACAGGAAATGTAGTCTGATTGAAATTAACTTTTGCAAGATTTTTATTATAAAGAACACTTGAAGGAAAGATTTTGATTATTATTTTATGTTTAAGACTTTTTATTGGTTTTATAAGAGATTCAATAGGAAAAAAATATCATAGCAATTTTAAGAAGAGATACAATACAAATACTCTCACCTACAACCATAGGCCGGTGAGGCAAAAAGGGATGCAAGGGAGCAAAATCTGAAATAATACATTTCCAAAGAAGAAAGAAAAACAAACCATTAATAGAAAGGAAAAGAGGGGGCCATTGGGGGAGAGTACCGGGTAGGCTGTCAGTGCTCTTTGGTGTCATACATTAAGGCTTTTATACTAACTAATGCTGGTGTAAACTGTTTCGGAGACCTTAGGTGTCCTAACTCTGTTCTGGGGGAGAGGTTTCCTGAGGTTTCGGGTGAATCGTGCGAAAGTAAATCGGACAAGTCAGCTCTCTGAATTCCCTACTGAAATAGCCAATGCAGGGACCGCGCATCTTATCGAATCGCAGCAACTGATTTTCCGCTTCCATTCCCAATAGATCCCACAGCCTGAGGGGAGGAGGGGTAGTGTAGGAAAGTATGATCTGCTTCTTATGGTTACCACCACTTTTGCTGAATGTAATACTGTTTTTGACTAGTCGGACTGGGATGCTGCTATTCAGGACTCCAGTCTATCTGCTTTTTCCCTAAACTGTTGTGTTGTGTACTTAGGTACACTCCAGACTGGATACTGGGCTACCCTTGTCAGTCCCTAGTTTATGGTACCCATGTACCCAGGGCATAGGTACTCAAGAGGCCTCCCATGGGCTTAAACATGTATTATGCCACTCTACAAAGGCTATGCAAAATTGAAGTACAGGCCTGCCGTTACAACCTGTGTAAGTTGGCGCATGCACCCCTTACTTAAGATATAGGTTTACTAAAGCTAAGGGTCACTGCACTTAAAACCTTTAAGTCAAACCTATAGCAGGCCGTTCCAATCCTGAAGTCAGGGTGCTTGGTTCGAAGTGAGAGGGTGTTGTTGCATGAGCAAGGCACCCCTGCAACCAACGGAGTCTATACTCCCAGGTTGTCAGTGAAGCAGCCATATACTAGTATAGAGGGGCATTATGCGACCGTGTGATGACCAACTCTAAAACGGCTGAAACAAACCCTATTGTGTTTAGTATCAAACATGTTGGAATAATTCCCCCACACCGGTAACTGGTGTGGGAGGTATGATTCCACCCCTCAGAAGCGTGCTTCTTGGGCTCCCTGGTGTTCCAGGTACCAGCCTTCTAGCTCCGGACAGCACAACATGGTTCTTGCTGACCAGAGACATTTCTGCCCTCCTGCTGCTGAGCCAAGCTCGAGCAGGGGAAGGCAGAACCATAGGCATCCTCTCACAGGGAGGTGTGACACCTCCCAGACAGGACTTACTGTATTAGGACTGGGTGGGTGTGCTTGCCAGCGACTGAACGTCTGCATGATGGGGCACATTTGGTGTCCCTGTGCATAGTCCAGTTCAAACCAGTCCTGGGAGCAGTTGGCTCCCACTGTGGCTAAGTACATGGTAGGACATGGGGAGTAACCTCCCCCATGTCCAGACTCTCCCCTGAATATTTCCAACCCTCTCCCATGGGTACTTAAGGGCATACCTATCTAAGGATCTTAGATCCTGAAGAGAAACCAATACACTTCGACGTCTGGGCATTTTGGACTTCGCTTAGGCCTGACTTAGTCTCCCTCTCAGTCTGCTTCATCGTCTGTGCCTGTGCACTATACAGGATACGTGTAGGACCTGTGGAGCATCCAAGACGCTTGAAGTTAATCTCCCTTGGAGAAAAGGAGTCACTCCCCTGCATTTACAGGCATCTCAACACACTGCTGTCCAGTCTGCTGATCCCGAGCTCCTACGACTCCAAAGGCTTCAACACAGGAGAAGGGTTCCTACGTCTCTGGAGGCCCAAGCTGCCCTCTCACCAAGTTTGGGGTCAGAATCCCTTGTGGGGGCTGCAATACCCGAACCTCTCTGCACCATGTACTTTTGCAAGTGCAAGTCCTTGTTAGCAGTTCTACAACAAGTGCATTGGGCGCTGAGTAGCCCCAACCTCCGGCAACTTCTCCTGCAAAGATCTTCAACCACCGAGGCCTGTTTTGTAGAGCTGATCGAGGTCCTCTCGTGAATCTAGCCTGTGAGTCCAGTTGAGGGTCAATTTTGCTTTCCGTGGGGTCCCCTGCTTGCTTGGGGACTACTCTGACTCCCATGTGTGTGGTGAGTCTCCTGGACCTTGCTGGTCCGAACCATACACATCCTTGACCTTCTGCGTGGGTTGTCGCTGCCAAGTATTGTTAGTGCTCCCACTGTACACAGACCCCTTAGCACTCGCCTCCGTTGTGGGACAGCTCACATCTGGCTCCTGGTCCCCCTCGACGTCGCCTGGTCCCCATGGCTGCCGAGTCAAAGCTCCCGTCAACTATCCTGAAACACCCGACATTGGTGGGCATTCGTTTACCTAGCCCTTTGCCACTCCCAAGTGACCCAGACTCTGTCCCCTCTGCTTTCAGGTACTCCTCAATGAGAAGCCACATTTGGATTCCAAAGGACACTTTTCACCCTTCCAGCAGGGGCTCTTCTTCGAAGTCCTCCATTGGGTTTGACGGCGGTTTCCGATACCACTTCATCCCTATGCACCCGGCTTCCCTGGGATAGGTAACTTGGATACCTCAATATCCACGAGTGGAGTGGCTATCCAACCTTCTGTCTTCCATGGGGTTTCTTTGAAGTCCACTTGGAAGGGTCCTTAACCTCAAATTCCAACACGACTTTCACATAGACTTGTATGGGGCACGCAGTCTTGTTCCCACACTGCACACACACTCCGTGGGGTCCCTATATACTCACCCTTGGTGGTTCCTTGGGGTCCCAGCAATTCTATGTCCTCTCGACTCGGTCTTGACTCGAGTCGTGGTTCTTATACCTCTTTTAGTATATGCTTTGGTCCCCCCCAGGGGCCCACTCTGTATTAGTGGTCCTGACTGTCATTTCTTTGGCCAAGTACTGTGTGCTTTGTGTTTATCTCCATGTAGGAGATAATGTAACCTACTAGATATTGTTATATAATGAAACATTTTTATAACTACTGTGTGGTTCTCTTTTAATGTAATCTATACAATAAGATTGGATTCTGGTAAAACAAGCTGCTTTACACTCCTTCAAGACTAAGCCTGACGGGAGCTCTCCACAGCTACCACTTGGATAGCTTTCTAAAGGTTGTCCTGACGCCTCTAAAATCATCATGAGAGTTTTCTGGACTGGTGAAGGGTGCCCAACCCAATTTAATGAGAGGAGAGCATATGCCAGGCCAGCCTCTCACAGGTAGGGTCTGCATAACAGAGTATCTTGGGAAGAAGTGTAATTTTTACAGCCGCTAGTCTCCCAAGCCAGGACAAAGTATGATCCTTCCATTTTTACCGCTCTGCATGTGCCCGCTTGCAGGCGGCCATGGTTGCTCTCTGCCGTTTGCTCAACCGTGGGGTGTATATGAAGGCCCAAGTAGGTCACCCCCTGTGAAGCCCATGCGTACGGGTAAAGATTCTGCATAGTGTCTACTTATGGAGCCGATATCCTGAGGTTCAGGAGTAGCGATTTCTGTGCGTTGATCTTAAAGCCTGACACTGCTCCACTTCAAAGACAAGCTTTGATAAAGAGCAAAAGGGGTCTGCCAATATCACAAAGACATCATCCGCATATAAACAGCAATTTATTGTCCCTACCTCCCATCTTCACTCCCACTATCTCTGCATTTCCCCCCCGAAACGTTCCGCAAATGGCTCCATGTATAATGCAAATCAGAGCGGGGATAGGGCAGCCCTTATGGGTTCCCCGTTCAATAGAGAAAGGCTGTGATATTGTTCCATTAACACGCACCAATGCCTGAGGATTTGCATACCCAGCTAGGATCCATCCTATAAATCGGGGTCCCAGGCTTATAGACCATAGAATTGCTTTTAGGTATGGCCAATGAACTCTATTGAACGCCTTTTCGGCATCAATAGAGAATAGTGGTGCTGGTGTCTTAGTTTGTTGGACTTTGTCTAGAAGATGACAAATTCTCTGTGTCGGCTTGGTCCGGGTCAATGAGGACCTGAATCATTGGGGCTAGTTGCGCAGCTAAGAGTGTAGTGAAAACCTTTGCATCTACATTAAGTAGTGAGATAGGTCTATATGATGCACATTGAGTAGGTTCTTTGCCCTGTTTGGGTAGAACTGTAATGGTGACTAATCTCATTGTATCATGCCTGATTCGCTAAAGGAATTATATAGCAGGGTAAGGATGGGCTAAAACTGGGGCAAACAGTTTGTAAAATTCTGGACGGTAGCCATCGTGCCCGGCGTCTTCCCACCCGGTAGGTGGAAATTTGCAGTAATTAACTCGTTGATATGTATGTCTTTATCGAGGGCAAGGGCATTTTGGTGGTCCAGCCTATCTGTTGGTGTGCAGCTCAAGTGGGTTTCTATTTCTGCAGAAGAGTATTCTTCCGCTGTATACAATTCCCTGTAAAAGTGTTGGAATTCTTGTTCTATCAGCTCATCCTGTTCCAGCTTATCCCCCTGGCATTCACAATTGTGGTCACCCTCTGGATATTTGAATGTGCTCGGAGCCTCTGGGCCATAAGGCGTCTGGCCTTGTTCCCTCCCATATAGTATTTCTGCTTTATCTCGAATAGGGCATATTCAGCTCTATTCATATCTAAGGCCTTGAGCTCCTTTCGCGCTATACAAGCCTGCGGCGAACTTGGTTAATCCCTGTTCTTTTATATAGACCCTCCAGTTCTTTGATCCTTCCCTCTGATGTAGTCCGCTTTGCCCGTCTCTCCTTATAGAAACGGGCCATAATGCTAATAATGTGATCCCGTATGACAGCTTTTAAGGTGTCCCATAAGAGCACAATTGGGTTGTCGGTGTGTCATTTATTCCCAAGAAAGCTTTCAATTCTTCCGTAATCGCAGAGATCACGGACTTGTATGTAAGAATTTTAAGATTCAGACGCCAAGTGCGGTGTTTGTGAGTTGATGTGGGTAGGCTCAATGTGATGTAGACAGGGGAATGATCCAACAGTGCCACCACTCCAATTTCTATTTCTTGGATATAGGATTCTAAGGACGAGTGGTGAAGAAAAGGTCGATTATTGTAGGTGTTTGGAGTGCTGCCGCTTATGAGTACGTGCATATCTGTAGTTTCCATCACCCGTCCTATTGCATCCAGGATAAAGGGTTCCTGATATTTGTTGGGGGATGTACACGTTAGCAACGGTTATGTAATATTCCTCCACCCCTCCTATTGCCCTTGGAATCGAATTGCTATGGACTGCTGATATAAGATCAGCCTCGGCGAAATTATCTGTAAACGTCGGCAGGCTCCAGATGGCGACCGATTGATCCCCAAACCTCCGGGACTCTGAGATGAAATGGCCGATGCCCAGAGGAGCCGCCTGGTTCGGCTATTGAGGAGACTGGCCCTGGTCCTCTGGCGTCCGTCTCTTCCCTCCTGGACATCGGGACAAGTCAGGCTCCGTCCCGTTACCTCAGTTTTTCTCCCCCTGCTGCCTCCCTCACAAATAATTTACGTGGATTCCTGATCTTCCTACCAGCCTGGATGCAGCGTTTTTTACCATCGCAATGGCCTCTAAAAGCGAAAATTTGAACGGGGACGAGATTCATCTCTACGGTACAGTCCCTCTTTCCACCGGGCCGCAACTTCCTGCCTTTCCGATGTTGAGTGTTGCGGCTCTGCTTGCCCCGTTGTACCTGCTTTCCTGCCTGCAGTCTTCCATCCCGGAAAACTCTTTCTCCTATCTCACGCTGCTGCCTCGCTATCCACCATACTGGCAGTACTTGCAGAGGTTTCTCTACTTTGATCTTGTCTGCTATGGCCTGGGAGCCCTTTACTGGTATGGGGGAGAGAGAGCAATGCTGGGTGGACTGCCACCGCCGATGCCCCAGGGATCCGGAGCCACTGCATTCTTCTGTTCCCGGCCACCTGCCTTTGACATTGGATCTACACACCCATCTTTGACTTCACCCCCCTTTTCTGCATTGAATTTTTACTCCCCGGTAGGTATCGGGGACTTTTTGTCCCTCTGACTTTTGACTCGCCAGCCATTTTGTTGTGGACTATCCATGATCCCTCGGCACTCCTCTGCTCCCACTTCGACGATCCTCAGAGTTTATCCCCCTCCCCCTGGTCTACCTTTACTCAGTCTCCCTCCTGGCTCCCTCCTATCCCCTCTCCCGCTTCCATATTATTAATGTTGTCCCTTTCTTCCTCTCTCCCCTCCTTCTTAATTCTCGTCCACCATACCTATTAATTCCACGCTAATCTTGCTCCCAATTACTATACCCTGAACTCACCCTTTTCGTCGCTATATTTTTCTTTTCCCTTGAGGTAACGTCTTTCTCTTTCTGCCTGCTCTGCCTAAACCCCCTCCCTCCTCTGGTTCTCCCCCCCCTTCTATCCTTCTAGTCTTTCCCTGATTCAGCCTTCCCCCTCTCTGCTGCCCATGATCTTTGCGTTCACCTTCTAATTTGCTTGTTTCATGTATTAATGACGATTGTTGTAACTTGCTGTTTCTCACAATGTAAAGCGCTCTGATACCTTCGGGTCCAGCTAGCGCTATATAAAACTCAGTAAATAAATAAATAAATACATATGTAGTGTGCCCAGTTTGTAATACGAAGTGAGAGAAGGCGACCCGGGATTTCAGCTTGCATACTAATAACTTTATCCTCAAAATGTGTTGCTATATTAAGCCTGCGGCGAACTTGGTTCATCCCTGTTTTTTTATATAGACCCTTCAGTTCTTTGATCCTTCCCTCTGAAACGGGCCACAATGCTAATAATGTGATCTCGTATGACAGCTTTTAAGGTGTCCCATAAGAGCACAATTGGGTTGTCGGTGTGTCATTCAATCCCAAGAAAGCTTTTAATTCTCCGTAATCACAGAGATTACGGAATTGTATGTACGAATTTTAAGATTCAGACGCCAAGCGCGGTGTTTGTGAGTTGATGTGGGTAGGCTCAATCTGATGTAGACGGGGGAATGATCCAACGGTGCCACCACTCCAATTTCTATTTCTTGGATATAGGATTCTAAGGATGAGTGGTGAAGAAAAGGTCAATTATTGTAGGTTTTTGGTGTGCTGCCGAGTAGTGGGAATAGGATCTCTGTAAGATGGTGTTTACTCCAGGTGCCATCAAGGTTATTTAGAGTTAGTTGGCATAAACCTTGTGGTGATAGCGCGCCTATGTTACCCACCCTTTGTACTGAACGATACAATGCTGCATCCATTACCAAATTAAAATGCCCGCTTATGAGTATGTGCATATCTGTAGTTTCCATCACCCGTACTTTTGCATCCAGGATAAAGGGTTCCCGACATTCGGTGGGGGGTGTACACGTTAGCAACGGTTATGTAGTGTGCCCCATTTTTAATACGAAGTGAGAGAAGGCGCCTCGGGATTTCAGCTTGTGTACTAATAACTTTATCCTCAAAATGTGTCGCTAAAAGGATCGCCATACCTGCTTTTTTTCTCCTCCCCTGCAGAAAAATATTGGCGGTCAAACCAGTGAGACCACAGTCGTCGCCAGTCAGCTGAAAGCAGATGTGTTTGTTTGAATAGGTAAATATCACATTTAGATTCTCTTAGCATAGATCGAAGTGCTTCCTTTTTGCTGACTCATTCAAACTCCTCACATTATAACTAACTATTCTAACCATTTCTCAACTATATGTGTTGTGCTTAAGGTAAGCCTATGTCTAGCCATCTTCAGCCCTCCCACTGGAGTTTAAGCAGAAAGTAGTTCCCATAAAGAACGACAAGAGATATTGAAAACTAACAAAAAAAAGAAGGTACACAAAATAAACAATACTCATCAGAAATTGGGTATTGATGCCCCCCTGCAAACCGTCCAACACATGAGAAGCAGGGTACATGGTGTCGGCGGTGCATCACAGGGTTCAGCAAGTCCTCGGTCCCCGCACCACGCCTCCCAAACAACAATCCAACATATCAAAATTGGGGAATGTCCACAGGACTACTCTTATCTTCGAGGAGGTCAGTAGCTATATCTCGATGTTGTCGTCGTTGCCGTTCCCAATCCTCCTTAGTCACTAATCGGCTCCTCCGGCGCCTCCTGGTTCTGCAACGGTTTCAACAATGCTTCCCTTTCTGACCGACTTTCTAAGTCCGATGGTTTGTCCACTTTATTCCCCCTTGATCGGAGGGATAGTTTATTCCGGCGCCTAGTTGGGTAGGATTTATCAATGTCTCCCTCCGGTATGTCGCCGGGTAGAGATGCGTTAGTTTCTAGTTGGTCTTTCTCTTCTTCCAGGTTGCGGACATAGCGGGTCTGATTGGCCCACACGAAGGTGAGGCAGAACGGGTGTCCCCACTTCTATCGAATTCCCTTCCGTTGCAAGGAGTTCCGTGAGGGATTTTAGATGGCGCCTTCTCTGCAGCGTGATAGGGGATAGATCCTGGTATAGCCATATCTTAATGCCCTGAAAGTCAATGCTGGTGCGATCTCTGGCTGCCTTCATAATTGTTTCTTTTTGGGTGTAATGTAAGCATGTGAGAATATCTTGTGGCATCCCAGGCATTTTTGCGGGGCGACCGGCTCTGTTACTGAGGTCCAGGATGACATCTTGTGGTGCCAGTGTGGGGGTCACATGGTGGAAGAGTCTACGGACATACTGCTCCAGCCCAGTTGCCGTTGCTTGTAGTGGGACTCCTTTTATACGTATATTGCCTCTCCTGGATCTGTTTTCAAGGTCCTCCAGTCGATACTGGAGTTTGGTGTTCTTTTATTGAAGGCCCAGGAGTACTCTGCGGTGGGCATCCAGCTCTTCTCTTGCGTACCCCATTCACTTCAGTGCGCCCACCCTCTGACCTATGTCCCCCACCTCTCTCCGGATCTATTTAACTTCGGTTGCCTTGTCTTGCTTTAGCGCGGCAATATCGGACCTCAGCGTTCCAAAAAAGGTTTCCATGAAGGTTCTTGTCACTGGGGTTCCTCCTCCTCCCGTTATCCTACTGTTTGATTTCTCAGGGCTCGTATTGCGTCCCATTTGTTTTTTAGGGGTAGGCTTGATGAGCAAATCTTCAATGCTGCCATCTTTCTTGGTGGGGGTTTAGAGGTTGCCATTACTTCTCTCAGGAATTGAACAGCCCATATTACTCGCCTCTTTTTCCTTTCTCTGGACTGCCTCTGTAGACTTTGTTTTTTTCCTCCAGTCCACTCGAAGCACGTCACCTAGCTCCTTGGAGTTATCCCCCTAGGTCCGCCATAGCTCAAGACTGCCAACTTCACCCCCTTAGATGTGTCTTTATGTCTGTCGCGGGGGGCTGCCTTTTCCTCTGTTATGGATTAAACCCAGATCTGTGACTGGGGGTGAATGTTTTGCCATTGTGCAACATTCCGTCCATCAATTGTTGTTTTTGCATTTGTCACCCCGAGTGGGACGGGGATGCTCAGACGTGAGTCCCGTGATCTCATGCCACTGGAATCAAGCTATCCTGGCTGATGAAGGCTGAAAGACAGAAACCGTTCCTAGGATGCCTGATTCCGGTCCAGGGAAGACATGGCTTGGCAGTTCAGGCTAGACTGTTCCCATTAGGTACAGGGTCAAGACTGATTTGCATATTGCCATGTCTGAACTGGGGTGGTGTGGTGAGCACAATAACGGTGGATTAAACCCAGATCGGTGACTGGGGGTTAACGTTTTGCCATTGTGCAACATTCCATCCATCAATTGTTGTTTTTGCATTTTCCTCTGCTCCGGCAGCCACAGGTGCTGGCCGCTCTTCCTAATGCTCTCGTCACTGGTCTGGTAGGCCTCCTGCCTGGTGCAGGCCTGTCTCACTTCGTGCAGCTGCCTAGGGTTCTTGATCTCTCTCATACTGTGCCCCCACCTGTAAGCTCCACTCTCCCCGGTGCGCGGCATGGGCGTCCCCAGGAACAGGTGTGTAACGTGGGGGGTGGTCTTCACCTCCTCTGCAGATGCCGCAGGCAAGGGACCTCGCCCACTTCTCCCAGATGGGCCCTGTGTAAACTCTCTCTCGGGCCTCTCCACTGCGTGCACAGACCTTCTGCATCCCCAGTCGCAGCACCTTCCGCGCGGCAACCGTCAATGATGTCCCGGGCTCCACCGCACATCCGCTCAGTCTGCAACCAGCAGGCACAACCACTGAGTGCCGTGACAACTTTGGCGTGTCTGGTGCTCCTTGTTGGCGTCCGAGGGCCGGGAGCAGCTCCCGTTATGTTTTACTGATAGCGTGTCTCCTGTAGGCCTTCACTCGGGCCTCATCACTGCTCGCAACCAGTCTGCAAGGGGAGTGCACTGGCCTCTCTCGCCCTCCCCCCGACCACTACCTCCGCCGTCCCCATCTCTCACTCTGGGACGCCGCTGAGCCCTCCCGGCCGCCTCAGACTGCCGACCTCCGGGAGACTCCAACCAGTGCCATTTTGCACTGCAGCCGCCGATGGCATCCGGGGTTCCTCTGTGCCTCCACTCCGTCCGCAGCCAACAAACTGGACCGCCGGTTGCTCCGGCAGGGGCCCAGCACACTGTAGGTTCTTAGTTGCATTTGGGGACCCGAGGATAGCTCCAAGCTGTTTTATAACTGTGGCAGGCGGCGTAGCTCACAAAGGTCGCTACTGTTCAGCAGCCATCTTGGCCACGCCCCTCTGATTATTATTTTAACAGAATAAGAAGAGAAGAAGGACATATTGTTTTAAAGAAATGTTTTGCTGATTTTAGATTTTATAATAACATTTGTAAAATAAATTGTGTCTCAAATAGAAGATGGGGTACAGCGGATGGGGTAGAATTGTAGGGTTAATAATAATATTATTAGTTGGGCTGTTGGTGAGGTTATCTTCATGTTGAGTATGGAGACTTCCTGGTTAGGGCTCTTTGCTCATCTTCAAGCTCATTTCCTTAGCTGAGAAAGGCCGCCTGGCCTTGGGCTTCTTACCTAAAGTCTCCCTCCTTCCCCGAAGGAGCATTCTATGGCAGTGTTTCCAAAGGCTAAAGACTACCGGCTATTGAAGCAGTATGGGTTACAATAACAGGGACCAAAGGGCAAGAGGCAAATAAGTCCTCACTCTGCCTCTTAGCACTGCTCTGTGCACAAGGAAGTGGTCACTTACCTTCTGGCTGTTCGAGCAGTAGCGGCACCCCCCCCCCCCAGCGCCTTGAGACCCTACGGGTATGTAGCGCGCTTTATAAGTGTCACTGATTGATTGATTGATAGTCTTGAAAGTCTCAAACTCCTCATGGAGAAAGGATCTGGTGAGGTAACAGCTAAGTCTCTGCATTCCAGCCAGTGTATCTTGTTCTATTCTTTAGGCTGCACCAGTGCACTCTAATTAGCATGTTCTCTACCCTTCCAGGAGAGACCGCCTTAGTTTCACCACAGATTTCCAGCTTTCTTTAGCTGGGCGAGCAATACTCATATACAGTTATAGTGGCTGTTGGCCTCGAGCCCAATGGTCACTCACATTTAATATTGGCCTCAAACCTCTGCCAAGATCCAATCATATAAAAAGGCAATTCAATTCAATTCAAAAGCTTTATTCGGTTTGTGATAACCATAAAAGCAAAACATTAAAAATACATAATTACAGCCTCCGTATCGTTCTTAGCATCAATAATACTTAGCATTTGCTTCAGGAATGTCACAGTTCAATGTTATCCAGACGAGGAAACTCTCGGACTGGGGCTTGGCAACAAAACTACCAGGGTCCATATGGTGCTGCTCTCCGATACTGGTCCTAGGATGCTCGTTTCCAGTCCAGGGAGGACCTGGCCTTGCAGTTCGGGATGGACTTTTCCCATTGGGCGCCGGGTCAAGACTGATTTGCATATGGCTGGGTCCAAACTAGAATGGCATGGTGAGCAAAATAACGAAGGATTTAGGCCCAGATCTCTGTACGGAGGTGAATGTATGACATTGTTCTGCATTCTGTCTATCACTTGGTTTTTTTGCTCTCCGTTAGAAGACGCAGGATACTTGTGATCGGAGGTCACCCCACCTTTCTAGATGTGGTGCACTCTTGACCATGCACTCAACTGCAGACTTTGTTGAAGAGTTATTTCCAGGCCACAGGATGCCCCACTGGAAGAGGCTTGGCCAAGGGCACCTGAGAAAAAAGTTATTCAGACCCCCATTAAAAGGTCTGCAATTTCGATCCAAACACACTATTGTATCCAACGGGGCTCAGGGAGTGCAAGACAATGCTGTGCTTATGATGCGGTCAGGGCAAGCACCGCTAGACTCTTGGCTACAGCCTTCACTGCACAAGCTTTTCTCTTCTTATAGTGACCTCTGGGGTGCTATATGACTTGCGTGGTCAGCAGGAAAGGGCAGGGACTAGTGTGCTCAGCCCTGCATTACAGGAATAATGTCATATTTGGAGTTCTTCATATGGAGTCGATGCCATGTATCTGAAGAAAGGGCCTCGACCAATCCTTGCGAATGGTCATTCCAAAGAGGGTCTGCTCAGAGATTACTTCCCCAGGCCCCAATTCAAGATGGTGTGGAGTCTTTCTGAAGTAACGCGAGTTACTGTTTGATATAAATAGGCAGAATTAATGAGTAGATGTGGTGCAACACATACGTTCCTTTATCGTTCATCTTGTTGATCACCAAACTGTTATACTCTTTTAAGAAGGAATCTTGATAGACCTTTGCAAAGTCCTGTCCTTTATACAGATCCATTTACCTTTTTTATGGAGGTTGAAATGTAGGCCAAGCTCTCTAAAGAATCTTTATATCTTGCCAAGTTATCTTCTTGTTGGAAGTTTTGATCATTTTACGATTTATCTTCATCTGGTCCATCATTTACTCTGAGGCACATTTGAGGCTTCGTCTGTCTAGCAGGATTAATAGGGGCCGGAGAACGACACCTCCATGACTTTCAGCCTCAATTATTGGCCTCTGTTACTATGAATGTCTTGAGATGGCATTACCGTAATGCCTTTAAATACTTTGCCACTGACACCAAGTGCTATAAAGTTTTCGGTAGTGCATACTTTTCTTTCCTTCACTTTTTGACACAGAGTATTGAAGTTGGTAGTCGAGGACCACTGGTGCCAAAAGGCAGATTTTATTTCTGGTCAACGTTTAACACCATTCTTGGTGGTTGAACTGGCTAGGGTATGTTTGTCACTTTCACAAGGATCACAGTACTTTGGTATTGGGTGTCATGGTACACTCTTTTTTAATTTTCAAAATTTCATAGGAATAGACAATTTGGGATTACTTGTTGTCTGGGATTTGGAAGCATAGGGTTTTTTGGCAACGATAATGTATCTTCTTACACATTTCGGCCGCTCTTCTTGCACCTCATCAGAACTCAACATTATCCTGTGTCAGTTTGGAGGTTTCATTCCATGTTAACGCCGGAGCCATCCTATGGCAGTTCTGATACTGAATCATTAAGTGGATTCATCTCACGCGCCGTAGCATGAAGTACCAGTGATTAAGCACCTAATGGTTTCAGCTTGAAAACAGTACAAACCTGCCAAAGTGTTGTATCCGGAGATGCCGGTTACAGACGTACGGGCATTCGAAGACAAAATCCAATCTGACCTAAAAGGTTTTGTCCACCTTAGAGGTGGAATGTGCAGTACTCTATTTACAGACAGAACACAAGGGATGCTTTCAAGTTAAGAGTCATTATCCTGGACCAGAAATTACATTCATCCCAGTGGACTGGCACATGAAAGCAGGGTCTGAAGCATGCCATCCCAGACACCATGGTATCATGTGGTAACAGTTAGTCAAATGTTTCACTTACCGAACTATAAGCAGAAGAGATGGCACCAACAGAGATGCAAAGACTGCAGCAAAGATACCCCACCTCGCGCGAGACCGTGGCAGCCCGCCTAGAATAGGAAGAAACATGAATGATGTCTGAGCATGCCGTCTTCATCTCAAGCATTGCATAGACTACACTTGTTACTGCTGGGATCCATCATAAGAGACTAGAGACACGACAGGCAACAATACAAAGTCTGTACACAGCCAAAGTTAGTCATAAACAGGTCAGTCACAAAACCCCTACAACTAACCAAGGACGAGTGTCTAACCTCTTGCATCAGAACTATTGTAAAAGTCTAATTATCAACGTGACAGAGCTCATCATGTTACAGCCATGAACTTCCATTTAAGGCTCCTTTTTTCAACGACTGAAGATGCAGGTGACTCACTTTGAAGATGCTGCAGGTTCAAGGTGACAACTCCAAGATACCACAGGCCACAGTTCACACAAAAAACCTCACAAAATGAATCTATTATCTTTAGAGAAATTAACCTTGAGCGATTATAGATGTGAACACAATTATATACTCCTATTGTTCAACATATATGTTCATATAACACATCATGTACTGATATGTTACATAAAATACTGCCATCTGCTTCTTTAGATAGGGTTCGGTAAAGTAAAAAGTTTTGATCACGTTTCTTTCGCAGACTTTCACTGAGCAAAGGTCTAGACACTGCTGGAATTTTATTACATACTAGCAGCCCGTCCCGACGTTGTCTGGGGATGAATGCGTGTGTGATTCACGCTGGTAGTTTGAGTGCTTTGAGGTCCCGCCTGAGCCCCGGACTAAATTTCAATCGTAAAGTGGCTTTTATCGTGTGGTACGCTGCCTAGCTTGAGTCTCCGCCGGAGCCGTTGTAGCGTGAATGGCGCGCTGAGTGAATGGCGCGCTTGTGCGCCCCTTTATGTTTTTTTTATGAGCAGCCCCCTCTGACAAAGCTGACGGCCAGAAAGGAGTAAAGGTTTGTTTTTGTTTCCAAGTTGCGACGCAGTATGGCAAGGTCCGTGAATGCGGCGCACATTGGTGTTTGGAGACGGCCATGTCAGAAGTCAGCAGAACGCGAAGGTGGAGCGTGAATGTGTGCGCACATTGCTTGTGAAAGCCGCGCTACTGAACTCCGTGGCCATTTTTATGGGCGGGGGGGGCACGCCCCTCTGGCAACGCTGCACGCCCACAAAGGACTAATGTGAAGTGTACTTTGACACGCCCACGCCAACTTTTTATTTGTGCCACGCCCCTCTGACAACACTGCACGCCCACAAGGGACTACTTTACCCCTAAGGTTCTTTGACCTTTGTAATGTATATGGTGAGCAGCTCTATAGCCTATGTCCATCTGCTACAACTCCCCTTTACAATGCTGTATTGGGTGTTGTGATTGGTGCTGTACTTCTTGAGCTTACCCGCCTCAAAGGTTTCAGCTCTCTCTTTATAATAGTAGTATAGATATAGATATATATATAGCGTAACACTCCACCTGACCTCAATTTGAACAGGAGCTCTAATCGGTCAAAATTATAATTTTTAAAAAATATTCCTTATGGCGCCTTAAATTTTCTTTTTAATTTAACACAAGTTAGCCTGTTAGGCTCTCCAGAGTGTTGGGTTTTGTTGGTGCACTGCCTGCAGAAACAAGACTGGTATGAGATTTTAAATTAAATGTACTTTGTAATTAGGTTATGAAATTCCTATTGGTTTGCATTTTTCTACATTTTGTATTATGGTGGTTATGACGTGAAATGTATTTATTTTATATTAAAATATATTTTAGTAGTCTTACTGTATCAGGTTTTATTTTTAATAGAAACTCTTGTTTATAATACAGACTGATTATTAAAAGGTAATTTAAGTAATATTGATAAATAATTATATTTTTTTGTGCATTTTGATTCCTGTTGATTTTTAGTCTTTGTTGGATTGCTAAGTGGTCTATAATATTGTTTTTGCTATGCTCGCTTTTTCGGTAAGACAGTCCTTTATTAATATTTATACAGATTACTTTTCATTGAATCATTCTGCACATTTATTTGGTCGTTTTAGAAATCTTAGGTTGAATTTGGGTTCTTGGTAGCTTTGTGCTTTTATGAGGATTTCTAGGATTTGGTAGCTAGCTCAGTATCTGAGACTAAACCCCAAATGACTATGAACATTTTGCACTGTTACTGCTGTAACATATAATGATAATTGAGCAAAGTCTTTGAAATTTTAATGGTTTGTGAATTTTACAGAACTTTCAGGTTCAGGTAACAATTTCTCCTCTCCATTCCCTACAATCTGTGCAGGCCAACAGACTGTTACACCCACACCAGCCCAGGGGGCTTAAGTTCAACTAAAAATGTAGGACTGGACTTATTTTGTTGATGAACTACACTTGTAAAAGCTGTTCAACTGAAAGTAAAATGTACAAGGCACTCCGATTGCAAATCTATCCTCTTCATTATGCAGGGAGAATGGAGTTGTTGAACACAGGCCACGTACATTTACATGCATAATTAAAAACACGGAATGTTAGCGCTAGTACCACTGAAAGCGCACAGAAGTGGAACTTTACACAATTTGGCCTGTAGGCTTCCTCTCCAGTGATGGACAAAAAGGTCTGGACGGTCACAACTGTGGATTCACGAAACACAGCATACTGCCATCACCACTCTACATACTAAACCCATGTCACAGAAGGCAGCCCACTGTTGGTAAATGAGGGCAGGCTTGGCCTGTCCCTCCGGGGCCATGTCAAGGGACAAGTCTAGGCATTTTCATAGTGGTACAAAAGGGGGTGGTGATGGACGGAGCATCTGAACCAATCAAACACTCACACCCAGTCAACAGATCTGGGTTTAATCCATCACCGTTCTTTAGCCCACTCTGCCACCCCAGTTCAGACATGGCCATATGCATTTTCATAAGCACACCCTGGATTAGCACAAGCTCCCACGCCACAGAGCACTGTTTTTACTGAACAGCTCATAGAAAGTTTCATGGTAGATTTTTTTCCACATAGGTACATAAAATGATTTCCTTGCATATATGGTCTCCTTGAAATACTTTGTGTGATAGACATGAATTGTAATAGAAGGAAGTTACAACTATCACTAAGTATAATAACATTTACTGTAAATTAAACCGGGTTGGACTTGGTTGATTTCTAAGTACTTACCTGCGTGTCAGCACTCCTCAGGCTTCCCTTTTCCTTGTGTGCCTACACACAACTCATGTAAAGACTTGAAGTGTACATATTACACCTTTCTGCTCCTGGTACTGGATCAGGTAGATATTAATTCGCAGAGATGAGCCCAAAGGCAGAGGCATTCAAAAGGTTATCTCTCTGCAGAGAAGGTGGTTAAATAAGAAACTTTGGCATGGATATCAGCCAACTACCTTAGCGGGGTAGCTTGCTCTGGGTCCGTAGACAAGAAGGCATGCGGGCGCATAGTGGTTTGCTTTCTGTGCACCAGCAGTGACTCACCAAGACTGCATCCAACTGCAGAACTCTTCAGGGAGCAAGGACCGACAAGAGAACCCACCCAACGCCAGGGTGAGCAGGCTCCGCGAATCAAAACGAGGACCGATTGAGAAGAATGAGAGGCAGGAGCCCAGATCTCCTTTGCACAAATCAACCCCAGGAAACCAATAGTCAAGCTAAAACTACCAGCTAAGAAAACAGGTAAAAAGTCATTAAAATAAAGCAACCAAGCGTTTTGCATTACAATCGCAGAAATTGACACAAAAACGTGGGTCTCTCTCAAAAATAGTACAAGTAAAATAAAATATGTCTAATAAAATAAGGTCAGAGAGCAGTACTTTGTAGGATGTAGTAGGTCTTTGAGTAGTATACAGGTTTAATGAACTTTGAGCTTTTTGAACATTCTAGATCTGCTTTTTCATGAGAATTCTCCACCGAGCGTCTCATATTTGGTCCTTATTTTTGCAAAGTCTACTTTGGGAAACTACGACTACATTCTTAAATCGAAATAAACTAGGTTACTTTGTGATCCAACAACTATTCTTGCAGGTATCTAATCAACTATTGTCCCAAATCCACATTACATATTTCAGTCAAGGACTGTGGATTTGAAGGGGGGTTCTCCTAATCGGCCCAAGATGGTGGAGGCTCCACTCTGCGCTCCCATACATCTGTCCGGGGCTAACATCATGGGGGCTGGGGGGCAACCCTGGAACACACCCGCCTGCCTTACAATGCCCCACACCGTTGGGCAGGCTTTCGCCATGAATCTTGCCCTTTTCAGTCTGCTACTGTGCCCGTTTGCGCCAACCACTGCTTCGCACTGCTCTACAGGGCAGGCCTAGAACGTCATGTGGGCCCGCAATACATCGAAGGACGCTAGCACTGCTGTGTTGGGCCCCGGGGAACTCCCTGGGCCGTTTTACTGAAAGTGCCCGGGGGCACAACAGGGGTTTGCACCCGCTTTGTGCATCCCCGTGGCACTTTGGTATTACTAAAGGGGCCACAGACGCTTGTGCGTCCCCTTCTGGAATACCAATAGCGCTGGCGCACATAAATCTCTTCAAGGGGGCGGACCCTCCTTTGCATGGGTGCGTGTTCCATTCAAATGAGGGAATCCCTTTGCCATATTACCAACGCAGGCGCAGAGGCAAAGAAGCACTTGCACCTCCTAAGAGCAGCCCTCCGCAGGAGGTAAAGGGGGTCCTATGGACTCCACAGACATCCCCTTTCAGGCGGGTACAGTCACTGACTGCACCCGCCTGCAGGGGGGGATAGCTATTCCCAGGGCACGAGTCGGGGTACCACGGGGGTGGACGGCATCCCCCCACTTATTTTCGAGGGTTTTCCAGGGTGGACGCCGTCCACCCTGTTCAATCAAAACGCCGTCCACCATTTACAATCAAAACCACGTCCACCCTTACA
Source organism: Lissotriton helveticus (assembly GCF_964261635.1). Lineage (NCBI taxonomy): Eukaryota > Metazoa > Chordata > Amphibia > Caudata > Salamandridae > Lissotriton > Lissotriton helveticus. The sequence continues at coordinate 482,088,677 of NC_136060.1, forward strand.
AAATAGGAGCGCGCGGGTGGATGGCTGAAATCGGAAGTTTCTCATACTGCCGCAGGACACCACGCCGGTCACCACGCCCCTTCACCTACCAGGTACGCCGTTGCCAGGGTACCCAATAGACGCCGAGATCTTCAACCAATGGATAGACGCCGTCCCCCCTGCGCAAAAGCGCTACACCAACTATTAAACACATACCTATTTTAACAGGTTTTTTTCCTTTTTGTGACGTCACTTCCGGTCGTGCCGTCACTTCACGTATTTGAGCGTCCCCCCACTTCTAGGTTTTTGCCTTTCATGACGTCACTTCCGGTCGTGACGTCACTTCCTGTCTGTGAGCGTCCCCCCACTTCTTTATTTAGGACTTGTGCCCTGGCTATTCCCCATAAAAAGTGCAGGCGGGTTGCTGCCTACACAGTGAAACACAGAGTGGCTGTAAAGCAGCCGCTCCGTATTTCACGTGAATGCGCTGCCCCCAGGGCAGCAGAAGTTCACGGCTGCCCTGGGGGCAGAGCATTCCCCATAATGCTGTGCATGTTGCTTCATCGCAGAGAAGAAAAATGCGCCACATGTGTAATGCGGCTTCTGGTGAGCTTGGGCCACGACCCCAGCACTTGGGATGTCAGCCCTGCCTGCCTACACTGGGTCCTGGAGAAATCTGCAACTACCAAGCTGCTGCCGGTCTTCCTACTGCAGGGTATTAGAGCTACATCAGCCCCGGAGGTGTTTGGCGCAGCCTGCCTACTACTGGCGACCATCTTCGCTTCCAGATATGGGCTGGGCCGTACCGGGGCCCTGAGGGATTTTTGTGGTGACATTGCGACTCTCGGGCCTGGGCGACAGGAAAGATGCGCTGCACCCCCTTTACTAGGGGATGGTAGGCAACACTACTTAATAGGAAGCTTCCACCCCAACTGACTATTTTTACGGCTATCAGTAACGATAATCCACCAGGGCCTCACTGAGACTGCCATGTGAGGGGATGCATGCTCCCCACCCACCCCATAACAGGGCACCTTCCTTTGTACCCCCTCCCAAAAGTAGCTACTGCACACTGCTTTCTTTTCCTAGAGGCATACGACCCTCTCTGTCACCCTTGTGGCCATGACCTGGCTGCACATGCTGCCCAACAGATATCATTGGAGGGGCAAGCTGGCCAGGCATGGGACAAAGTTTTCCTCTGAAGTCAATCTGGATCGCTCTCACGACACCCCACCCCATTAACACTGGACCCTATGCTTTCTGGTGTATTTCGTCTCCGCCACCTTGGGCGGTAACTAATCCTCCACCACCCAGTCGCAGCCAAAAATGGACCGCTACGCAGCTTCCTAACTAAGACCTCCCACGGCTCCTCAAATCCACCGGACCATCCTAATTTGCCTTTGAGCCCTGACAGTACGGACTATGCTTCAAGCCTCCCACTCAGCTTTAGAGACCAAAATAGGCGAGATAAGAGTGGAGGTCTCCTTCCTTCTCCAGGACCTCCGGAGAGTGGCAGACAAGGTCACGGAGAGGACCGGGTGTTTGAACTGGAGGGCACAGTCCGGGAACTCAAGTAGAGGGTCCAATGCCTTTCGACTTCTGTGGTGCTGGAGGCTCGGGCCAAAGATCCAGAGGGCCGAGCCAGCTGCTGACATTTACGCTTTGTGGGTTTTCCAGAGGGAGCAGAGGGACAGTCTCCAGAGCAATTCCTGGAAACTTGGCTGACTTCCTAGCTAACCATTTCCTACCTATCCACCTATCAGCCCCCCCTTAAACCACATTGCACCCCACAATAGATGAGTTTCTGCACTAGCTGGATGGAGACGCCATCCTCCGGGAGGCTCACAAAGCGAACGACCTCTGCTAAAAGGTCAGCCACATGCTGAGCTTCCCAGACTACCCTTGCGTGGTACAACAGAGGCACCGGACCCAAGACGGTGTTAAACAACCAGGGGGATCAGCTACATGCTCCTCTTCCCTGTATGCGTCATTTATTTTATTAGGAGGCTCTCACTTAGGCTACCGAACAACTTCCCATGAAGTGCAACACCCTGCCCTCATGGGGAGAGTTAACCCGGGCTTGACCCCCCCAGGAAACGCACAGGGTAAGCAGGCCACAACTGCCTGGGCTCTCGAAGACGTCCCACCATGGATCCCAAAGGGGGTGGGGAGGGGTGGCCTGCAAAAGCTCCCCAACCTCTTTGTCCTCCCCCACCCTCCTCAGCCATCTGCTCCGTGAGTAACAGGAACCTTCCAAAACGATGGTTACTCTCTATGGTGACTATATCCATCTATTCTCTTAGGACTACCACCAGTACAACAATATCTTTTAACTAGCTCTGGCTTCCAGAAGATGGATCCTGACTCATAGGTTTTCTTTTTCTGATTAGTCATTCATCTAGTTACTAGTTGTTGTGTAATGGGGCAACAGATGTTTCTGGGGTGGTTGTATATGGTGGGAGGGTTCTATAGGGGGAGTTTAAAGGTTTTTCTTTTAATTGTGGTTTGTTTAAGTTCTCATCTGCATTGCATAAACCACTTTTCCTCGCCTGCCCCTTTAATATTCTTCCCCTACGATGAATCCCGAAACACCGCTCACCGCCCTCTCTTGAAATGCTAATAGCCTCAATCATAAACTCCAAGGTGAGTCTATCTTCCAATACCCTAAATACCACTCTCCCCTTGGTGGTGCTCCAGCAAGAAACCCACATGCTCAACAATCAATGATATGTTTTGCAGTAGGGGGCGGTGGGGGCTACACCAGAGTTTAACACGTCAAATATACAGCCAGTTCCCAGGGCACTGCTATGCTGCTCCATAAAAGACTCCCTCTGCTCGTCACAAGAACGTACTGAGGTCTTAGGCCGCTTTGTCCTGGTCACATGGAGGGGGTCCACTGAATGATCGCTTCTGTTTATGGCCCTTACCCCACATTACTGTCCCCTACATTGCAGGCCCTTGCATCCTTACTCCTACAATCCCTCCCTTGCCTCATCCTTTTGAGGGATGGCTTAAACTCATTGATGAACCCCTGATGGATTCTAATAATCCCACTGCACCTACGATTTGGCCGCCTGGAACTCCTTCCTGGCCCTCTCCAACACATGGCGCCTGCTTCATCACAAGGCTAAAAAATACACCTTCTACTCTCACAAATCCTATGACAGGCTTGAATATCTTTACATATCCTCCAAGTCTGAGCAATATTCATATCCTACCACGTGCATTGACAGATCATGTCCCCGTTACCCTGACTCTCGGATCCTCAACACACCAGCAACTAAGCCACTGGCACCTTGGCACATAGTTGCTGGCAGACTCCGACTTTGCAGACTTTCTCCAAACCCAAATCTCTGACTACTTAGAGACTAACCCACACTTCGTTACTTCCCCCACCATGGCATGGGAGGCAAAGAAGGCAACCCCTCGTGGCCAGATAATCTCCTACAAGACAGCTGACCGATCCCATAAAGAGGTAGTTTACCTGAAGCATGATCTGCACCTGGCAGATGAGGTCTATGTCGCTAAACCCACTGCCCAACTGAAACATACAGCGGATTTTAAGAGGCTTGGATTTCGCCAGAAATATCTGGACACTTCAGCCTCCACATACCTTATCTCATAGGGCAAGGTCTATGAAGTGGGGGATGAAGCTGGGAAGCTCATACATTGGTTGGCAAGCAAGGACCTAGATCTATGCCCGATTTCTTCCTTAGTTACGGGGATGGGTGGAGATGTGTCAGTCGATCGTGCAAGAATTTGCCCACTACTTTACCCACATGCATGCCACTCGGCGATGGAAGCGGAATGCCTTCACCCTGTTGTGGAAGACTGACTTCTCATCTGCCTAGCTGACACTGACAGACAGGAACCCAGCATGGAGGCTGAGATATCAGCAGCAATCGGGCCACTCCCCAACGAGAAATTGTCTGGCCCCCAATGGCTTTCCACTGGAAACATATAAAAATATGCTTCTCACTGACCACTCCCTTACTTGCAATGTACAAAGAAGCCCTGAGAGTGGGTTAACTCCCCTATAATCTCTATGGACCATCTCAAACCACGGAAATCTCAGCTCGTCCTATAGGACTACCTCTATCCTTAATATGGAATCTAAGAATCTTTCCATGGTGGCAAACCCGGTGGTGAAAATTATCACCTCTAACTCACCCAGACCAGAATGGCTTTATGGCAGGACGCAGTACTCGTCGCTGCCTCCGTCAGGTTCACAGCATTATTGCCTCATCTAAAGATGTGACGTACCGTCGAGCCCTCATCTCAAATGATTTAGAGAAGGTCTTCTACTAAGCTGTTAGTTCCTGTTCTGCTTGTTGGAACGGATTTACTTCGATCCCCTCTTTTGCCGTCTGGTTCGTACACTTTACTCCGGTTCCTGGGCTAAGGTCTGAGTAAATGGGGGTAGCCTCCAGGACTATCCCCGTGGAGTCTGGTACAAGACAGGGTTGTCCTCTCTCATCCCTACTCTTTCCATTCCCCATTGAGCCGCTGGCAGAGTGGATCCATCAGAATGCACAGCTCTGACTTACACTGGCTGGATGAAGGTGAACACCGGGTCTCGCTCTATGCAGATGACTTGCTTGTCTACCTGGGCCTCAATCCCTGGCCTCCTGCAGGTTACAGGTCCACACAGATTCCTCCGGCCTCAAGGTGTACTGGTTCAAATCCACCTACATTCCCCTACGGGACTCCCATGACGACATTAGAGCCATAATCCTGTTCCCCTGGTATACTGCCCATTTCCGATACTTGGGAATTCAGATCGCCTTCACCCAGCAGAAGGCTTGGAACCTTAATGCCACACCCCTCGTAGCTGGGGCCAGACGAGACAAGGCCCATTGGGCCACTCTTCACTTAATGTAGCTGGCAGGATAGTGTGGTCTAAGATGGTCTTTTTGTCAAAGTTCCTTTAAATCTTACCAAATTATTCTAATCCCATCCCCCGGTCGTTCTTCCGCAACCTACATTCTGAGGGGACACATTTTGTCTGGTCCGGGGACCGGCTAGGAATCTCATTCCTCAAGGGCATGCTGCGAGGCCTCCGGGTAGTTACGCGCTATATAAGTGCAATTTTTCATTTCATTTCATTTCACCTATACAATTGTGTGCTGGGGGTTCTCAGACGTTCCCTTATATTCGTGGGCCAACCACCTTCTCCCCATCACTGACTGATTCTTCGCTGCCCATAGCGATGTAAAGAAGACGAGTACCATAACGTTCCAATGCAGAGTTCCGTCTGCGCTGTCCCCATAGACCAGCCCCCAGCTACCAGTGTGATTCTGCTCGCTCCTCACCGTTCTTTGGGGCAGATTGGATGGCACAGGCTGCCAACAGCAATGACACCACTTTGGGTGGGGTCTTGGCTCCCCCAAACTGCTGCCTTGATGTCATCTGGGAGTGGGACTTCATAGGTGTCTTGACATTGGGGATGTTGTACTGACACGTCTATGCGTACATTCCAACACCTTATGGACACCTATACTATGCACAAGTCAATTCTTTCCTTTTTACAGCTACAACATGCTCTAAAAGCCTCCCTCAACTCTTAGGTGCCCTCAATCCAAGCCCCTGGAAACACACTTATCATAATCGTGGTTGGTAAAGAAGGGCATATATTATCAGTGTATTGGGGAGAGGAGTTTACCCAATGGCTAGGGCGGTCGACCTCGAATCTGGGGAACAGGGTTCAAGTCTCGGCAATGACACTACACATCCTGTGATTCTGGGCAAGTCACTTAATCTCCCCGTGCCTAACAAAAATTAATATGTCCCCAAGTAATGCAACTGGTGCTACGTAAAGCGCTCGGATACCCACTTCGCGTCAAGTTTGCGCTATATAAAACTCTGTAAAAAAAATGTTTTTAAATAAAGTGGTGCAAGTGCTTTGGCAACTGTCATACTAAGTTTTTAAATTACCACCGTAAGGAAGAGTATACATCTGAGCCTCACCATCCATCGTGATATTGTAGACCGCGTGCTGCCAGCCCCTCTCACCACACATCACGCTGCACTGGACGTATCCGAGGGCTTCTGCACTGGGAATCTGCAAGCTGTGGTTACCCGACAGCAACTGAGAGGCTGGCACTTTGTGAGACCAAACCACAGTGTCCGCTTTTCCAGTGAAGCGGCAGTGAAAGAACACATAATTGTCAGTCTGTGTAGCTACAATCGAAACGTTGCAGACAGGATCTGCAAGAAAACAGAACATATTTAGAAAATAAATTCAACAGCTCAATATGGACCCGGAGTCATGTTCTGAAGAGCTCAAAGTTACATTGAGTTGCAAAATCAAATTTACATACTGGAAAATTGAATGCCACCAAGAAATTTTAAAGCAATTAACAAATAAAATCAGCCTAAACCTCCAAGATTCACTCGAGTACACATAATAGAACATTTTCCTATAAAAGCTTGCACTTGTAACCAAGGTATATCCGTGGCATGCAGGTAAACCTACCCATTTTGATGGTGCAATTACCAAACACAAATTTGCAATCTATTTGAATTGGGTAAACAACGGCAAGATTCAGAGACCTCCATACAACTCTGGTTTACTCAAGGAGCATTCAACTGTCTATCACATGGGGTGAGACAGTACAACTAATCTAGGGAAATTATCAATTAATGCGTCATTTTCAAACCTAAGTGGATAGTTTTTTAACATCAAGTAATTGAAAAATTCCCCTGTGGAGAAATAAAATCAAAGGTAAACTTTTGAGTGTGTAGACCGCAGCCAGAGAACAGAACACCGGAGAATTGCAATGCTTCAGGTAGCTTCATGAACTTGGATTCACGTAGTCATTTTTTTTCTTTGACGCATCAGTATGTGGTTAATTAGTCATCTAAAACAGACAAACACTTGGTGGGACTATCCTCACATTAAACTTTTGGGCTGAAATTTTGGCCACTATGGAGGCAATTCTCGGTTATCTATCCGCATACACATCTCATTACTATGTCCTTGAAATTCCCTTTTGCAACATCAAACTAAATTTAACTGCCTCATTATGTGCAACTGCCCTAAAAAAGTTACCTTCTTGTTAGAAATGTGCGGCCTCTAGTTGGCAATGGTTTGCACTTTTGGTCAAATAGGTGCCCTTCCTTCTAGTCAGGATAAGGGAGATACACTCTTAAAATAACCCATGCTCAACCCCTAGGTAGCTTGGCACGAGCAATCAGTGTAAGGTCGGTGCGGGACGGTAGTGACAACCATCGCAGTTGTGATGCAAAGCGTAGTGGTGCAGCACGCAGTGCTTTCAAGTCGCGGTGCAGGCAGAAGTTCATTGGCAGTTGTCCATCAGCATCGGTGAGACCAGGGCTGCGGTGTGGAGTGTTCGGTGCTCGTGGTGGTGCTAACCTGTCACAGTGCAATCGACAGGGGCAGTTGCTGGGAGCTAGTTTCGGTCTGCCCAGACTGTGGGGTGAGACGGGGGTGGTGTGTCGTGTGACTGACAAGCAGTGCCCCCAAACCACAGTGCGGTCATGGGGGTCCCAGTCAGCTATGCAGTCGGTTAGACCAGGGCAGCAGAGTGAAGCGGGGCTGTGCGGAGTGCGGTGCCCACAGGTCACGGTGTAAGCAGTGCCTCTGTGGAGGAGACGATCATCTGTGAGACCAAGGTTGCGGTGCGAGGTATGGCGGTGCCTTCTGAGGAACATTCCAGCAGCAGTGCTGGTTGCTTTTCCCCCATTGTGGCAAATTATACCCATGATTCCACGGACAGTACCCACATGTAAGTGAAGTATTTTCTGTCCCTGAGATTTCGAGAATAGGAGGCAAGCTCTCCTTCAAGCCCTCCGCAGCAAGTGAAGAAAGTTCAGTCCAGTCCTTTCACTGCCCAAGGCAGAAGCAGCAACTGCAGGCCAACACAACAAAGGTGCAGTACTCCTCCTGGAAGTTCTTCCAGCTCTTCTTCCTGGCAGGTTCCTTGATCCAAGCGAGATCTTAAGTTCTGGGGTCTGGGCCCCAATATTTATATATTTTTTTTTGTTCTCCTGGACAGAGTGTCTGTGCCCAGTCCAAACCAGTTTGGTGCTCTCTGGCCCAGCTTCGCAGCAGGAGGTGGAGACAGCATTGTCTAAGGCAGACCAGGCCATTTAGGTGCAAGGAAATCGCCTCACACTACCCTAAATGCAGCCCAGATCTATTCAGCCCAGCCCTGGCTCATCCAGGAAAGGCAGAACACACCTCGACCCCCTAGTGGCTGCTTGAAGAGAATGCACATCCCCAGCCCCTATCACTCCAAAGCCAAACAGTCAATCCACAAACCCAGCAGAAGCACAGGATGGTTAATCAAGAAAATTCCTACTTTCTAAAAGTGGTATTTTCAGACACCTAACATAAAAATCACATTTACTAAAAGATGCATTTCTATACTCAGAGAAATGGATTTTAGTATGCCTGAATAAATGTTAGAGTATTCCCCATTCTATCTCATGGCACGAATAGCCTTTCAACAGTGAAAAATGAAATATACTGTATTTCACAAACAGGACATGTCATACATACAAGTACATGTCCTACCTTTCAAATACACTACAATCTGCCCATAGGGCAACCTTGGGGCTACCCTGGGGATGACATGTACTAAAAGTGAAGGTACGGGCTTGGCAAGTGGGTGCACTTGCCAAGTCTACATGGCAGTAAAAACTGTGACAGACATTGCAGTGGCAGTTCTGAGAACCCTTTGAAAGGCTTGTGTGGGGGGCACAATCAGTGCTGCAGGACCACTAGCAACATTAGATTTACAGGCCTGGCACTCTCAGTGCACTTTACTAGGGACTTACCAGTAAATCAAATATACCAAACATTGAAACACCAATCCATAATTCAATTTACAATACGAGCACTTGCACTTTAACACTGAACAGCAGTGAGAAAGTGCGCGGAGACACTAAACCAGCAAAAATGGCGTCAAAACCGGGAGGTCAGAAAGCAAAAAGACAGGGAAAACATGCCAAAAGATGCCAGGTCTAACACTTATGAGAAGAAAAGATCCTCGCCAAGAATACGCTCACATTAGCAGCTGTGGACATTCATGGCTTATGATCAATTCTCAATTGCAATGTCTGATCATTGTAAAGATTTTGAAATGTTATGTGGCCCTCCTGTACAGTAAGCAGTCACATGTGATCCCTACTGGTTGCTTCCCAAGACAGATCTCTAAATGTGTTTATTTGCTAGGCCAGTACATGTAGTCTTTTCGGGGATAATAGGGGCCATACTCATGTCTGCCTATGCAGTTTATACCCTGTCTGTTGTCACACTTTTCTAATTGAGAAGGTGCCACATACTCTGCTGTGCACGTTTCACTATTAGCTACTGACGATAAGGGTTCTTATTATGAGGGAATAGTTGCGCTCCACTGGATAATTGGCCAGGTAACTGATCTAGGTCTACTGGTGTGGTGCTACTAGGAAAGGGGTGACCCTAACAACCCCTTATCAATGTTATGATACGCATACATCTACAATTAGTACAACGAAACCTGTGCATAGAAATTAACAAACAATTACAGAGTTGGCACACACTAGGCATACTTGACGATGACGAGATTGCATACTTGAAGATCACTCGCCCTACATATCCCATCCTGTACACACTACCTAAGATACACAAACACCTACCCTTCCCACCTGGGAGGCCTATTGTGTCTGGTATCGGTGGGCCGACCGAAAGAATCTCTGAGTATGTGGACCTTTTTATAGGTCCTCTTGTACGTACAATGGCCAGCTATATCCAAGATTCGAAGCATATTATAATAATAATATAATAATAATCCACATTTGTATAGCGCACAATCACCCGTTAGGGTCTCTAGGCGCTGGGGGCCGTCGGGAAGATTAAGCAAGCTATTGCCCAGAGTCACATGGTGCTGGGCTAACCTGCCGCCGGCCCCGGGGATCGAACCGTGATCCCCAGATTCCAGCGTCAGTCGCCCTGGCCGCGGCGCCACACCTCTCCCACATTATGGGTATTTTATCTGACCTACAATGGTAACCAGACCTGTTGCTAGTAACCTTGGATGTGGTGGCTTTGTACACCAGTATTGAACCAGACAAGGGTTTGAAAGCCATCACACGCCTGTTAAGTAACAGACCGGCTACACAATGGCTTCACAGCGAAACGGATTGGAATGATGAGAATTATCCTAGAGAATAATTTCTTCCTGTTTAACAACAAATGGTTTGAACAAAAGAAAGGCATGGCGATGGGATCTAAGTTTTCACCCTCCTTTGCCAATCTGTTCATGGGCTGCTTAGAGATGGAATATATTTGGGGAAAGGAGGGTGCACCTTGGATCAATCAGATTATCTATTGGGGTCCCTATATAGACGACTGCCTTTTGATATGGTCGAGCACCATCAATGAACTACATAATTTTAAAAACTACTTGAACAACAAGGACTATGGCATGGTCTTCATCATGGAACATAGCACTGAGAAGATAAGCTTTCTTGACATTGAACTGTACATATAGGACAACAAACTACAAAGTCGCCTGTTTAGGAAGGACACTTCTTGTAACTCCATTTTGCACGCCAACAGCAGTCACCCACAACACCAAATCAATGGAATTCCATTAGGGGAATACCTAAGAGCCAGACGTAATTGCAGCAAAGACACAGAATTTACTAAATGTAGAAGTAATACGGAACAAAGATTCCGTAATAGAGGCTATGACAAACATGTACTGAACCAAGCTGCAAAGAAAATCAGCAAAATGAAGAGGGCTGACACTTTAAAAACCAAATTCCCAAAACCAAAGGCGAAGCATTGGTACGCATGATCACAGAATACAATGGGCTCAATGTGGTGTTGAGAAAAAGTATAACCAAGCATTGGGGACTACTAAAGGCTGACAATATCTTGGCACAGAATATTCCAACACGACCATGATTACGTTTAGACGGGGTAGGACCCTACGTACTAGACTAAGTCCCTCTATGCCAAGAGGACCACAAACCAACACTTGGCTAACACCACACACTTTGGGGTTTCATAAATGCGGCTTTTGCAGTATGTGTAAATGGGCACAACACAAAGTGAAGAGTTTTAAAGGACCAAATAATCAGACCTATATTATCAAGAACAACATTAACTGTACTTCGAGATATGTTGTGTATGTGATCACGTGCAAATACCAAAAACAATATGTAGGTAGCACTATAAGACCTCTGAAAGAGAGAATCACAGAACATGTGAGAGCACTGAGACAGGGTGATGCTAGATATCCAGTGGCTATTCATGCAACGTTGTGTCCAGCACAAGGGACACACAAACACATTTCCTTCTTTGGGATTGACCTGATAGAACAACACCCAAGAGGGGGGAACAGGGAGCTACGGCTTCGCAGGACTGAGGCCCTCTGGATAATGCATCTGGAATCAGTCAAACACGGCTTAAATTGTGATTCTGAGATGCAGTATTTTTTAGGTTAAATGTACATCATGGGAAGGATTCTGTTGTTTCTACAAGACTTAACGCTTTCAGTAAATTGGCAGCAATAATATGTGTATATTGTGGGCGTTGATCATAGCACTTTACAATAAGGTATGTAACTCATTTGCGTAAATGAAAAAGTGTAAGAAGTCTTGTTCTTAGGCTACCATATCGAAATGTCAGTGTATAGGGGACCAGAAACATGGACATTTCCAACTACATAAATGTGGGTTAGTTTTGTCTAGAACTAAATCAGTTGCAACCATCTTGTATTGTATGCTGTATAAACAGTGCCAGTCACAATGGTGGTGGTACTATGTTTTTTCCTTTGAACATACATGTAACCTCACGAAATACTTTTTTCGTATTCTCTCATCCTATAGGGACGAACTCGACATAAATTCCTAATTAGACCCACTTCTTACCAATGTTACGCCAATTCATATGTTTACATAATTATTCTAAACAGTATTACCTTCGGCAATAGTCTTCAGGTTTGCGGGATTACTGTTCTCGCAACCATCACATACTCACTTCCGGTTTTACGTATTGGGACACCCGGAACTTGAATTAGCAGTCTAGCGCACAGCCACTCCACAGGTGCATGCCTTATTTGAGCGCATGCGTTCATCAGTAACTCGATGTACCCATTGCCACAAGTCAGGCGCCGTATTCGCCGCAAGACAGATCGACAGGTACGTTCAATAGAACGCCGTTTTAATCTTGACCCAGAGGCCACTTGGGACCTCGTATTTCAACTAGTTTTACTTAGAAGGCATCTGTGGCCACTGGCTACAATTTTGAATAAATTCTCATTTTCCCATATAGACTACGGACCCGAACTTAGCTCCAATTCTGGTCTGATCACAGCCTTTTAAAGTAACAAGTGTTCCATTGGCCTTAGGGCTCCCATTCTACTCCTCATGAAAAGCTTAGGACCAGTCTAGATCCAAATAGAAGTAAAGATATAGAACAAGGCTTGGATCATAAGCTATAGTGAGGTGAGCGAATCAACGCCTGGTGAGGAAGAGTTCTCTCAGTCTGTTTTCTCTGTCCAGCACTTCTCCCTCTCCTCCTAAATCTGTCACCAGCTCCATTCAGCAGATCAACTGACCTCATCCATCAATTACTGAACACTTTATCAGGTCGACCTATTTCTGTAGTGCTTAATTTGAGACAGTGGTTTCCAGTCCTCGGCAACGGCACTTTACCGTCAACACCGGCACTTAAGAAGACTGCCACATGGTGGCAGTGTCTGTCTAATATGGAAATTAACAATACAACAGTAGTTTATTAATTCAGTATTGTTAGAAATGGGATTTTTATTAGGCTGGGGCGAAGGCCATAGCCAGGCAAAAAGCCCCACGCTAATCAGGATAAGGGAGTTACACTTCTAAAATAACCCCTGCTCACCCCCTTGCTAGTTTGGCACAGGCAGCCAGCTTAGAGGCAGTGTGTAAAGCATTTGCACATATCCAACAGTAATACAGTGTACGCACTACAAAAGGACACCACACCAGTTTAGAAAAATAGCCAATATTTTTATATACTTTAAGACAAGACCAAATATAATAAAAATCCACAATACTATATTAAAAATCTGCAGCTATCAAAATAAGTTTAAAACACATGTCTATAGCTCCTTCTAGGGCCATCACGGCATCGTGAACAGCAAATCCAACAGTTCTGGCTGGTCGCGGGCCAGCTACGGTGTCGGGAAGACCCGCAAACAGTACCTGTGAGAAATGCAGGGCATTGAGGCCCTTGAAGTCATTCGCGTTGCAGGTCGAGCTCCTCTCTGATGGAATCAAGACCGCTGGCAGGCGTCTGGTGCTGTAGTGCGAAATGTAGATGTGTGGTGCCCCCAGGACGCAGTGCGAGCAGCGGCTTGGTGGCGACGTCAGATGAAGATGAAGGCGGTGCTCATCACGGTGCTGGCAGGTCACGGTGCAAGCAGCTGTGACGTTACTGAAGCGCTGTCGTCGGCTGACAAACTGGAGTCAATGGCACCGGCGTCGGTAGACCAAGACTGCGGTGCGGGATGAGGGCGGTGTGCCATGGAACTTACGAGCGGTGCCCACGAACCACGGTTCAAGCAGCGGCGTCGATATCGGTGTAGAGCGGCGGCGTCAGGAAGGCCAAGGCGTTCTCATGAAGGAAGGCGGTGGGAGCAGCAGCTCTGTGGCGTCGTCGGTGAGACCAGGGTCTTGGTGCACCATTGTGGCGGTGCTCTCAGTCGTGCCAAAGCTTTGCGTGAGGCGGTGCGGAGTGAGGTGCCCACAGATCGCGGTGCAAGCAGCAGCTTGGTGGCGGCATCATCAGTGAGACCAAGGATGCGGTGCGGCGTTGCCCTCTGCGGTGCTTTCAGGACACGGAGTCGGCAGCGGCGGCGTTGAGTGGGTTTGCCTCTGTTACAGCACAAAACGCACAGTCCCCAGTGGTGCGGCAGAAGATCTTGAAGTCTTTGCTGTTCCTGAGACTTCGTGAACAGGGGGCAAGCTCTACCTCAAGCCCTTGGAGAGACTCCCAACTTAGGTCACAGAAAGTCTAATCCAGGCCTTTCACTGCCCAAGACAGAAACAGCTACTGCAGATCAACCCAGCAAAGCAGTCGTCCCTTTTCGCAGCTTCTCCGGCTCTTCTTCTTGGCAGTCTTCTTGATCCAGATAAGTTCTAAAGTTCAGGGGTCGGACCCCAGTATTTGCATCCAAAAATCCTTTGATCTCTTAGGCAGAGTGTGTCTGTGCCCAGTCAGAGCCAGTTCTGCCTTCTCTGGTGTGATTTCCTGACAGGAGGTGGAGACGGCATTGGCAGAGGCAGACCAGGCCCTTTGAGGTGCAAGGAAATCTATTACCTCTTCCATCGCTGCCCAGGTCTATTCAGCCCTTTCCTAGACTTATCTGGAGCCACTCCTGCTTCCTAGCCATCTGTCGTCCAAATCCCAGACAGGCAATCCACATTCCAGCAGAAGCACACGGGATGACGGAGCAAGAAAATACCTACTTTCTAAAAGTGGTATTTTCAAACGCTGAATGTAAAAAACACCTTCACTAAAAGATGCATCTTTAGATCCTAAGTTCAGGCATACCATACTTCATTTTCCTACCTAATTCCCTGGGCCAGTTATGTTTATAAAATGTTATAGACAAATCTCCCATTCTCTCCTATGGGGAACCGGTAGCATTGCAATAGTGTAAAACAACATTGGCTGTAAATCACTAACGGGACATGCCACACACACCGGGACATGTTCCACCTTTCACATACACTGCACCCTGCCCACAGGGGTACTTGGGCCTACCTGAGCGGTGCCTGACATGTAAGAAAATGGAAGGTTCCATGACGGGCCAGTGAGGGCACTGCCTACTCAATATGGCAGCCGCACTGCGTGCAGACTCCGCGATGGCGGTAGAATCCGTGCTGCAGGTCCACGAGTAGCATTTGATTCACAAGCCCCAGCACCCGTAGTGCACTTTACTAAGGACTGACACGCAAATCAAATATCCAATCGTGAAAACATCAATCCATAACACACTTTACCACAGGAGTACCTGCACTTTACCACTGATCAGCAGTGCGGAAAGTGCACAGAAACATTTACGCCAGCAAAAACAGTCAAACCAGGAGGTCAGAAAGCAAAAACTCAAGGGAAACACACCAAAAGATGCCAAGTCTAACACGTCCCCTCCAGCTGAAAGTAGGGAGAACTACCCACCGTCCTGGGAGTTCACTTCACTAAGACGGAAGAACCTAGACAGACCATCTGCATTGGCCTGTTCGTGCCAGGGCGGTGTTCCACCATAAAGTTAATGCCCTTTAGGAAGATGGACCACCTCAGCAGTTTTGGATTCTCCCCCCTCATTTGCATCAACCATCTGAGGGGCCTGGGGTCGGTCTGAACCCGGAAGGGAGTCCCAAACAGGTATGGTTTCAGCTTCTCAAGTGCCCAGACCACTGCGAAAGCTTCCCTTTCTATGGCACTCCACCTCTGTTCCCTGGGAAGTAGTCTCCTCCCAAGGAAGACTACTGGCTGCTCTTGGCCTTTTTCGTTTAGTTGTGAGAGCACTGCTCTCACTCCATGCTCTGAAGCGTCGGTCTGCACAACAAATTCCTTGGAGAAGTCGGGTGCCTTGAGCACGGGCGTCGTGCACATGGCTTCTTCAGGGCATCAAAAGCCTTCTGGCAGGACACAGTCCAGATCACCTTCTTTGGCTGTTTCTTGGAAGTCCGTTCTGTTAAGGGGGCAACAATGGTGCCATATCCCTTAACAAACCTCCTGTACTACCCGGTGAGTCTCAAGTAGGCCTTCACCTCAGTCTGGGTCTTGGGGGGGCTCCCAACGCAGAATGGTGTCAATCTTGGGCTGTAGGGGCGCCCCCTGGCCGTTCCCTACCTAGTGTCCCAAGTACACCACCGACCCCTGCCTGATCTGGCCCTTACTGGCCTTAATCGTGAGGTTTGACTTCTACAGTGCCTTCAACACTTCCCTGAGGTGCTGCAGGTGTTCGTCCCAACTGGAACTGAACACCGCAATGTCGTCCAGGTGTGCGGCACTGAATTCCTCTGAACGGTGGAAGGGGCATTCTTCAACCCTAAACTGGTTGACTAACCTCTGAAAGGTGGCAGGGGCATTCTTCAACCCTAAGGGCATCACACGGAACTGGTAATGTCCTTCTGGGGTTGAGAACGCGAATCTTTCCTTGGCCTCCTCGGTTAGAGCAATCTGCCAGTACCCCGACGTTAAATTAAATGTACTAAGAAATTTGGCAGCTCCCAACCGATTGATGAGCTCATCAGCTCGGGAGATGGGGTGTGCGTGAGTCCGAGTGACGGCACTGAGCCCCCGGTAGTCCACAGAGAACCGCAGTTCTGGGGTGGCACCGGGTGCTGTAGCCTTCAGGACCAACACCACATGACTGGCCCAGAAACTGCTGCACGGCTCAACCACCCCTAACGCCAACATCTTCGAGACCTCCTCTTTGATGCTGGCCTTGACCCAGTCAGCCAATCTGTAAATCTTATATTTCACAGGGGGGCTGTCACCGGTGTCCACATCGCGAGTACACCAGTGAGTAACACCTGGGGTCAAGTAGAACAGCAGGTCAAACTGCCCCAGCAACTGGCGACACTCGCTCTGTTGCTCAGCAGTGAGGGTCGGGGAGAGGATCATACCATTACCGACCCATCCCCCTCTTGGGCAAACAGGAGGTCCGGGAGAGGCTCACTCTCCACTTCCTCCCCGTTGTCCATCGCCAAGAGCATGCTCACTTCAGACCTCTCAAAGAGGGGCTTGAGGCGGTTCACGTGGAGGACCTGTAAAGGGGAGCCTGTAAATCCACCAGGTAGGTGACCTCACTTTTGCGCTCCACCACCTCCAAGGGCCCAGTCCATTTGTCCTGCAAGGCACAAGGTTCCACTGGGGCCATGACCCACATTTTCTGTCCAGGATAAAACTCTACCAGAGTTGCATTCTGGTCGTACCACTTCTTCATTTCCTCCTGGCTGGCCTCGAGGCTCGCCTGAGCGAGTTTCCTGAAGTGGGACATTTGGTTTCGAAAGGCCAGCATGTAGCTAAACACATCCTTGGGTGTCTTCCTGGGAGCGGCCTCCCAGCATTCCTTCACTAAGCTTAGAGGTCCTCGCACCGGGTGACCGTACAGAAGCTCAAAGGGACTGAATCCAAGATACTTGTGGAGTACCTCCCTGTACGCAAGGAGAAGGCACGGTAAGAGGATGTCCCACTTACGCCTTATGGGTTCGGTGAGACCCTTGATCATGCCCTTCAAGGTCTGGTTGAACCTTTTCTACCAGACCGTTACCTTGGGGGTGGTAAGGAGTGGTGAATTTGTAAGTAACACAACACTCCTCCTACAGGGATGTCATATACTTCGATATGAAATTTGTCCCACTGTCAGAACCACCTCTCTGGGGCCCCCCACACGGGAGAAGATCCCCATTAACGCTCGGCCCACCACTGGCACCGTCATTGCCCTGAGAGGGATTGCCTCTGGGTGGCATGGTCCACCAAAACCAGGATGTACCTGTTGCCCATGGCTGTCATGGGATCCAGTGGCCCCACAATGTCCATCCCTACCCTTTCAAAGGGTGTCCCAACAACAGGAGAACGGTTGGAGAGGAGCTTTGACCTTCTTCCCACTCCTGCCACTTGCCTGGCAAGTTTGGCAAGACCGACAATGCACATCAGACTGCCTTCGCATTTGAGGCCAGAAAAAGTGGGTGACAAGCCTGTCAAAGGTCTTGTCCTGCCCCAAATGTCCCTCCTAAGGCACGTCGTAAGCCAGACCCAGTAGGAAGGTCCGGGAGCGCTGGGGTACTACCAGCACATGGGCTGACCCAGGTTCCACGACCTTAGGCTCACTGTACAGGAGATCATTCTCCCAGTAGATCCAATGTGACCCGGACTGATCACCAGTCACGTGGGCTGCGGCCTGCCGCCGCAGACCCTCCAGAGAAGGGCATTCTTTCTGCTCTCGGCAGAACTCCTCCCTAGTGGGACCCCCTTCTTGCTGCCAATGGGGCAGCTCAGAGATGTCCCCCAGTTCGGCTACCTGTTACCCTGTAGGCACCGGGGCGTCCGCCTCCTCCCGGGCTGTGGGACCTTCAAGGGCCGATTTCCCGCACCCCAAGACCTTTCTCTTGGCAGGGACCTGGGCCACTGTTCCAGGCACCAGGTCCCTCTGATCACCCTCTCTGGCCACCATGGACCGAGTGGACACGCATGCCCACTCTGGCAACCCAAGTATCTCCAAGTGGGACCTGAGCTCAACATCCTTCCACAAGGACTTCTCCAGGTCGTTACCGAGCAGACAATCGGCAGTCATGGAAGGGCTCACAACTACCCTCAATGGACTTGAGACCCCCACCCACTCAAAGGGAACCTGCGCCACCAGACACTGGCGCTCTGTCAACTGCAATTACTTGGTGGAATGCCCCTGGGACTACCTGCTTCTCAGAGTCCAGGTGACACCGGTCTGAGGTCACACTGGATCCAGCATCTCAGAGCCTCTACCCTTTGCCCATTGATGGTCACCCAGGTGCTGTATTTCTTTGTGTTAGGGGGCACCTGGTTTCCTGGGACCATCTCACTGTCCCATAGTGAGACGAGGGTCATTTCTGAGGGGTCCCACCATCCTGTGGGTACTCCTCCTCGAGCGCTACACTAGCCAACACCTCGGAAGGCCCACTGGGTGGCTGAGCCCCCTTTGAACACCTGGGGTCTCGCTTCATGTGCCCCATCTGGTCATATGCAAAACATCTGCGGGATGCGGTCTCCGCTGGCTTTCCGATTGAGACCACTTGTTTCTTATCTGCGGGGGGATGGGAACCTTTACCCTGGGTGTTATTTTGGAGCTCTTTGGAGAACTCCTGTGTTTTACCCTTCTCCCCCCCACCTTTCTGCTGGGGATCCTGCCCACCTTTGGCTGAGTCTCCCCCAAACTCTTGTGGACCCTGGTACTCAACCAGCTGTCCTCCTCCATAGCAAGCTTCCTGGGGTCAGTCAGCTTACTATCAACTAGGTGCTGGCGCAGATCAGCAAAACAGACTGGACAGGTGCTCCCATGCAATCAAATTGTAGAGCCCCTGATAATCTGTCAAATTACTGCCCTTTACCCAGCCATGCAACGATCGGCAAAACACATCCGCACATTCCAACCACGTGTTAGCATCGGACTTCTTACTGGACCTAAACTGGTCCATGTACTTTTCAGGAGTAAGCCCATACTTAGTGAGGAGGGTCACCATGTGGTGATAGGTGAGGTGATAGGTGAGGTGATACACCCCACCTAAAGCTATTAAAGTATCCCTCGCTTCTTCGGGGAAGAGAGGCCACAATCCTGCTCCCCAATTCTCTTCAGGGACCCCATTCATATGGATTGCGGCCTGGTACATCTGGAACCACCTCTGTATGTCGTCCCCCTTCTGGAACTCCTTGCCTACATTCTTGGGGATGTGCACGATTCTGCCTGCCTGCCTTGACGAGTTGCTGCCTCCATCTGGGCTGGTCCTTTTCTCTCGACCCAGCTCCTTCATTCTGATTTCGTATTCCAAAAGCATTCTCTTTTCTTCCAAGGCTAATATAATTTTTTCTATTTCTGTGGCTACCTTCCTTGCTTCCAGTGTATCCTCCATCTCCTCTGGGGATAGGCCACTGCTGCCGGGCTGGGAGGTTTCCCCCCCTCCCAACAGCACATCCACCCTAGGACTAGGCTCCCCGCCTCTCCACTAAGATCACCAGATTGCCCACTTGTGTCTCTGGCTGATACCCAGGCCCTCGGAGCCTTTTGCAGTTAGTCTTTCCTAGTGAGGCCTCTGACTTGGACTTTTAGGTTTTTGCAAACGGATTTCAATTCTCTAACAGTGTAGAGTTCCAACCTATCCTCCTCAAAGGCAATTTCCATGGATGCAACGGATGATGCTATTGATTCCGGCATGACAAAGTAGAATGTTCACAAGACAAATCGACCAAAAAGAAAACGGGCTAGTGTGTGGTACATAATAGTCTGCGATATAGTAGTAGTGCACACCAATCACTGTAAGTCAAGCGCAAGTTCTATCCTCACCGCTGACAACCAATGTTAGGAATGGGATTTTTGGTGGGCTAGGGCGTGGGGCAAAGCCAGGCAAAAACCACAACTCTAGTCAGGATAAGGGAGTTACACTTCTAAAATAACCACTGCTCACCCCCTTGGTAGCTTGGCACGAGCAGCCAGGCTTATCTTAGAGGCAGGGTGTAAAGCATTTGCACATAACCAACAGTAATACAGTGTACGCACTACAAAAGGACACCACACCAGTTTAGAAAAATAGGCAATATTTTTATATACTTTAAGACAAGACCAAATACGATAAAAATCCACAATACAATACTTAAAAATCTGCAGTTATCAAAATAAGTTTCAAACACAGTTCCTTGATGTCGATAGCTCCATCCAGGGCTATCATGGCGTTGTGAACAAAAAATTCAACAGTTCTGGCTGGTTGCAGGGTCACGGGCCAGCTACAGTGTCGGGAAGACCCCCAAACAGTACCTGTGATAAATGCAGGCCGTTGAGGCGCTTGAAGTCACTCACGTTGAAGATTGAACTCCTCTCTGAGGGAATCAGGAGCGCTGGCAGGAGTCAGGTGCTGTGGTGCGAAGTGTAGCGGTGCGGCGTGCGGTGCCCCCAGGTCGCGGTACAAGCAGCGGCTCGGTGGTGATGGCAGTTGGCGTCGTCGGTGAGACCAGGGTCGCAGTGCGAGATGAAGGCGGTGCTCGTCACGGTGCTGGCAGATCACGGTGCAAGCAGTGGCGGAGTCGTTGCTGAAGCGCTGTCCTCGGCGGATGAACTAGAGTCGATGGCACCAACGTTGGTAGGCCAAGGCTGCAGTGCGGGATGAGGGCGGTGCATCGTGTAACTTACGAGCGGTGCCCTCGAACCACTGTGCAAGCAGCGGCGTTTATTTCGGCGTGGAGCGGCAGCATCAGGGAGGCTAAGATGTTCTCGTGAAGCAAGGCGGTGCGTAGTGCGGTACCCACAGGTCACGGTGCGATCAGCGGCTCCATGGCAGCATCAACAGGCGTCGTCGGTGAGACCAGGGTCGCGGTGCAGCATTGTGGCTGTGCTCTCTGCGGTACTGAAGTTTCGGCGTGAAGCGAGGCGGTGCAGAGTGCGGTGCCAACAGGTCGCGGTGCAAGCAGCGGCTCGGTGGCGGCATCAACAGGCGTCATCAGTGATACCAAGGTTGCGATACGGCATTGCGGTGGTGACCTCTGAGGAGCCTTCAGGACACTGTTTCGGCAGTGGAATCATAGATGGAGTTGAGTGGGTTTGCCTCAGTTACACCACAAAATGCACAGTCCCCAGTACTGCGGCAGAAGAGCTTGAAGTCTTTGCTGTTCCTGAGACTTCGTGAACAGGGGGCAAGCTCTACCTCAAGCCCTTGGAGAGACTCACAATTTAGGTCACAGAAAGTCCAATCCAGGCCTTTCACTGCCCAAGACAGAAGCAGC
This sequence comes from Lissotriton helveticus, assembly GCF_964261635.1. NCBI lineage: Eukaryota > Metazoa > Chordata > Amphibia > Caudata > Salamandridae > Lissotriton > Lissotriton helveticus. The sequence goes on from NC_136060.1 coordinate 482,110,125, forward strand.
CCAGCAGATCAGCCCAGCAAAGCACCCAGCAAAGCAGTCGTCCCTTTTCGCAGCTTCTCCAGCTCTTCTTCATGGCAGTCTTCTTGATCCAGATAAACTCCAAAGTTCAGGGGTCGGGCCCAGTATTTGCATCCAAAAATCCTTTGATCTCTTAGGCAGAGGGTGTCTGTGCCCAGCCAGAACCAGTTCTGCCTTCTCTGGTGTGATTTCCTGGCAAGAGGTGGAGACGGCAGAGGCAGACCAGGCCCTTTGAGGTGCAAGGAAATCTCCTCCTTCTTCCATCACAGCCCAGGTCTATTCAGTCCTTTCCTGACCTACCTAGACTATCTGGAGCCACTATCCTGCTTCCTAGCCATCTGTCGTCCAAAATCCAGACAGGCAATCCACATTCTAGATGACTCAGCAAGAAAATACCTACTTTCTAATAGTGGTATTTTCAAATGCAGAAGGTAAAAACCACCTTCACTAAAAGATGCATCTTTAGATTCTGAGTTCTGGCATACTATACTTCATTTTCCTACCTAATTCCCAGGGCCAGTTATGTTTATAAGATGTTATAGACAAACGTCCCATTCTAGCCTTGCAATCGTGAACAACGAAATTGGCTGTAATTCACTATCGGGACATGCCACACACACCAGGGCATGTCCCACCTTTCACATACACTGCAACCTGCCCACAGGGGTACTGTAGGCCTACCTGAGGGGTGCCTGACATGTAAGAAAAGGGAAGATTCCGTGAGGGGCCATTGTGGGCACGGCCGAGTCAACATGGTAGCCGCACTGTGCGCAGACTCTGCGATGGCAGGTCTGAGATTAATTTTTCTGGGCTACGTACGTGGGTGGCACAATCCGTGCTGCAGGCCCACGAGTAGCATTTGATTCACAAGCCCTGTCACCCGTAGTGCACTTTACTAGGGACTGACCCGTAAGTCAAATATCCAATCTTGAAAACATCAATCCATAACACACTTTACCACAGGAGCACCTGCACTTTACCACTGATCAGCAGTGCAATAAGTGCACAGAAACGTTTACGCCAGCAAAAACAGAGACATAACAGGGAGGTCAGAAAGCAAAAACTCAGGGGAAACATGCCAAAAGATGCCAAGTCTAACAAGTATACATTATAAATGACTAATATCTGCTGCCCAAGCCATCCTTGTAGTGTCGGGCGCCTGGAATAGTGTGAATTGTCACACTTCTAGGAGATTTATGGTTAGTATTTGAGTTGGTACGGTCATTGGCAGTCGTGGCAGGGGCAATGTGTGGTGCAAGCTGCAGTGGTCCACTATGGAAGGCCCTGGCACTTAATTTTGTACAAATTACGCAGTGTACAACTCTGCTCTTTTAGCCGCTATTGATGACATTTCCCCATTAAAACCCATCACCTCCACTAGATCTAGGCCCTCTGCCCCCTGGTTCTCCCCCGCCTTGCGAGAGGAAAAAAGCCGCTGTAAACAGCTGGAACGTAAATGGCGGCAGACATATGATTCTGAGTCTAAATTGATTTACAAGACTGCCCTCAACAAATTTCAAAAATGAAAACGGTCCACTATGAGAGATTTTTATACCCAGCAAATTAAGAATGCAGAGAACTCCACTAAAATTCTTTTTAAGATTGTGAAGGACTTAGGGGGCGTGGCCTTGAGGGCGACGATGGTGGACGCGGCTCTTTAGAGCTCCCGCCAGCCCGTACCTGATCCGTCGCATTATCCTTGCCCCCGAGTCCGACTCCCGACCCAAACTTGCAGCGGAGGTGGAGTCCGGCGAGGGGTGCCCTCCGGTGCAAGAACCGGAGCACTGGCTACATCGGTGGCGGAGTTAGTGGTGGCGACGACCTGGGGCCTACACTAGCCGAGTGACGCCGGGGCCTCAATTTTGGTGATCCCCGGCCCGGGGCTCCGGGCTCGGCGGGCGGGGCCGGCGGTGCAGCCCGCGACCAGAGGCTTGATCCTGCAAGAGGAGCGGAGGTGCCAGAGGCTACCATATCCTGCATCTGGGGGGTGAGTGCAGCCCCCCAGACCCTGAGGGCGGACAGTACCTGCTGCGGGGCCCGGAGACCGGGGCCTAGATTTTGGTGCCTTGCGCATTGCGGCGCTGGGGCGGCTGGTGCTGCGGCCCCCCGGAGTGCGATCCTGCCTGCTCCTTGGCCTGAAGCCTTGGCGATTGTCTGCCTTCTGGTTGGCTGGGGGCCCCCCCTCTGTCCCGGACTTCTCTGGAGGTGGTGCCCGGCCTTGGAGTTGCTGGAGGGCCCTGGTTGCGTCGACGAGGTGAGCTGTTGGCCCGCTGCCGGGGGCTTGGACCTGCCTCGGGGCGAAGGTACCGGGGGTGGCCTTATCCTGCGACTGGGGGTGAGTGTGGCCTCCCGGACCCCTGGGGTGCCCCGGATTTGCCTGGAGGTGGTGCCTGACTTCGGGGTGGCTGGCGATCCCTCGGCTGAGACGACGGGGTGTACAGTCGGCCCGCTGGAGCCTGCTCCCCTGCTGGACGGTGGCCTAGCCCTGGGAGCTTTGCGTGTGCCCCCCCCCCCCCCCCGCGGACGGACTGTGGCGGTCTGCTGGCCTGAGATTGGGTGCCACACTTGGTGGTGAATTGCGGCGCGGACAGCCCGGCTGTGAGGACAGGTGCCTGCCCTGGGGCTCCGGTCACCTGAGGAGAGTTTCACCATGACCCGAGGGGGGGGAGGGCCCGCCAAACAGGGCCCAATTGACAAATTTACTGGCCCGAGTGGGAGTCAGGGGGCGTCCGGTGGCCAGGGTTCGGGCCCCGACAACGCGGCGCTCATGGCGGCGATCACCCAGTCCAGGGACATGCTCGATGCCAAGATTGGGGCTGTTGGAGCGGACGTCACCCTGCTGCGCCAAGATCTGCGCAACGCCGTGGCTAGAATTACTGAGACCGAATCGAGGATCTCTGTCGTGGAGGACGATGTTGGGACCCTGAAGCGGAAAGTGGCGGCGATGGAAAACATTCAACGTGGTCTGGCGCTTAGGGTCGAGGATGCCGAAGGGCGGGCGCGCAGAAACAACCTACGCTTCGTGGGTTTTCCGGAGGGGTGCGAGAAGGGCAATATGGAACGGTTCCTGACTCAGTGGCTGGAGAGTTGGCTCCCCCCGGAGGCCCTGTCCCGCTGTTTCGTGATCGAACGCGCCCACAGGGCTCTGACGCAGAAGCCGCCGGAGGGTGAGAGGCCCAGACCTGTGATCGCCAAACTCTTGAACTTTCATGACAAGGACACCATTCTGCGGGAAGCGAGGGCCAAAGACTCTCTTCTGTTTGAAAATCAAAAAATTATGATCTTCCCGGACTATACTAGGCTCGTGCAACAACAGCGGCACTCCTTTCTAGCCGCTAAGGCGAAACTCCGGGGCCTAAAGATCCAGTACTCCTTACTCTATCCGGCTCGCCTACGGGTGATCTTTCAATCTCGTACCCATTTCTTCGACACCCCGGAGGCCGTGTTCAAATGGACGGATGAGACGGTGAGAATCAGACCGCACGATCAGCCTGGATTGAACCCGGGACGTTCACGGGAGCCGTCGCAAGATCGGGGGGACCAGGCTGCCAGGCCCCGAAGGGATAGGAAGTCACGATCGCGGAAACGGACCGCTTCCCGAGGTGGATCTCCTTCTGCTGCGCCTACTGACTCTGATCACTCTGGAAGAGGCCGCTGACAGCCAGTGGGGACATAGGCCCGTATTGGTCTACCATGATTCCCGGCTGAGTGGACATGCTCCGCGGGGTCCCATTTTACCGCCTGGCTTTGCAACTGTTCGTTGATCATGAGGGGGTACTGGGAGTGGGGGCTCGGGGGTTGCATGTTAGGGGCTGTTGTTCTCCTACGACTGTAGGAGGTTTGGGGGGGGAGGGGTGTGATTACTGTTCTGGGGGAGTTGGGATCCATTGGTATGGATGGCTCGGGGCTCTCTGTTCTGGACCCTGGGTCACCCATGCCGCGACAGGTACTTCATGGTTCCTTGAGGTATAGGGTGGGGGGCGGTGGGGTGTGGGTGGCTGGAGACAAGGCCACTAAGTTGGGACTGTACTTTGATCTGGACTATGCTGACGTTCTATTGTTGGTTGGCCCTGAGGTTTGGGGTGAGACGAGGGTTGCTCGTTGGGTTTTGTTGGGGTTCTGGGACGGGAGGGTGGGACTGCACGTGTGTTTTGCTGTATTGTTCTTTGCTGTGTGTGATGGGTGGCAATGGCGAGGACGCCCTGTTGATCTAGTCCCGCTGGATTATGGCTGATGGGACTCATAGACTCCCCGGGGAGTCATTGCGGGTGGTCACGTGGAATGTCAGGGGGTTGCTTGACAAGATCAAGCGTGGTGCTGTGTTGCGTTGGGGGAAGCGTGAGAGTGCTGACATATTATTGCTCCAGGAAACGCACATGATGGGTTCGAAAGTGTTGGGCCTGCAGAGGTTTGGCTACCACCAGGTGTTCCATGCTGGTTTTTCCCGGGGATCTAGGGGTGTGGCCATTTTGATTCATCGCAGGGTGGCATACGTCCATGAGGAACAGTGGGTTGACCCGCAGGGTCGGTTTATCTTTGTCAAGGGCATGGTGGGTGCTGAAACTGTGGTCTTTGGGAGTGTCTATGCCCCCCCCCCCCTGCAGTGGGCCCTGGCTGAGCGACTCTTCACTGTGTGGGAGGACATCCCTGATTCCTTGGCGATGGTTGGTGGTGATTGGAACGATGTGATGGATGCGAGTGTGGACCGCTGGCGGCGCCGGGATGTGCTGGACGTTGCCCCTCCCTCTGCTCGCACTAGATTGCATGCTATGGCTGAGGGACTGGGTTGGTCGGATACCTGGAGGCATATGCATCCTGCAGCTCGTGAATATACCTATGTCTCTGCTGTGCATGGCTCCTACTCGAGGTTGGACTGTGTGTTTGTGCCCAGGGGCTGCTTGTGTAGAGTGAAAAGTGCTGATATTCTGCCTAGGGGTCTGTCCGATCACTCCCCGGTCTCGGTTAGGGTGGAACTCTGCCGAACGCGCCAACCGTTTCGATGGCGGATGTCCTCATGGCATCTGCAGCAGCCGGCCTACGTGACGCATTTACGGGAGGCGCTGGACTTCTACTGGCGGGAGAACCTTGTGGGGGACGTGGATGCTGGGGTGGTGTGGGAGGCCATGAAGCCCACTATCCGTGGAGTGGACATTGCGTGGTGCGCCGCGGCGCGTCGGAAACGGCGGGAACTGATCATAGACGCGGCTACAAGGGTGGAAACGTTGGCAGGGCAGAACCGCGCGGGGGGAGACGACGCCGGGTTGCGATTGCTTCTCCAGGCTCAACAGTCCTATGCGTCTGTCCTGCTTGATGAGGCTAGACAGGCGTGGCTGGCCACACGTAGTAGAATATACCAGTGGGGGGACAAGTCGTGCACGATGCTTCATAGACTCTGCCAACGCCATCTTCAGCCGCTTGTGCTGCCGGGGCTCACGTCTGCTGACGGTGAGGTCATTACCGATCCAATTGAACTGGCGGCGAGTTTTGCCGCTTACTATGCTGCCCAATACGCCCCATGCGGCCGCCTGTCCGCTGATGAGGTGGTTAAATTTATTGAGGACCTGCCCCCCAAGGCAGTGTCTGACGAAACCAGGACAGCCCTGGATGTGCCCCTTTCAGCTGAGGAACTGGGCGATGCCCTGGGACAGCTTAATACTGGGAAAGCCCCTGGCCCAAGTGGTTACCCGAGTGAGTTCTTCAAAAAGTTTCATGTACAGCTGGGGCCCCATTATCACCGTGCGCTTGAGACTGCACGTGAGCAGGGCACACTGCCCCGGGACTGGAGGCACGCCGAAATAGTGGTCTTTCAGAAGCCGGGTAGACCCCCGGAGAGGCACGACTCCTACCGCCCCATTTCGTTGCTCAATATTGAGGCTAAAGTGCTGGCTAAGGCTCTAGCGAATCGCTTGTCCCCACATATAACAGATCTTGTGCATCCGGATCAGGCCGGGTTCATGCCTCATAGGGCGACGCGGCACAACATCAGACGCGCGCAGGCGGCGATTGATGCAATGGGAGCCACAGGGGAGCAGGCGGCCTTATTGCTGGCTGACATCAATAGGGCCTTTGACTCTGTCAGTTGGATGTACCTGTTTGCACTCTTGCCCCGGCTCAATCTCGGCCCGGTCTTCCTGTCCTATATTAAACTATTGTACACCGACAATACGGCCTCGGTGCGGGTTGCGGGGGCGGTATCGGAGACGTTTCCAATTGGTCGAGGGACCAGGCAGGGATGCCCACTCTCCCCCTATTTGTTTGCTCTCCTTATGGAGCCGCTGGCTGCCTGGGTCCGTATAGATGCGCAAATGCGGGGGTTTGTGTGGAGCGTCAGTTTAACTGATAGAATTGCGCTTTACGCGGACGATGTCCTTTTCTTTCTTACCGACCTGCGGCGATCGGGACCGCGCGTCCTGGAAATCATGCAAGTCTTTGGGGAGGTCTCCGGTCTCTATTTGAATCTGCGTAAATCCACCCTTTGGGTGCTGGATGGCGGTGATGTGACAGATCCCTGGACGCTGGGGCTTCAGGTGGCTACACGTGGCCTGAAATACTTGGGAGTGTTCCTGTCGAACTCGGCGGACGTTGCGTGGGAGCGCAATGTAGTGCCGGTTTGGGATCGGGTGCAGTCGGATGTCAAGACTTGGTCTCGAATGCCACTCTCTATATTTGGCAGGTCCGCTATTTTTAAGATGGTGGCCCTCCCGCGTCTCCTCTACCAGTTGCAGAATCATCCCTATCCAATTGCACCCCGGTGGTTCCGACAAGTCAACTCGGTTTTAGGCCGTTTTCTGTGGGCGGGGGGGACGGCCAGAGTGGCTCTCCGTACATGCTTCTTGTCCACCTATTGCGGGGGCCTAGCCACCTCGGATCTCTTATCCTATTACCAAGCCGCTCATCTGCTTATCCTGAACGACTGGTGGTATGGTGACAGAGCGGATCCGGCCTATGCCCTGGAGCGCTCCTTGATGGGTGACAACACGCTCCACACGGTTCTCTACTCGGCCCGCGTGCGGCGGGATCTGCCGAGGGTGACGTGCCTTGTTTTTGCGGTGTGGAGGCAGGCCTTGCGCCGCATGGGCTGGTGGGGTCGCCTGACCGCTGAGACGCCGCTTTGGCATAATGGCCTCTTGCCCGAGCTTTCGGCCCTGACGGGATTCGACGGATGGGATGCGATCGGGATTTCGCGACTGGGTAATGTGATGTCCGGTACGACTCTCAAGTCCTTTCAGGCACTTAGCGCTGAGTTTGATATGCCCCAGTCCCAATTTTTCCGATATTTGCAACTTCGCCATGCGCTGATGCCCAGCATTGTCACCTTAGCTTCCCTTCCAGAGTTTAGTCCCATTGAGGCAAAGGTCTTTATGGGTGATTTGGGTGATAAGAAAGTCTCTCGCATCTATCAGACTTTGGTCACTCATTGCTCCTCCACCCTTCTTTCGTTGAAGACGGCTTGGGAAGCTGACGTTGGCCCCCTTGACGAGGATGACTGGAGGGAGGCTCTGGAGTCCCCTAAAGGTGCGGCCATTGCCATGCGGCTTAGGCTAATCCAGTTCAAGATTCTCCATAGGGCCTACTTCACCCGTGCACGACTGTGGAAGGCTGGCTTGATTGAGTCCCCTGAATGTTTGCGCTGCGGGAATGCAGTGGGCGATTTGCTTCATACGATGTGGTCGTGCCCGAGGCTGGTGGGGTTCTGGAGGGGTGTGTGGGGCTGTTTGTCGGAAGTGTTGTGTTGGACTCTTCCTCGTACCCATCGCCTAGGCCTCCTACACGTCTTGGAGGGGGTTGGTGGAAACATATACAAACGGCATCTCCTGCTCCTGGGTCTAGTGGTGGCCAAGAGGGACCTGGCCCGAGCGTGGAAGGATGTGAGGGCTCCCCCCCTGTGTGCGTGGAGGGCCGGATTGGACTTTTGCATGGGCCTGGAACGGCCGGTATTTGAGGTGCGCGGTTGCCCCCGCAAACATTTCAAGATCTGGAAGAGGTGGGCTGAGTATAGGGGGCTGACACTTGACCCTCCAGCGGAACTGGAGGAAGATCCCTAGAAGTCTGTTATTGGCGAGTCCTTGCATTTTGCCACGAATCCTATCTCATGTTGAAACGTGCAGCAGTTGTTACACGCGTGCGAGGGGTGGGGTGGGACACAGGGGTGGGGTTGGGAGGAGTGGGTAGTTGGAGTTTTTGAGGATGGGGGAAGGCATCGTGCTGTTAATGTTTATCTATCTTTCATGACTGACTGGTTGGTCACTTGGTCCTGTGCTGTCATGCTATCATGATGTTTGGTGGTGTTCTCCTGACTGTGGGGAGCCACGCATATTACTTGCCCGATCCTGCCAATAAATAAAAAATTTTGTTGTGAAAAAAAAAAAAAGATTGTGAAGGACTTCGTTAACCCTCCCGCTATGATGGCTCAGAGTTCTCCGAGCCAGGCACTTTGCAATGGGCTATCGGACTATTTTCAGGACAAAATTATTAAGTTAACTTCCTCTTTCAATCCGGTTCTGGCCTCCCCTCCAACCAGTGATCCGGACTCTCAGAAAGTCTCGCTGAATTCTTTTAAAGAGCTTACTTCTGAGACTGCTGTAAGTCTACTTGTCCAATGCAAATCAGGGTCGCCGCTTGATCCGGCTCCTGCTAAAGTGATGGGCAATCTCGCCCCTGTACTGATCAGCCCACTCCTTTCCATTTGGAATTCCTCGTTTCGCACGGGTCAATTCCCCATGGCATGGAAACAGGCAATGTTAGTCCCGATTTTGAAGAAAACGGATGCGGATCCCTTGCAATTCTGCAACTACCGTCCGATTTCTCTCCTTCCAAAACCAGCAAAAAATCCTGGAAAAGGCTGCCCAGAAACAACTGGCAGACTATCTAGAATCCAACCAATTGTTACATGACTCGCAGTCTGGATTTAGAACAGGCTATAGTACCGAAACCGCTCTATCGGAGGTATCGGAGACTATTCGTGAGTGTGTGGATGGGGGCGAGGAGGCCATGTTGGTCCTCCTCGACCTATCCGCCGCTTTCGACACCGTATCTCATGAGATACTTCTGGACCGGCTGGGGCAGTCAGGAATTGGAGGTACTGTGCTGACTTGGATTAGATCTTTCCTTACAGGTCGGACTCAGAAGGTCTTTCTCCGACCTTTCGAATCAGAGGGTAAACCTCTTCTCTGCGGAGTGCCTCAGGGCTCTGCTTTGAGCCCGCTATTTTTTAATGTCTACCTAGCTCCGCTGGCAAAAGTGGTGGAATCTTGGGGGGTCAGAGTGATCTCCTACGCTGATGATACTCAGCTTGTGTTTTCATTTAGAGATCACTCTGACTCCAATTTCATCAATTTTCGCCACTGCCTCAGCAATATTTGCTCCTGGATGACCTCTAACCACCTTAAATTGAATACCGACAAAACTGAGGTTTTATTTTTTAATCAGAAAACCGCGGTGCCTGCCAGTCAGTGGTGGCCAACTGTACTTAATCCTCCTCCGGTCCCAGTCCAGACAGCTCGAAACTTGGGCTTTCAATTTGATAATGCATTGTCCTGCAAATCACAAATCAACAAGGTCACGGCAGCTTGCTTCGGCAAACTATGTATGATCAGGAAGATCTTTCCTTACCTCCCTTTGGATTCCCGCAAAACCATTGTTCACACCCTGATTACTTCGCATTTAGATTATGCCAACAGTCTCTATGCGGGCACCCCTTTGTACCAAATTGAACGTTTGCAAATAGTACAAAATGCCGCAGCGAGACTGATAGGCAAAATTCCTTTTCGCCACTCGGTTGCTCCATACCGGAAGAAGCTGCACCGGCTCCCTATTGCCCGTCGCATCCAGTTTAAAGCTTTGATTTTTGCCTTCCGTGCCCTTAACGGGTTAGGCCCTGGATACTTGAGAAAGAGACTTAAACTGTCTCAATCTGTCAGGTCTCTGAGATCGAATAGCCTACGCCTCCTGGTGATACCCAGATTCCGTCGTGCCAGAAGCGGGGGCAGAGTGTTCGGCGTAGTAACAGCTAAACTTTGGAACAGCCTCCCACTGGATCTTAGGTTCACTGACTCGGAGCCTTTGTTCCGAAGCAAACTGAAAACTTGGTTGTTTACTATCTCACAAGCAGCTCATTTCTCTCTAGCTTGCAGTCTGTAGCGCCGGGACACCCCTGTTCGGGGGTAGCCGTGCGCTTTATAAGCTTCTTAAATACATAAATACATAAATAAATAAATATTTCTAGCACTTACTCGTCCGTGCTGGCGTGCAAACTTAAGCTGGGAGGAGCATGTTTTCTCTTCATTCAAAAAGTGAATGAGCAATAAAGATGCCTTTAAATCTTATTTTTTATCTTGACACATTTGTGGTCTGTTCAAGGACAAGGGTCAAATCTAGGTTTGTCTTTTTACTAATTGTTGCTGATCTGTTATTGCAAAATGGTGTTTACTTTTTTCTCTTCTTACAGTTACAGCTTTTTGTCAAGTGAGCCATCAGACAATATTTGTGAAACAAAAATGGCAGGTTTTTTTCTAACAACATTTAAACAGCTTGTAAATGATTAGTACAAGTATTTCAAAATATATCCGAATTGAATTATTAAAGAATTTTTGGGGGGAAATTCATAAGCGTGATGCAAACAAAGATTTTAAAAGAAGCAAAACAAAATCAGAACACTCTACTTGGTGATGTGCAAATGAGAAACATCTGCAAAAACTCCAAACATTTTACACTAAGTAGTTTTATTAGTAAAACTACTTCAGTGGGAAATGTAAAACTACGTCAGTGCGAAACGTCGTGACCATTTCGATGTAAAATCTGTTGGTTGCAAACAGTAGTGTGCTTCTACTTCATGCTTTAGTTACATATTATTAAAAGTGATAGTTTTAAATCATGATTTGAGAAACATTCCTGCCCTCGCCCTGATGACAATGTAGTTTATGAACTAAGACAAGTCAGCGGTCCTGTGTATCCTATATGTGGCTAGATTTTTTTATACATGGAGCAAAAGTTTGATCTAATAAATCATACAAGAGTTGTTTTGTACAGCACACATGCTGAACTCCTGTATTTGAAGGTGCTCTCATATGCAATAAAGAAGGAAATGGTGTCTCAGTGCCTTAAAATATTTGCCCAGGATCACCCAATTTCAAATCAGTTTATGGGTCAAGAGCATTATAATAAGGCTGAGTGGATTATTTAAGGCACTATACCTGCAGGTCTAGTAACATTTTTTGAGGACTGGTCAGTGTACCTGGGCTTATGTACAGATTGCCAAACGCGGACCGAGAAAATAATTGAACTTAAGATGCCCACATTGGTACATGTAGTAGTCTTTGGAGGAACTCCTGTGCTATCTGAAAGAAAGTTATTTTCCATAGGAAAATTGTAAATTTTACACACATTTTTGTGAGAAGAATACTGAAATTACCTATTCCGGGAGGTGTATATTTTGTAGTGAGCCAAGACTTGGTCCTGTATTTTCTTGCGCCCCCAAGGAGTGTTAAAGCCCGTAAAAACTAGGATAATTCTATTGCAAGCTTCTGCTAGCATTATCAGATGAAATAGATCACAATTTCGGCCTCTGCGTTTGAAGATTCTGTTATAACACTGCAAAGAGTTCTGCTACTAGCAGGACATTTGCAAGTTAATGGTGTGGTATTTTGTTGTAATAGACACTAAATCCTAAACCATCTTGACTCAAACTTACCAAGAACACGGATATAGTGGTAGGACATGTACTGAAGATCCCGCGTCTGACAGTACCAGCCTTCATCTTGACGACTGACGTTCATTAATAGAAAAGTTCCATTGTAAGGTTGTATACGTCCTTTATATGCCTTAAAGATTTGAGGGTCATGGTGATAATACATTAAATCCTTCCCTGCTGTGTTTGTTCTCTGTGCTCCAAGAAACACCCACTCAGAAGTAGCCGCAAAGGGTATTTTAGGAAAGAGCACTGACTCGCCCATAGTTGCTGTGATGTTTTGGTCCAGAGCTGCAAGAAAAGAACAAAGTTAACTGTTTTGGAGGGCAAAGTCACTGTTAATGGAAGAAACATTGTGCATGAAACAAACTGACAACTATTAATGATTATAAAAGCAGCTTAAAACTAACCTGTTACAGCCCAACCTAAGCTGCCTCAGGGCTAGAGAAATGCAAAAAGGACCATCCTAGCATTCCCAACACCCTACAGACTTTCAGAGTTCACTACAGGGACTCACGCGGATTAGCAGAATCTTACCTAAGTGCCATTCCCAAAGGAGAGAGCAATTCATGTGTTTGCCAGCCCCCTGGTTCTGTGGCCCCTAACAGCTATTGTCACCCTCGATTTAACTGTAATAAGGAGAGGCAATTTATTTGGGCTCTGAAAGATTGTAATGCTAAGTGGGAGTGAGCAAATAGAGGAGACACGCAACGGAAACATGATGTTCAATCAATCAGGGTTTGTAAAGCGAAGTTACTCACCCATGAGGGTCTCAAGGTACTGGGGAGGAGGGGGACAGTGGCTCAGACTAAGTGCTGAGTTAATCTGAAGAGGCAGGTCTTGAGGTCCTTCCTGAATTGCATCAGCGAGGGGGATTTCCTGAGATGAATGGGCAGGGTGTTCCAGGTCTTGGAGGCGAGGTAGGAGAAGGACATTCCTCCGGGTCTGGTCTTGCGGATTTGTGGGACAGTGGCCAGGGAAAGATGGGCGGAGCTGTCTGTTGGGTACGTGGAATGTGAGGCTGTAATTCAGGTATGTGGGTCCAGCTTTGTGAATGGCCTTGATGCGTGGGAGAGGAGTTAGCAGGCTATTCGTCTGTCAACTGGGAGCTAGTGGAGGTCGCAGAGGTGTTCAGGAATGCGGCTGCGATGTTAGGGAAACTGTTGCAGAAATCAAATTTGATGAAGATGATGGCACACAACCCCAAATCTATAGCCAGGGACCAAAAATCCCATTATACATAAACCACTTACCAAACAAAGGGGCTCATCATTCATTTCCCATATATGATCCCTGATAACGTGCGCTGCCTTTATTTTGTCAGTTTTAATTATGCACAGAACTATTCCTCACATTAATAGTATAGTTTACTAATTCTTAACTATTCTTAAGTTCAACTGTCTTCCTTTGGTCGAAGGACCATTAGTTGATCGGTTGATGGCAATCTATGACTAACTAAACAGTTTAACACTTTAACTGAATAACCACAGAGTCATTTATCAAGTTAATAATTTGTTCTTATTAACAAAAATAGCTCATAATTCAGTGCAACATACAAGATCACACATAAGTGAAAAAATCAATTATCATGCAAAGTAATCAAAATGAAGCATTGCCACAGCATCAAAGCATGCATAGGGATGGGGAAAAGAAGGTAGAGCAAAAATACTTTAAAAAACTATTTTGCGAAATTAAGGCATTAAAGGAGGGTGATACCCACCAAAGAATAAGAAAACCACTTCCTTGACCGAGACTGGTCAGGGGTCCCCAGAGATAGGCTCAGAGGACAAAACTTGACAGAAGCAGCAAAATCTTGCAATAACTAATAAGAAAACAATCTCCCAATCTATATACTTTTGCTCCAATGCTCCTCGGTTGCAATCTCCACCCAGTCTATACCTGCGACGTTCTTGTAATTAACCCAATAGATGATCGATGACTTCTCGTTCAATCTGCTTTTCTTTCCTTTGGTCTCAGTCCGTGTCTCTTTCTCTCCCTCTCCAATCAACTAACTTTTTCTCTGGTTCGGCCTCAATTATACCTTCATTAGTCTCTCACTATCGAACAATGTGCATTCTTAGCAGAAACTCGGGCTGTGATTGGTTGACACGGGTCATGTTAGGGTCTCCTCATCAGGTTCTCATCACAAATATATATATATATATATATATATATATATATATATATATATATATATATATATATATATATATATATATATATATATATATATATATATATATATATATATATATATATACACACACACACACACACACACACACACACTAGTGTCTCCCTCTGATTGTATGAGAACCACTAGGAGAAAATCTTCAAAATGCAACACTGGATGGCTATAAATTTGTATGTATGTATATATTACCTACTGGCGGTCGCCAGTAGGTATATATAGTTAGGATTTTTTCTCTATGGGTTTTTTGAAAATTCTATGTCTAATAACTTTGGCGTTTGTGGACGGAATCGGCTGAAATTTTCAGGAAAATGGCACATTTTGTTTCTGAGCAGCCCTTGAAAATTTGGGGGGGGTTCGTCCAGTGGGGGCCGAGAAAAAAGGGGGGTCCCAAAACGTGTTTTTAACATTGAGTTTTCCATAGGGCGGTTGGCCTCACTTTTAGCCCGAACGGCTGAATGGATTTGCACGAAACTTGGCAAAATTGTAGGGACTGGTAGCCCGATGTGCCTTTTGTAGGTCTCAATATATGTGCTCCAGTGGATTTTGAGAAATTAACGTTTAAAAAAAGATATATATCTGTAACAGCGGACCGGTTAGCGCTCTGGTTCGCGGACTTTTCGCGCAACGGAGCTTTGTGAAGCGAAGCTGATTGGTTCTCCGGCGTCTGTCAACATTCCAAACAGTCCGTAGCGGCCGCCATCTTGTCTCTCGGTAGGATCGAGAGACAAGAGGAGGTCAAAACAAAGGGGGAAATAACTATAAGGGGGCATAGTAGATCCTCGCTGACCCCCTAGGTTTGATGTGGAGGTTTTAAAAGGGCCCCGCGGGGCAAAAAAAAATAATAATAATAATAATCGAACGGCTGAATGGATTTGCACGAAACTTGGCAAAATTGTAGGGACTGGTAGCCCGATGTGCCTTTGCTAGGTCTCAATATATGTGCTTCAGTGGATTTTGAGAAATTAACGTTCAAAAAAAGATATATATCTGTAACAGCGCACCGCTTCGCGTACTTTTCGCGTTACGGAGCTTTGCGAAGCGAAGCTGATTGGCTCTCCGGTGTCTGTAAACATTCCAAACAGTACGTAGCGGCCGCCATCTTGTCTCTCGGTAGGATCGAGAGACAAGAGGAGGCCAAAGCAAAGGGGCAAATGACCATAAGGGGGCATAGTAGATCCTCGCTGACCCCCTAGGTTTGATGTGGAGGTTTTAAAAGGGCCCCGCGGGGCAAAAAAAAAAAAAATAATAATAATCGAACGGCTGATGACCATAAGGGGGCATAGTAGATCCTCGCTGACCCCCTAGGTTTGATGTGGAGGTTTTAAAAGGGCCCCGCGGGGCAAAAAAAAATAATAATAATAATAATCGAACGGCTGAATGGATTTGCACGAAACTTGGTAAAATATTAGGGACTGGTAGCCCGATGTGCCTTTGCTATGTCTCAATATATGTGCTTCAGTGCATTTTGAGAAATTAACGTTCAAAAACAAGATATATATCTGTAACAGCGCTCCGCTTCGCGGAGATAAAATTATATGTGTATTACCTAGCTGTTGCTAACACCAGTTAGCGACGGCTAGTAGGAGATAGCGACCATCTTGGGTCCCACTTTGCATGTGAGTGATATTTATCACTAATGACATGCAAAGTGGGCATGCCAAGATGTTAGCGACTGGAAACAGTCGCTAACATCGCTATCTCCTATTATCAACTTTTGGAAATATTCGAGATAAGCGCGAATATCTCCAAAAAGTAACAGCTGCCCTGAGCAGTTCTTAGCCATGTTATCCAATGGGAGGTGGATAACATGGCTAAGAGCATTAGCTCGGTAATGCATGAATATCGCGGAGTTTTCAGCGACATTAATGCATTGCGCTCGTTTTTTATCGTATTTGCGATAAACCTTGATAATAGCAAGGTTTATCTGCGATAATTTCTGACGGTAAAAAAATCTTTGCAATGCATCGTTAGGGATAAATATCGCTTAACTTTGGTAATATGCCCCAACGTCTGTTAACGTTCGATTCGAAGGAAATCAGGAATTGTTGAAAAACATTGTGTGCGCCATCTTGTCTTTTTTCAAATGCCACACTTTTGTCGTGCACGGCAGCCATTTTAGATGCCTTGACCAGATCCACTCTGTGAACGCTGTCGATCCTTAGCATGGCTCCCCACCCTCGCAAGCATCTCCCCCAGGCAGTGGTCACCCCCGCTCTCTGTTTTATGCATGGGTAATAAACCTCCCCCCATCTGCGCTGTTCTTCCCTGAGAATCACACCCTGTGCCCGCCCGACACCTCCCTTTCGCCCTATTCACTACCGCACCCTCTGACACTCCTTTTCCTCTGTGTCCGATTGTCCAGGCCGGTCCTAGGCTATCAGCTAGCCCTGCAGATGTAGTTTATGGCCACAGCTGTAAAGAATCACCCGTCTTCAAAGGAGTTATAGTAGATCAAGGCCCACACTCGATGAGATCCGTCACAGCAGAAGCGTTGCTATTATCTGAAAACCATTCTGTATTGTGATTGGGGAGGGGACCGAGCGTGAAGCGGAAGATTCCAGGGATGACTCTTTGTACATCAAAGTTTTTACAATTATGTGTCACATTAAAAATATATAGCACTCCGACAAAGTAGTAAGATTATAAAACTTTAATAATTTATAAATATATACAAGAAAACAAAAATAGTAATAACATATAAACATTTTTAGAGAAAAACAACGAAGTAGCGGTCGGCTGTGCGAATAGTCCCAACGCAGCACAACGTCCAGATTTCCGGCGTGGGGCGTCGCGGGGGGTGGGTGATCAGTAGCAAACTGTTGTGCGAATAGTTCCAAGGCAGCAGAACGCGCCGAAATCTAGATGACACAAAAGTGATGTCTAGTAAGTTGCCACCCAGCAAATAACGGCGTGGGGCGTCGCGGGGGGTGGGTCATCAGTAGCAAACTGTTGTGCGAATAGTTCCAAGGCAGCAGAACGATGGCACCAAGGTGATGTCCAGTAAGTTGTCGCACTGGTTTTGGTATCCTACAATGCTGCTCCGAATAACGGCGTGGAGCGCCCCGGGGGAGGCGGCGTGAACGGGCCTCTCCAGGTGGAGTCTCGTCTGTTGTAGTGGGGCGCCCCTTTACCGTTTCAGTTGCCATTCCGTCCGCTTTTGGTCCACTGTGTCAAAATCCGCCATTCAGCTGAGTTGCGCCCACTCTTGCGGTGCAGCGATAGGCGGCTGTCACAGGACTCTCAAAATGGCGGCAGGCTGTTTCCTTTTTGGGCCTGGTCCACTGAAATGGCCCTGGGACACCTTGGAAATCGGACGCTTGTCTGCTAGGTCTTGGACCCCATTCTCGAAAGCGTCCCCTCCGCCTTGAGAATTCATCAAAAGTTTTGGGGGCCCCGACTCCTGCAGGCTTCTGGTGGGGAGCGGCTGCCATGATTGCTCGCGGAATGACCACGACGGAGCTACGAGATGGTGGTGCTCTCATGGTGACGCCAGCTTCAGTCTGAAACATCCAGAAACAAGGTGGGGCTTTCATCGTTTGGGGGAAAAAAAAAGTTTTCATCCAATGAAAAGTGTTGTTTTTAGGTCATATGATCAAGCCTTCCATCATTAGGAAACCAAAAGTAAAATGAACCAATGAAAAGTTTTATAAACAAGTCACATGACCTGTTATGCGGCATAGGGTATAAAATGCGGAGAAAATACGTTGGCACGTGAGGCGGCGTCAGTAGCGGACCGATGTGCGAATAGGCCGAAGGCAATACAACGCGCCAAGATCCGGATGGCATCGAGGTGGTGTCATAGTTGAGAGTTCTGAGCAGCGGTTGTAACACTGTCTGAAGCTTATTTGCAGCTGCTGCAGCTTCACTACGCGCCAAGATCCGGATGGCACCGAGGTGGTGTGTAGGAAGTTGCCGCACTGGTGTGGCCATCCTACAATGCTGAAAGTCGGCGTGGGGCGCCCCGTTGGCCTGTGAGTTTGCGTCAGTAGCGGACCGATGTGCGAATAGGCCGAAGGCAGCACAACGCGCCAAGATCCGGATGGCACCGAGGTGGTGTCTAGTAAGTTGTCGCACTTCTGTGGCCATCCTACAATGTTGAAAGTCGGCGTGGGGCGCCCCGTTGGCCTGTGAGATGGTGTCAGTAGCGGACTGATGTGTGAATGGGGCCAAAGGCAGCGCAACAATATTTTCTACTATATTTCCGGTGTAGAAGAGACCACAAGGCGCTGAGATGCCAAGATCCGGATGGTACCGAGGTGGTGTCTTGCAAGTTGTGGTACTGGTGTGGCCATCCTACAATGCTGAAAGTCGGCGTGGGGCGCCCCGTTGGCCTGTGAGATGGCGTCAGTAGCGGACCGATGTGCGAATAGGCCGAAGGCAGCACAACAATATTTTCTGACTGACACCACAAGGCGCTGAGATGCCAAGATCCGGATGGCACCGAGGTGATGTCTAAGTTGCGGACTGATGTGCGAATGGGGCCAAAGGCAGCGTAACAATATTTTTTGTATGGAAGATACCACTAGGCGTTGAGATGCCAAGATTCGGATGGCACTGAGGTGATGTCTAGGAAGTTGGTGTGGTCATCCTACAATGCTGAAACTCGGCGTGGGTCACCCCATTAGCCTGTGAGATGGCGTCAGTAGCGGACCGATGTGCGAATAGGCCGAAGGCAGCACAACGCGCCAAGATCCGGATGTCACCGTGGTGGTTTCATAGTTGAGAGGCACTTCATCTGCAGTGGGGCGCCGAGATCCGGATGGCACCGAGGTGATGTCTAGCAAGTTGCTGTACTGGTGTGGTCATCCTACAATGCTGAAACTCGGCGTGGGTCGCCCCATTAGCCTGTGAGATGGCGTCAGTAGCGGACCGATGTGCGAATAGGCCGAAGGCAGCACAACGCGCCAAGATCCGGATGTCACCGTGGTGGTTTCATAGTTGAGAGGCACTTCATCTGCAGTGGGGCGCCGAGATCCGGATGGCACCGAGGTGATGTCTAGCAAGTTGCTGTACTTGTGTGGTCATCCTACAATGCTGAAACTCGGCGTGGGTCGCCCCATTAGCCTGTGAGACAGCAGTTCTTTGGATTTGGGCCTGGCTCGTCTGCTGTAGTGGGGCGCCCCTTTACCGTTTCAGTTGCCATTCAGCTGAGTTTCGGCTGCTCTTGATGCTACAGCGACAGGCGGCTGCAACAGGACTCTCAAAATGGCGGCCTGTTCTTTGGATTTGGGCCTGGTCCACTAAAATGGCCCTGGGACACCTTAGAACTCGGACGCTCGATTTTTTTTCCCTTTCCTGTACATGCAAAAAAAGGTAAATGCCCGGTACGTTACACGCTTCATCTGCCACGATGAACTCTCTAGAGGAACCGAAAAAAAATATAGTTGTGGTAACTATACCATGCATCGTCATATGGAGAGGTGGCAACAATTAATTATAGTGCTGCATAAAAGAGAGATTTGGAGGAGAACCCCTGACCTGCTAGTACATTCATCAAAGAAGTGGCACTGAGAGCTTCAGAGGCAAGGGAAACGGTCCCAAATATTTAGAAGAAATTTGGAAAGATTAAAATGACATGTTTAGATTGTGGCAAATTTATTTCATGTGGACATCTGAGTGTTACTCTAATAAATACAGCATATGAACATCATCATAGTCGATGGTTGGTAGAGACATTTTGACTATATCCTGGACCTGCCCGTCCTCGCCCAAAATGGCGCCAGAATAAATGGGACTCGTAACTCCTTGTTGTGTACTGGTTGCAGAACCTTGAAATCACGAGATACGTATGCAGTTTTGAAGCACATGGCGGGCGGGGACGAGAATTGATTGAATATTTCGACATCCCTATTGATATTAAGTTCTGATGTGTTATTGATTACTGTACTGTTGAAAGTTCGAATTAACGTCACCCATGGTACTTGCCCGCAAATGTATATCTAGATAATTTTATTGTAACTGGCCCTGTCGTATTTTAATTATAAAATGTACGTCCACCGATTCCGTAACTGTTAGACACCTTAGTTCTTGCAACCTAATGGCCCGCCCGTTACGTTCCTCTACAGTGTAAATGTCTATTTATCATATACGATTACAGTTTGCTCCGTGGCCGGCCCACGTGGTTATAGGCTCGTATTTGTATAATGAAATTTTCACAATAAAGGTTTTTAAAAGAAAACATGGTAGTAGTATATACATTGGTAAAGTTTTTAATAATAGTCACTGTTTTAGAATCATTAAAAGGCAAGTGAAATAAAGCAGACCAATTACATGAAGGGTAAAAGGTATAATACGAAGGAACGCAGTAAAGATAAATGGTCAAGGGCTGTTGTGTTTTCTATTCCTGCAACATAAAGTGATCGATAAGAATCTCATATTCAGGCGTATCGGCGACTAAGACAGCAGGTCGACCCTCTTTTGCTCAACGGCTCCGTCATGGGACGAAGAAACGCTCTTTTTCTCGAAAAAAGAATATATTTTACTTGCAGGACAGTTGTAAAATTTCCGGGAAAGTATATTAGCCTGGAACATTATAACATATATTTAAGAAAAAATAATGTTCGGAAGTAATGAAAAGCGTAATTTTTAGGTCATATGATCAAGCCTTTCATCATTACAATAAGAAAAGTAAAATGAACCAATGAAAAGTTTTATTAACAAGTCACATGACTTGTTATGCTTACGTTACGCGCTGCGCGCCCCGGATGACTTCCGGATGCGCTAACGCGGCGCGTCATATGACGCATTACGCGACAACGCAGGTACAGAATATAGTCAAAATGTCTCCACCAACCAGCGGTCGGAACACAACCCCTTTCAGCAGGCTAAATAGTTCTGTTAAATGACAACAGAAGGGACAGGCAACAAGAACCATCAGTCAAAGAGGGGAGGGCTAGTTCTTCTCTACCGGGTTACATTGGGGCGCTACCGGAACTGATCGAATTGGTAGTCTACAGTGTTTCTGGATGTTTCAGACTGAAGCTGGGGTTAGCATGAGAGCAGCACCATTTCGTAGCTCCGTCGTGGTCATTCCGCAACCAATCATGGCAGCCGTTCTTTATCGTTATTTTGGGCGGGGTGGGTGGCGGAGCAGAGCTGTTTTGCAGCCATCATTGTGTGGAGTTCAGTTCATCTCACTAGTTTTGTATTTGTCATGAGGGGTTGTTCCTAATGTTTCTATTTTAGCGAGGTCAAAAAGAGATCCCATTAGTGGCCTACTGATTTTGCTCGATTCCTTTTCTTTTTTTTTACACGATTTTTCGTTATCTGCAAAGACTAAACAGAGTATTGCGACTCTGTGTTTGTTTGTAAATAGAGAATGAACCAAAGAGAACTAATTCTAAAACAGTAAATACTTGGATAACAATGAATCAAATGGAGAGAGAAGCAGGCACGACGGATTACAATGGGGGCAAAGACCTGCGTTAACTACCTTTCACTATCTGCAAAGAGAGAGTACTCCTAATAGAAATGAGGGGGGGGGCACCATTCAAAGCAGATCAGTGTGCATAAACACGAAAATGTTTTCACTTACCACGTACTTGACATTCGACAGCTTATGATATTTGCTATTAAAAAACCATTGAAATTCACTGAAAAAACCATAGGTTATAGACCATATATAGTTAGGAATTAGCATTTACAAAACCTTGAAAATTCACTGAAAAAACCATAGGTTATAGACCATATATAGTTAGGAATTAGCATTTAAAAAACCTTATTTTACTCACACAAAACCATTGAAATTCCATATATAGTTAGTTGCACTAACTATATATCGCGCACCTGCAATCCACTGCTGATGATGTCACATATTACATCATTCATGACATGGTCAGTGACATCACTGATGACATCACTGATGACATCTCAAATGACATCACTGATGACATCACTGATGACAACATCCAGTGACTGTATGTTTCTGTAAAGTTAAAATGTGTCTTACATATTGAAGAATGAGTGGAAGTATAAGTGTCTGGACAAAGGATTTAGTAGGTGCATGACTGAATGCATGAGTGAGTGATTAAATGTGTCTCACTGAGTGCATGGGTTAGTGACTAAAGTGTCTTAATTTGTGCATCATTATGTCTGTTGTTCTGTAAACTGCTGCATGTTTTGATCAGTAGCTATATGATTAACTATATGGGTTACTGATTGATTGTCCAAGTATTTGTATGGGAGACTGAGTGTGTGTGTGGCTGGCTGGGAGGTGTGTGACTCTGTGCAGATCAATGTGTACTTGTATCAATGATTGTATAACAAGGTAAGTATGTGTTAGTATATGTTTGAAAATGTAAGGTGCTCTATGTTTAACTGTATAGACAAGAAAATGGAAGTGTCATTGATTCTTTACAGGACTGACTAGGTGTGTGAGTAACTCCATGGATGAGTGGCAGACTGTGAGTGTCTGTATAGGTGTATGAGTGCATATGATAGTGTTGTAAAGATGAGTGATTGTATGTATGAATGATAGTATGGGTGAATGAGTGAAGGTGTGTGTAGACGTAGGAATCAGTGAGTGCGTATGTAGTAACTAGTATTGGTGTGTCAATGGTTTCAAAAATTATATTCTGTATTTAACACTGGGTGAAACAGAGGTTATATTAAAATGTGAGGAGATGCATTGTATTGTCACATGAATGATATCATCAGTGATGTGGTCATTGATGTCAAATGAGATGTCATCAGTGATGTCATCAGTGATGTCATTTGAGATGTCATCAGTGATGTCATCAGTGATGTCACTGACCATGTCATGAATGATGTAATATGTGACATCATCAGCAGTGGATTGCAGGTGCGCGATATATAGTTAGTGCAACTAACTATATATGGAATTTCAATGGTTTTGTGTGAGTAAAATAAGGTTTTTTAAATGCTAATTCCTAACTATATATGGTCTATAACCTATGGTTTTTTCAGTGAATATATATATATATATATATATATGTAGAAGCAAATGTCCCTTACTGGAGAAGGAGCGACCATTCAGCTGGTGCCGGTGCCGAGTCAAGGACAAGACTCGTTTAGACTTTTGCAAAGCAATTTGAAATAAGTCACCGCACTCTTCTAGGATTTGGTTAAGCTTTTTTAATCCATCAAGGAAAAAACTTCTTCACCTACGCGTTTCAAACAGATTACTGTTCTTGCTCACGGTAGTTACAAGTCCATTATTTCTTTTTACTATTTATACCCTCCTGCCCATTTGGCAATTAGGATGCATTATGGGAGGGGTAGTTTTTTGGTTGAAACAACCACGTCAGGTCACTTTAACAAGTTATCAAAGTCATTTCTAGGTGACTATTGTGACGATGGCATATTGGTGGCTGAGTGCCAGATGGCTTGGGGTGGTGTAACCATTCCAAGGCAAGTCGAGTAAATTACCTCTCTTGCTGCCTGTATGTACTAATATTATACTGTACATAGTGGTGGGTGATAGCTAAGTGCTATATACCAAGGTCATTGACTTGTAACTTGTTCCAGGACTCTGACATTGTTTAAAATAAACACTGTAAATAACAAACATAAATTTTTACATAAATTCTCAGTTTAACCCTATACATTTCAGAGGTTTAAGCAATATGTACTGAAAGGAATCAATACGTTTGGTTCAAGTTTCAAGTTTACATTTCGTACAATTATTATACTTTTGATTCAAACAGTTATCTAATGAGAAAAGTATCATAGTCAAAGGAGACCTTCATTCTTATTGTCATGTGATTGTTTTGGATATTGGATTTTAATTGATTCATAAATGTACATATAACTCCTCGTCCCCGTTCAATCCTTGCGGGGTCTTGGTTTTGAATTTTATTATTAATTTGGATTCCAAACGTCTCAGTCTTTGCAGGCGATTACCTCCTCTCTCATTGTCAGGTATCATTGCTAGTCCTGAATATCTCACATTTAACCAAGTTTTGTTTTTGTGAGTCATGAGGTGTTTTGCCATTGCATAGGTTTGGTCCTTGTTTTGCATGGCCCTAATATGTTCTAGCATTCTTTTCTTTAGGGCACATATTGTTGATCCAATATATCTCTTTCCACAATCACACTCCAAGAGGTAGACAACATAATGGGATTCACAAGTGATCTTGGTTCGTATTTCAAATGGTTGGCCTTTTGGATCTGTTATGGATTTAAGATTTTTACCGATCTTACATGCTTTGCACGATGTGCACTTGGTGAATCCTTTCTGTCTTTTTTCTAGCCACGTTTCTTCTCTTTTATTTATGAAGTGGCTGTTGACCAGAATGTCACCAATTGATGGTGCTTTTCTATAGGAGATTAAAGGTGCATCTCCTATCGTGTTTCCAATGTCAGGATCCTTTTTTAATACACTCCAATACTTGGTGACCGCTTTCCTGATGTTTGCACTTTCTTTTGAATATGTCAATATTAGGCGTGGTTTGTCTTCCTTCGTTGTTTCATTGGCCTCTTTTTTCTTGACTATCAGTGTCTCTGTTCTGGTCTTTTCTCGAGCTCTCATTTCTCCTCTTTTTATTGTTTTCATATTGTATCCTCTTTGGGAAAATCGATTAACTGTTTCTGCAAATTTGTTTTCCATTTCAGATGGTTCAGAGCAATTACGTTTCATCCTTAGGAACTCTCCATATGGTACATTTAGTTTCAAGGATGTTGGGTGAAAACTGGTCCCATGCAGGATACTATTAGTGGAGTTTTTTTTGCGAAAAAGGGTCGTGTGCATTGTATTGTCTTTAATGTATACTTTTGTATCCAAGAATTCTATTTCCTTCTCTTGGATGTTAAAAGTAAATTGTAGGCCCACATTGTTCTGGTTCAAGATCGTTATGTATTCTACCAACTCTTCCCTGGTTCCATTCCACACAAGGAAGAGATCATCAATAAACCTCAGCCAGAGAATTGTCTTAGCAGTATATGGTTCGTTTTCTTCTCTCCAAGCTATGTGTTTCTCCCACCAACCCATGGTGAGATTAGCATAGCTTGGAGAGAAAGAAACTCCCATGGCAGTTCCACAGTTTTGGGAATATATTCCATTATTAAAGAGGAACACGTTGTTTGTTAAGCATATGCGTATCATGTCCAACAGCATAGCGGAATGTTTGAGTTCCCCTATTGGTCTCTGTCTTAGAAAGTAAGCAGTAGCTTCTAGACCTATTTGATGGGTTATTGATGTGTAAAGTGAAACTACATCAATTGTAGCTAAAAGATATGTTGGTTGCCATTGTGTGTCCATTATTATTCGAAGAAAGTCTCCAGTGTCCTTGATGAAGGAGTTTAGTGTTGGTACTATGGGAGCTAAGAAATGATCCACATATGAGGCAATGTTTTCATATAGCGATCCACAGCTGGAAATGATTGGTCGAGCTGGGGGTTTGAACAATGTCTTGTGAACTTTCGGCAGAAAGTAAATAGTTGGTGTTATCGGATTTTCTACTGTCAAAAATTTGGTTTCTTCTTGACTTAACAGCCCACTCTCCTGCCAGGTTCTTATTTGGCGATGTATTTCTATTGTCATCATCGCTATTGGGTTAACTTCCAGTTCTGTATAGTTTTTAGTATCTTGTAATTGTCGATTCGCCTCTTCTATGTAGTCAGTCTTGTTTAAGACCACAATATTCCCACCCTTATCGGCTGGTTTTATTTCGATTTTTAGGTTCGATTTTAGAGAGTTCAATGCTTGACGTTCCTCCCAAGTTAAGTTTTCTTTACTTTTGTTGTTGACATTTTTCAGTTTATCTAGTTCCGCAGTGATTAGGTCATGGAATGCATCAATTCTGTTACCAGGATGTAAGGATGGACAGAATTTTGATGGGTTCTTGAAAGATGTTTTTGGATGCTTGTTATATGAGATATCCATTTCTTTCAAAATTTGTGTTTCCGTTAGTGAGGTGTTATCATCCTCATTTGCCAGGTTGTGAGCTACTACGAGTGCCGGGAGGTCTGAGATTGTATATCCTTCCTCATCTCCACTGTTAGTCGCATTGAGCTCATGTGTACTTTTTTTGTTGTTGGATTTGGCAAAAAACGTTTTTAATTTCAGTTTCCTTATATATCTGTACATGTCAATCTTTGTTTCCACCTCATCCTGATGTTTTTCTGGGCTAAATGTTAATCCTTTGTTAAGTACTTTTCTTTCATTGGTGGTTAGGGTATAATTCGATAGGTTTATTATTAGGTCTGGACTCATGTTGTTTTTCTTTCCATTGTCAGATTTTATTTCTTTGACAAGGTGCGATTGCGCAATGGGTATCTAAAATATGTTTTTAGGGTTATTTTTTGTATGTCTTAAATATGTATTGTCACGTTGTTGAATTTTGAAGATTTCCTCCTAGTGGTTCTCATACAATCAGAGGGAGACACTAGTGTGTATATGTATGTGTGTGTATATATATATATATATATATATATATATATATATATATATATATATATATATATATATATATATATATATATATATATATATACATATACACATACATACATACATACACATACATACACATACATATACATATACATATATACATACTAGTGTCTCCCTCTGATTGTATGAGAACCACTAGGAGGAAATCTTCAAAATGCAACACTGGACGGCTATAAATTTGCCAAGCTCAAGTATAACAAACACAAATGACAAAAGAAAATTGCAGCTATTCCGAGATTCCTCCACTGGTGTGTCGACATGACCACGTTTCAGCCAGATCTTCTTTGGCTTCTTCAGGACAGGGTTAAATGTATTATTATCAAACACAGACTGAGTCTGTCTAATGTACACCAGTATCACTCACAGCGAGCACAATGTAGAGTCTCCTAAAGCTGGAGATACGGTCCAATTCTATGTTCCCTCCATGTCGGGGACAAAATCACCCGCAACAACACCGACTCGCAGGGGAATTAATGCAAGTAGCGTGCACCGTCTAGCTCCACTGGCGTCTTACCTTCCGTATCCGATGTGCCTGCCCTTAAGGTAGGCGTAGGTAGCCCTATGGGCAGGGTGCTGTGTAGATTTAAGATAGAATTTGTGCCTTTATTGTGTGTCATGTCCTGGTAGGGACAACCAGCCTATTTTATTTCTCAGTACCGCAAGGCCTGCTCATTCCATAAGCTAACATTGGGAATACCCTTACATAGGTTTAAGAGGTAATTCCTGATCTGAAAGGAGTAGCGCTGCCATGTTTAGAATTGAAATGAAAAATAATACTTCCTGGTGGTGATGGAGTTTTTATTACTATTTTAGAAATGCCACTTTTAGAAAGTGGACATTTTCCTGTGCTAAACAGTCTAGTGTCTTGCAGCCTAACTCCAATCCACAACTAAAGTTGAGTGACAGCTGAGCTTTGTGCATAAGTTCCAGAACGCCACAACACAGGAAGGGCTAGGTGTGACAAGAAAGGTATCTGCATACTGATAGTCTTCCTGGGCTGGGAGAGAGGGAGGTGGGGGGCATTTACATTAGTATAGGGTGTGTCCTGCCCTCACAGAAAGGGCTTGTTTACCCCCTACTGAAGTCTGGAGCCACCGCTTGGGTTGAAAGGGGTTTGATGTATACTTCAAAATGTTCCTTTTAAGTGACCTCTTGATCAAAGACATTTTGAGTATAAGTACAGGGGCTCTGACCACATGATTCTAGACACTGGGTGGGACTTGTGACCAGACGCTGGTGGCTCCACAGACTGCACCAGAGGATTTCTGTGCTGCCAGTAGAACTGCCATCTGGACCACTTGCTTTGGTATGCTGGACTGCTGGAGAGAAGGCTACACACAAATGGACATATGTGCTGGCCTTCTACATGCCAGTTTCTCCCGGTGTGCCCCCAAGTGCTCTCCAAGGAGTGTTGTTTATGCTTCTTGTACCTTCCAGTCCAGTGCATAGTGAGCGGTGACTGAGGCTCCTTGCGTTTTTACCTTTCAGCGCGTAGTGAATGCTAAATTTTTTATTCCTCTTGGTGCCTGAGGGCTGAGCAGCGAGATTCGATAGGGCGGGCACACCACATTTTAAACAAGCAAAGATTCCTCAGCGCGGCACAGAGCACCTGAAATCACTGCACCTGTGGGCTGAGGAAGGAGCTGCAATTGCCCTTCCCCCAACCCCATCCCCCCTTTCTGGGAGTTCCTGCTTTTACAGAGGAACAGAGCAGGACAGAGCAGCACGTCCGATGACCCCCACAGCGATGGCGATCAAGGTACTATGGGGTGAGGGGTGTAGCCGCACCACATCCTAGCGGACCATTTTTCTAAGGAAGGCTGCGTTTGGGGGCAGCAGCCACATGGGTATGGGCAACCGCATTGCACTACACTGCATGCAGAGGAGCCAAAGACTGTCTCCCCGCCCTCATCCACCGTTTGTGCTTCCCCTCATTTGATGGCACATACCTTGGGTGGCATTTTGCTTGCTAACAGCACTGGTACGCCAGGAAAAACCTCAGAGGCTCCTGGTGGTAGCAGAAATTACTACATGCTCCTGTGTGGTGGGTGTTTTAACCGATTATGATTAACAGGCACACAGGTGCCCCTGCAGCCTATGATTTTATTGTAATTGCTGTGATTTACCCTGACCATCTGTAGTTCTCACTGATTAAATACTGTGGCGAGCCCACTAGAAGTCCAGGTGCTTCTGAGGCGGTTTTATGCTTCCTATGCATTTAAAGTGGTGTTCAACTTGATTTAGATAATTTGAAAAATAATTTATGACTCCTCTACCTTTCCCTCCTCACTATGGTCCCTCCCACTGCCACTACATTTTCGATTATTGATTTGAAGAATGTGTTTTTTTTCAATACCTATTCACTCAGACAGTTGTTAGCTTTTTGGATTTACACTAAAAAAAAGATCATTCCGGTTCTGTATAGCTCCACATGGCTATACAGAAAGTCCCAGTATTTACAGTCAGGCTTTGAAGAGACAACTAGATTCCTTTCCTGTACCAAAAGGGGTGGGCCTCATTCAGTAGGTCGATGATATTTTGTTAGCTGCTGACACTGCTGAGCAACGTGAAGAAGGTACACTGTTACTGTTATCGTTTCTTGCATCACATAATCACAAAGTCTCTAGAAAGAAATGGCAATATTGTAGACAGCAGGCTACCTATTTAGGTCACCTCCTGTCTAAGGAGGGACGTGTGCTCACACCAGATCGCATTCGGACCATTTTAGATACTCTTGTACCCTGCACTCAAAAGGATGTTTGTGCATTGGTTGGCAGTGGATTCCCTGTTTTTCAAACATTGTTAAACTTTTGTTAGCGCTTTTGACCAAAGACACTCCGATGCCCCTCCCATGGACTGCTGAATGCCAGAGCGCCTTCCAACAGTTACGTGAAGCCCTTTGTTCTGCACCAGTATTAGGTACCCCAGATTACACTAAATCTTTCACGCTCTATGTTCACGAAAGGGAAGGTTGTGCCCTCTCGGTCTCGCGCTCTATGTTCACGAAAGGGAAGGTTGTGCCCTCTCGGTCTTAACACAGACTCTCTAATCGCTAATATTGATGGTGATTTTTTTAAAAGGACGGCAAGTGTTGAAAGATATTTCAGTGCATCCAAGTGTAAAACGCTTCAGTGCAATCGGAAATGAGAAAGTGAATTATGCACAAAGCGCGGACTGCCTAAGGGAATGAAATTATTAACGATGCTTTTAAAAGACATGAATGTTGAAAGATATTTCAGTAGATTGGGAAAGAGAAAGTAATTGAGCAGAAAGCGCGTACTGGATTGGAAAATGTAAAGTATTCATGTGTAGTAAGGGATGGCCACATCTTATCTCTATGGCGTTGCTCTGAAACTGAGAAGCATGCGCTTGGAGAGGGATCTGAAATAAATTGGATTCAGCTGATCGGCAACATGCGGCTGCGGGTGCTTAATTGTAAATGCCTGCAGGCAAATGGTAAATTGGACCCGGCTGGAGACAGGACGCAAAAGCTTGGATTTCATTCAGCAGTGACGTTCATGCGGGGGAGCTTCATAAAAGGACAAGACGGCAAAAGTGAAAGCAGGGATGTGAGCGCGAGCGACGGCAAACACGCGAGCGGCAAAAGTGAAAGTAATCACGCACCAGATGGCGCCTCGTGTTAATGAGATAAGAAAGGCAGCTGGCGGCTGCGAGTGTTCATGTGCCCCTGCAGGCAAGCTTTAGGCCAGGAAAAGTTTGTGGATAGCACTTTGAAAAGCCCCTAACTAAAAGTCGAGCAGCAGCGCATGCGCTGCTCTAGGCTCGACCTAAACAAGCACAAGTGATAAAAATATTTTACCCTGAGTGTGTTCAGAGGGTTCTATATTTACATGATTATACAGGACTAATGTGCCAGTTTGGCTTTGTGTGGCGCTTCATTCTAGGAGATAGATGCCTGTTGGCAACACGTCATTCACTGATCGTTTCCTTGCTGGCGGGGCAAATTAAGCAAGTGTTTATTAGCTGGTGGAGCTGCATTCGGTGTGTGTTTACCAGCGGGTGGAGTTGAGGTTGCCCATTTCGAAGAGATATGTTCAGTTTGGATGTATACATTGGGAGAGCTGTATTCAATGCGTGCGTGTGCGTTATTGCAGCCACATTTACTTAGGGCTGTACACTCCCTAGAGCAGCATTCAGTGACCGTTTTCCAGTTGGTTGAGCTAAATACAGTCGTAGAGGCAGGCTTGCCAGGTTGGCAGAGATGCATTTGACGGATGGTGCAGCCTATTCTTTCTCCTGGGGGTTCCAGTTGGTACAGATGTATGTAGTGAGCTTGCTAGTTGACACGCAGTATTCGGGTGGTGTTGCCAAGTTGTGGGATGGAACAGCCCGTTTGGGTTGGGTTGTCTAGTAGTGGGATGGTTCTGCTGGGGTGGACCATTTGTAAGATGGTACAGCCCGTTCGTCTAGGGTTGCCTAGTTGTGGGATGGTGCAGCCCATTCGGAGTGGGTTGAGCCCAGCACGCTAGCCAGGACTTCCCTATTTGTGTAGAAATGTTGATAAGCGAGTTTGAACCACGATTTGTCCATATTTAATCAACGAAGAAACAATGCAAAATAAGCACAACTTGCTGCACTCACACTTCATAAACGGACCGTGACAATTAACTCAAAAAAGATGTACTTTATTAAAATAATAAAACGTTGCAAATATTTCAAATCAAATTTTATAGCTTTTAGAAAAAGCGTTGACAATAAGATGGCTTGAAATGCCGTACAAAATAAAAATATAGAAGCAGAAACATCAAAGTACATGTGATCGGACCTAAATTCAAAAAGGGAATTTGAAAAATGTTGGCATAGAAATCTGTGATTACATATATGGACCGTTTAATTCGGGGCGGAAAAGTGATGGGAATGCTGCTGATACTGAAGAAACAGCTATGTAGGGATAAAATACCCAATCCCACAGGTGATGTTGTGGGGTGGCGACCCCTTGGGGCACGGGGGGCCCTTAGAAAACGTGTCTTCAATAGTTTACATTTCTGTAGTTTCCTGCAAGGCCTGTGATTGCCTGCAGACCCAAAGGAGTGGCATCCCTCCACTGAACGCCCTTTGTCATCTGTATGATCCCAATGCAAACATTCTTGGTTCCGACTGAGTTTTAGAAACACCTCCCTTTGGCCTAGATCAATATTCTCTGCTAGGTACCTGCATTCAAAAAACAAGTATCAAGAGAACTTCGGAATTGTAAATATTTTGGGTGGTTTTCCTAGATCGACTACACTGCTTGATCTGTTAGCATCACTAAACTCTCAGTAGGAGAAACGATGTTCTCAGGGGTTCACTACAGAATTTTGCTTAATTTTTTCAACTTATAGTGTTAGAGACATTAGTGCACTGCCAAAAGTGGAGCTTAAAAGCATAAACAGCACTGTGAATCAAAATATTGAAAAAACATTTTTATTAATTAATCCGCTTTTCATAAAGTTGTGTGCAACTGAGAAAATTGAAAAAACATGTTTTGCATTCATTCAAATTAGTGCTTATTTTTGTTAACTTCTCCGTAACACAGCTCCCTAAAATGTCACAAACTGGTAAATTGTACTACGGTCCAACGGCCTTTTTCAATCTAAATGGTGTGCAGGTGCCTGGCGAAGTCCTGCCATGCGTCACACATCAAAGGCCGGTAAAGTGCGTAAATAAATCCCATCTGTACAGATTTTCTGCCACCTCCAAGCACATGATCTCAGAATGGATGTCATTAATGCTAATGATGTGTTGATTAATAACTAATGCCCGAGACCACATGCCATTGGTAATGCTATTACTGTATTACACTCTGAAAACAAGCTGCAGGTCCCATGCATGGGATTCCCTTCTGTGGCTGTCCCACTTCAGCTCCGTGAGTGTGATGAGGACACAGAATAATGTCCTGTTGTGTTTCGATTTAGATAACCGTACATAGGTTTCCGGAATCATGCCCTTATATAAGCACAACTCATTGCCCTTATTTAGGCATAGAATCCCAGTCCTTATTTAGGCATCAGCCATGCTATCCAAATACAGGCATGGTCACCTACATCCGTCCATTCCACAAGTTCTTAGAAACCAGACCCGTAAGACATTGGGTCTTTCCCTGCTTGGATTATTGATTTCTCCAAGAACTCATTTATTATGCATGAACAACTATTCCTTAGGGGTTCATTCATGACGTCTTCCTATGCCTGACTTTACGTCAATGCTAGCATTCCTAAGCACCTTCCAGGTATAAATATACCTTCACTTACCATGGCAAACCACGGCTCGGCTACACAGCTCGCCACGGCAAGTTCGGAAGGAATTAGAGTCCCCGCCTGACGCACTGACCAGACGCTGTCATCCTGCGCACAGAGACTCCAGCTTCCAGTGTCCTGACTCCCTTCGTGGGGTGTTAGGGATGGAGATCCCGAAAGAGATTCCCACCTCTCTCATTCTAAGGTATGGAGCAGACTAGAACCTAGAGGGACTCTTAGCAATACAAAACTATAGCTAACTATACTATAGAAAACAGCACCTACTTCTTACCTCGTACTATACTTAGGTTAGGTACACTGGGGTAGAACTATTTAGAAGCACCAGACGAGTATACACATTTTAGCCTATGTTATTTATGTATGTTTATATGACTATAAGTCATAGCTAAAAGACCATGCTATTGCAGTATTATTTCTTATTACTGCTCATGCTGTACGTATTATATTTCGCATACTGTCTTGCGATTGTAACAGCTCATATCTCTTGCACAAGAAATAAGACTGTTCAATAAATCCTTTTCTTGAAACGCCCCTCTATCTATTTCGGTGCAACTCTGAAGAAACTAAGCATGCATGATTGACTGAGTGAAAATGTTATCTATTGTTTCCACGATTCAGAGACTGTTCCGATTCTACGGGAAACAAAGTTGTCATGTTTATGCAGTTGTCAGAAACTACTCCCTCCTTATTTATTTAAGAAGTTTCTAGTGACCTCTGAGTTACCTGAAAATAGAAACTACACTACAGTCACTGGAACTGTAGGATGCATGTCTGTCTGCAAAGAGCACCCAAGAATGATTCGGACAATGCATAGGATGAGGCCACACGCAGAGTCCTGTAGCTTGTCATGAAACACGTCACAAGCAAGCTTGATGTTTATTTGGTTTGTGGTGTTTGCGCGTGTGTTTGTGTCTGACGTGTTTGTGGACGGGGCAGCTGGTAATTCCCAAGGTGAAGAAGGCCAAATGGGAAGCCGTTCCTTCCGGGTTCTGGCTGCTCAGAATTGGAATAGACTGCCTATCAAACTGAGGCTTGAATGCTCTGAAACTAAATTCAGAAAGCTGCTGAAAACCCACCTGTTCTCTGCTTAGCGCAAGATGCTCCTCTACTGCGGCAATCTGTCTCCTCCCTCTCACCTAGCGCGGGGACACGCCAAGATGGCGTAACCATGCACTTTATACATTTTATTATTATTATTATTAGAGAGAGTGTGGAGAGAGAAAAATTATATTTTTTCAGTGATATGTATGCTCTATCACGGTAGGGGTTCTGGTGACAAAGTACACAATGGCCGCTTTTTGTATTTGTTATACTGCATGTTTATTTCAGGTGATATTAGTTTTAATAACGCAAGTCTCTTCCGTAGAATAATGTTTATTAAAACAGTATGTGAGTCACTGGACAGTGCAGTTTGGTTGCAATTAGTAACAATACCAACATGTTCAGTTATGTTAGTCACAACATGGAGTTTTTCTGATTACTTTATGAGACACCCATCTGTAGAAGATTGAGCATTTCTGGCAGGCCTTTGTTACCGAGCACTTGAAATGTTTTTGTTATGGGGGCAGTAAAACCACGGAAAACAGGATGACTGGTTTGACGGCGTAATTGTGCAGGTCAGGCGCAGCACTTTGTTCAGCCACTCATTGGTATTAACATTGGCGAGGTGAAAGTGGACATTTGAAAATTAGTCAAGAGGGGTTTCTGTGACCTCAACTTTGCTTTAAAATGCACCATTTGGCCACTCTTTTTTCAAACTTTTCTCTGGGGGGAACCCCCCGTAGGTTGTTAGGGCTCGCTCGCTTGCCACAGTGCAGTACGACAAATATTTTGTGCCTGACCACTTTCAAATGTCACCAGCCGCCCCTGATCGAATGTCATATTTCAATAACACTTTCATTCACATGTTGCATCATGCTCATAATGCTACGAATACTACCAAATGCTGGATATGTGGAATAATGCCAGCCCATTAGAAGAAGGGAGAAACGCCTCTCATTCCCCTGCTATTTTCATACAATGGCTCTTGTAGAGTCTGGTTTGCACTTTTGTGGGCCTCTGAAATCAATAATATTATTACAGCTGATGTAAAGGGACTTAATGCACAATTGAATAAGGCGTGTTACCCTGATGATGAACCACAAGTCAAAGGAACTATATGGGAAATGGAGGAGTATTGCAAAGGAAATTTCTCAACAGGCTACGTTTTCCCCAGTACTCGAACGGCCAAGGGTAACAGGTCTCCTGTTATTGCTGTTACCAGAGTCCAAGCAAATCTTTGTGTAAGCAGTTCTGGCAGTATCCCTTTGGGAAAAAGTGACTGTACTACAGTATTGAATATCACTGGAATGAACAATAGCAGTTTTCTATCCTCACATAACACATTTCATTTGTGGAAATAAAAGGTTTTTATTATCTACCAATTGAAAGGTCTGGAATATGCTATGTGTCCTTCCTGCTTCCCCATGTGTTCTTAGCACCTGCATCTCATCATAAAGATCAAAAATTGTTTAATGACATTTCCTTGAACCGATTCAAAAGAACTATAAATAATAATGAAGTGGATCAAACTGACACTGCACTATGTTGACTTTAATTTGGGACTCTTTTTCTTTGTTGGTGCGGCCTTGTATAGTAGAAAAATAAGACACTTGACCCAAGTGGTAGAGGTAGTGACTAATCAAACAGCAATGGCTCTTGGAAAGATTACAGAAGAACTCCAAATCACGAGAATTGTGACTTTGCATAATAGATTGGTTTTAGATGTAATATTTGCTGTACGTGGTGGAGCATGTCGCATTATCAGGAGTAGTTGATGTGTGTTTATCCCTGACCACGCCTCTTGCGTTTATGATGCCATTTCCAAACTGCATAAAATTGCCACTGAGATACATCAAGACCCAGGAACATGGACTTGGACTGGATGGATCTGGAACTTATTTTCTGCATGGGGTCTGAAAGTATTGTCCACCCTATTCATAATTATTGCAATTATCCTCTCGTTGTTTATGCATACAATGTGGACCAATGCTCTGTTCCCTGTGTATTTCCTCTTGTACTACTTGTGTACCATCTAAAACGAATGTTCAAAATGCAAATGCCTGTTTAGCAATGGAACGAGAAATGTGTGAAATTATGTTAATTGATATTCACGAAGTAGATCATACCCCTTAGAAGGGACAAGAAAATGTCTCAGCTTATGCTAAAAGGGTGCATAAGCAACAGCCATTTTTGCTGTGGCTTCCATTTTGCTTACTTTATAATTCTTTCGTCCTCTGCTGTTCGCCTTTTTCACCCTGTTTGTGTCATCAACTTTAATCGACCTCTTTAGACATGGCTAAGCAATGTATGTGCTGGGGGGTTTGTAGCTGCCGGTGCACTTGGTCTTAGAGGCTATCTATTGACTGTTTACTGCTGTCAAACATTCCTGCTCCAACTACTTATTTGCTGACCAAGTGGTCATCCACCTGCCCTTGTTTGCTGATAGTTATTTCTGTGTCTAAACTCGCTCTTTCCATTTCTGTCCACATGCTTGCATTGCAACAAAATTGTATATAAGGACAATGGTGTGTGAATTTTATGTACTTCCTCCTGCAGCACTCGAAGGTGTTGTTTGGATGCAGTCCCACTCATGAGTGATTAATAAACTTAATTTGTTTTGCTTCTGTACCGATCTCTATTTTGTTGGTCTTCAGTGTGCCCTTAAAAGGAAAATGCTACTTACCAGTATGCATCTGTTCTTGGTATGTAGAGCTGCAGAATTGCACACTATGCATAGATGGCCACCTAGTGTTGGGCCCGGATGTTTGCAGTTCTTTGTAGAAAGTCTTTGGAAGTCACGAGATAGGTGACTCCTCCTTTGGGTGATACTGCGCACGGGCATCGGCTCCATCCCCAGATTGTTTTTCGCCATTAGGGAAGTGATGGAGCTAAGAGATAGTGATGACCATGTGTGTTTGTATCTAATGACGATAACACTGGAACAGATAAAGGTAGCCGGTGAGGCGGGTGAGCGTGTGCAATTCTGCAGCTCTACATGCTAAGAACTGATGCATTCTGGTAAGTATTTACAACAAGTGGTGGTGATGGACAGAGTCTCTGAATTAAGCAGAGTACTCTCACCCAGTCAAGAGATCAGGGCTAGATCCAACACCGTTTTTTAGCTCATTGCACCATCCCAGTTTCAGAACCTGGCTGTATGCAAATTAGTCTGTCCCTGGCCCAGTGCATCATGGGAACAGGGCAGACCAGACTACAAAAGCCAATTCTTACACTGGGAAGGAAACAAGCTTCCGGGGACCGGTTTCTGCCATTTCAGGCGTCTTCGGCCCGGCTTACTTGAATCCTGATGGTGCAATGAGCAAGGGACTCACATCTGAGTATACCCTTCCACGCTTAGGGTGGACAAAATTATTTACAACAAGTGGTGGTGATGGACAGAGTCTCTGAATTAAGCAGAGTACTCTCACCCAGTCAAGAGATCAGGGCTAGATCCAACACCGTTTTTTAGCTCATTGCACCATCCCAGTTTCAGAACCTGGCTGTATGCAAATTAGTCTGTCCCTGGCCCAGTGCATCATGGGAACAGGGCAGACCAGACTACAAAAGCCAATTCTTACACTGGGAAGGAAACAAGCTTCCGGGGACCGGTTTCTGCCATTTCAGGCGTCTTCGGCCCGGCTTACTTGAATCCTGATGGTGCAATGAGCAAGGGACTCACATCTGAGTATACCCTTCCACGCTTAGGGTGGACAAAATTATTTACAACAAGTGGTGGTGATGGACAGAGTCTCTGAATTAAGCAGAGTACTCTCACCCAGTCAAGAGATCAGGGCTAGATCCAACACCGTTTTTTAGCTCATTGCACCATCCC
Source organism: Lissotriton helveticus (assembly GCF_964261635.1). Lineage (NCBI taxonomy): Eukaryota > Metazoa > Chordata > Amphibia > Caudata > Salamandridae > Lissotriton > Lissotriton helveticus. The sequence goes on from NC_136060.1 coordinate 482,147,565, forward strand.
AGTTTCAGAACCTGGCTGTATGCAAATTAGTCTGTCCCTGGCCCAGTGCATCATGGGAACAGGGCAGACCAGACTACAAAAGCCAATTCTTACACTGGGAAGGAAACAAGCTTCCGGGGACCGGTTTCTGCCATTTCAGGCGTCTTCGGCCCGGCTTACTTGAATCCTGATGGTGCAATGAGCAAGGGACTCACATCTGAGTATACCCTTCCACGCTTAGGGTGGACAAAATTATTTACAACAAGTGGTGGTGATGGACAGAGTCTCTGAATTAAGCACTTCTCTGAATTAACCACCCCCCCCCCCCCCCCCCCCTTTTCTGAATCGCATTCTGGTAAGTAGCATTTTCCGTTCGAGGCATATGAGCTGCAGATTGCACACTATGCATAGATTGTATAGCAGTACCCACATTAGCGGCGACCACCCGTATCGGTTGCAGTTGTTTGAAATAGTGTTTGAAGTACAGTTTGGCCTACATTGGCTTGTTGCTTTGTTTACACATCAACACAATAGTGTTTTGTGAATGTGTGTGGTGTAGACCATGTAGCTGCTTTGCAGAGGTCTTCTAAGGGAATGTTCCCTAAAAATGCCATGGAAGCCCCTATTTTCCTTGTAGAATGGGCTTTTGGAGGAATTGTTAGTGAACGCTTAGCTTTATGTTAACATATTTGGATACACTTAACGATCCACCTGGCAATTCCAGATTTTGATATTGGGTTGCCTTTATGCGGTGGTGAAAAAGATACAAAAAGCGGTTTTGTTTTCCTAAAGCTTTGTGTTCTCTCTATGTAGTATTGTAATGCTCTTTTGACGTCTAAGGTGTGCAGAGCTCTTTCTGCTACCGTCTGTGGCTGCGAGAAGAAAACTGGCAGTTCCACAGATTGGTTTAGATGGAATGGTGAAATTACTTTTGGCACGAATTTAGGGTTTGTACGAAGAACAACCTTATTGTGGTGCATTTGCAGAAAAGGTTCTTGAATGGTAAATGCTTGCATTTCACTAACTCTTCTTAAAGAAGTAATGGCTACTAGGAAAGCCACTTTCCATGTGAGAAATTGCAATTCACATTTATGTAAAGGTTCAAATGGAGGTCCCATGAGACGTGTGAGCACTATGTTTAAGTTCCACACAGGTGAAGGTGGTATTCTTGGAGGTATTATTCTTTTGAGACCCTCCATAAAAGCTTTAATGGCTGGTACTCGAAAAAGAGACAGATGTTGTCTATTTTGTAAGTAAGCTGCAATGGCAGCTAGGTGCAACCTGATAGATGTGTAGGCTAAATTACACTTTTGAAGGTGTAGTAAATAGCCTATAATGTGTTGGATGGACACATCTAGGGGATTTATGTTGTTGTTTTGACAGTATATTACAAAACGTTTCCACTTAGCAGCATAACATGCTCTAGTGGTGGGACGCCTTGCTTCCTTGATAACATTCATGCACTCTTGAGGGAGTTTAAGATAACCAAACTCTATGACTTCAGGAGCCAGATCGCAAGGTTGAGCTGAGCTGGGTCCGGGTGCCTGATCTCTCCATGGTTCTGAGTTAAAAGACGTGGAGATAGGTTTTGTTTTTGATGTGGTACCACAGATAGCTGTAGCAGTGTGGTGTACCACGGTTGTCTGGCCCACGTTGGAGCTACTAGTATAAGCGTTAGCGAGTGTTGTTGCATCTTGCGAACTAGTAAAGGAATAATTGGTAGAGGAGGAAAAGCGTACGCAAATAGTCCTGACCAGTTCATCCATATCGCATTGCCTTTGGCCAATGAGTGTGGGTATCTGGCGGCGAAATGTGGGCATTTTGCATTCTCGTGGGTGGCGAAGAGGTCTATTTGAGGTTGTCCCCACATTTGAAAGAACTTGTGAATGAAGTTCCCACTCGTCCATCTGCTGAGTCTGCCGACTTAGCAGATCTGCCATGGTGTTTTGAACTCCTGGGACGTGTTGGGCTATTAAGAAGATGTTCTGAGGTATAGCCCACCTCCATATCTGCTGAGCTAATTGAGAGAGCTGCAGAGAGTGTGTCCCTCCCTGTTTGTTTATGTAATACATGGCTGTCATATTGTCTGTGCGGACTAAGACAATCTTGTTTGCAATTTGTTTTTCAAATGCTTTTAGAGCTAGAAACACAGCTAACAACTCCAGATGGTTGATGTGGAGTAGTTTTTGCATTGGTGCCCACTTTTCCTGCGTGGTGTGATGCAGTAGGTGGGCTCCCCAGCCGGAGAGCGATGCGTCTGCTGTTAGTATTATTTGTGGAACTGGCTCTAGGAACAGTCGGCCTTTTGACAGGTTTTTTGTGCTCCACCATTGCAGAGAGCAATGAGTCCGACTGTCTACCAACACTAGCTCTGTTAACTGACCCTGAGCCTGGTTTCATTGACGTGCTAGACATTCTTGAAGTGGACGCATTTGCAGTCTTGCGTGAGGCACTATGAATATGCAAGATGCCATCATCCCTATGAGTTGCATAAACACTCGAGCTGGAAGCGAGTGTTGTGATTTGAATTTTGTTAGGAGCGTTTGCACACTTGTTATCCTTGCTGGAGAGGGATAAGCTAGTGTTAGTTGAGTATTGATTGTAGCTCCTATGTACTGTTGAGTGTGCGATGGTAGCAGATGTGACTTGGTGTAATTTACTGTGAAGCCTAAGTTGTGGAGTAACAGTATTGTATTGCGAGTGTGTTGTACACACTGGCTGTACGACTGTGCTTTTATGAGCCAGTCGTCTAGATATGGGAAGACGTGGATGTGCTGTCTTCTTAAATGTGCTGCTACCACTGCAAGATATTTGGTGAACACTCTTGGCGCTGTTGTTACTCCGAATGGGAGTACCTTGAATTGGTAGTGCTGACCTTCTAGCACAAATCTTAGATACTCTCTGTGCACCTGGTGAATTGGGATGTGAAAGTAGGCGTCTGAGATCTAGTGTGACAAGAAAGTCGTTCTGCAATAGGAGTGTAAGGACTTGCTCAAGTGTGAACATATGGAAATGGTCTGACTGTATGTAAGCGTTTAGAGGTCTGAGGTCTAGAATAGGCCTCAGAGATGCGTCCTTCTTTGGAATCAAGAAGTACAGCGAATATACTCCTTTGTTCCTTTGATGTTTTGGAACTATCTCTATTGCATTTTTCTGCAGGAGAGAAAGTACTTCTTGTCTGAGCAGCGTTAAATGATCTTGTGACATTGGACGCTGTTTGGGTGGTAGGTTTGGGGGGGTGGATGTTAGTTCTAGACAGTAACCCGACTGAATTATTTGAAGCACCCACCTGTCTGATGTGATGTCTTCCCAGGCTAGTAGGTATTGCTGTATCCTTCCCCCGACAGGAGTTTAATGGGGCGGGGGAAGGGGAGTCATTGGGTAGGGGTGGAGGCAGAGCGGGAGTTGTTGCCTCTGCTTTTGTTGTTGTTACCGCGGTAACCTCCCCTTTGGTAGCCCTTACTGTAGGTAGACTGAGTGGGGCTTTTGTATGCTGTAGAAGGTGTGTCTGATGAGTACCCTCTGTTTGCACCTCTATATGTGGAGCGACTAAATGAACGTATGGGAGCCCTGCGACTGCAGGGCTCCCATAGATTTTGCTTTGTCGGTGTCTTTCTTAATTTTTTTCGAGGGAGACATCCACCTCGGGTCCAATAAATGTTGCTCATTGAATGGTTGATTGAGTATAGCACTTTGGACTTCTGGCTTGAAGCCAGATATGCGTAGCCAAGCATGCCTGCGCAGCAGGACGCTAGTATTGACGGCTCTGGAGGCTGTGTCTGCTGCATCTAGTGCACAGCGGATAGTGATAATTTTCCCTTCTTGAATTAGCTCACTAGCTCGACCTTTACATTTATCAGGGAGATGTTGCATCATGTCTTCGAGCTCATCATAATGTGCCCTATCATAGCGTGCTAGCAAGGCTTGTGTGTTGGCAATGCGCCACATGTTTGCTGCTTGTAAGGCCATTCTTTTCCCTGACGCGTCAAGGAGTTTAGATTCCTTGTCTGGTGGGGGAGCTTCTCCTGATGTTTGAGAGTTAGCTCTCTTACGTGCGTTAGATACGACTAGAGAGTCTAGGGGAACTGGTCCCTTTATATATGCTGGGTCAGATGGTGCAGCTTTATACTTTCTCTACTCTCGGGTTTATGACCCGAGTTCTGACTGGGTCTTTAACCACTTGGCTGCTAAGGGTGTTCGATGAGCTCCATTGACTTTCCATTGAAATCAATGGAAAGTCCATGACGAGTTACCCTTGTCATTAGCGCTGAAGGGGTTAAAGACCTCAGAGGCACGTTTTACCACGCCTTTGAGCATTGGCAGAATTGCTGAGGACCTTTGAGCGGTGTCAAATGTGTCTAGCAGGAAGTCCTCCTCTACTGCATCGGAGTGCAAGTCTACCCCATGGTATTGTGCTGCTCTAAGCAGTAATTGGTTAAACCCCCATAGTGTCTTCTGGAGGTGAGGGCCTAGAGGGGTATATGTCATCCTGTGGCCGTTTTGGGACGTCTGGTGTATTATAGTCGTCCCATGGGTCTGGCGAGGCTGGGGGATAATATGGCTCCTGTGGGTTATCCCCTGTATCTGATATATCGTCCCCATTATCATCATGTGTGCTAGATGGTGTAGGGGAGCGAGGTGGTGAAATATGGGGGGAGGGATTGGGTGCAGGAGACGGGGAAGGTACATGCATAGGTGAAGTAGCAATGTCCTCCTTCTTTGGGGCCGGAGCTGGAGCCTCTGATGGTTGTTTCTTTGACAACATCAATCGACCAGTCTTGGGATCTTTTATGAGTTTTTTGCCTTGGGTCTGGAGTAAACAAGTCTCTTTCAGGAGTGTGACCTTTCGGCGTGAAAGCTGGTTTTGGCGCCGTAGCGGCTTCTTTTGACCTTTTATCTTTAATGGGTGAAGCCGGGGTCTTTTTCGGCTCCGAAGTCTTTTTCGGTTCCGAGGGTTTTTTCGAGTCCGATACTTTTTTTGGCTCCGATGCGTGCTTCGGCTCCGGTGCTTTCTTGGAGCCGGAAGCTTTGTGCGGCTCCGAAGTTGTTTTGGGTGCCAAGGGAACAGAGTGTTTCGGCGCCGATGGCTTCGGTGCGGTACTAGATGGTTTCTTCGGTGCCGGTGAGTGTGGGCTGGCACCGAGTGGGGGTCGACTCGAGCCAGAGTCGCCCGAAGGCTTTATTGACTTCTTGGCTGAGCCCGAAGGTGGAGCAGTTGAAGTAGTGTCTCGGTGTGCGGGTGAGGGTGTGACCGTAGCCTTTTTAGTGTGTGTCAAGGAAGGGTCAGGGTCGACGGTCTTACTTACGACCAGCTGCGCTGGAGTCACGTCCTCGACATCAGAATCCTCTTCCTCCGAGTCACTGTCGACGTCGTGCTGTTCTGGGACATCAACGCCTTCCTGGAAGATGTCGTCCAGAACCGAAGCTGTAGATCTTTGAGCCATTGTCCTTCTGGCTCTCCGGTCCCGGATAGTCTTTTTGGAGCAGAAGGAGGCACAGGCTGAACAGTCCTTGGCCTCGTGCTCCGGAGAGAGGCAGAGGTTACATACCTCGTGGAGGTCGGTGTGGGGAAACTTCAACCCACATTGAGGACACCTTTTAAATGGCGTCCTTTCCATTAGCTGGAATCGAGGCCTATTTGGGCCCGAAGGCCGTAGTCGACGACCGGAATGGGCGTTCTTGGTCTCGAAGAGTAGTGTCGACTGGAAAACGCGTTCGAGAGTATTTTCTTGAAGACGGTGAGGATTGCGCGCCGACGGTAATCGGTTCCAACAAGGAACGCTGGAACCACATCCGAGCCCGGTGGCGGAAAAAAACAATCTGGGGATGGAGCCGATGCCCATGCGCAGTATCACCCAAAGGAGGAGTCACCTATCTCGTGACTTCCAAAGACTTTCTACAAAGAAAAACAAACTGCAAACATCCGGGCCCAACACTAAGTGGCCATCTATGCATAGTGTGCAATCTGCAGCTCATATGCCTCGAACAGATACATTTCCACATTTGTAGTAGCATGGGATGGGACACAATGTCAAACAATGCGGATAAATACAGCAGCACAAGCATAGCTGATGTATCAGCATTAAGAGCTAAATGCGTGTGATCTGTGACTGCCACTAAGGCGCATCCGTGCTGTGAGAGGATCAGAACACAGACTGTAATGAGTCCAGGATAATTAGGTTTTCCAAGTAATCCAAAAGTTGTATCTGATTAACAAGCAGGCTTTGGGAGTAGCAACACTGTCAAGAGCAGCGGTTAATGCGTTGTGGTAGTCAGCAGCTTGATCAACTTCTGAGGACTCGGGAGCAAATGAGAATTCAAATTGGTTGGCGAAGGAGTCAGGAGAAACACTTTGCCAATGTTCGACAGCGCTAGTGTTCATTCTTTTGGTCTTACTAGTCTTGTCTACTTTAGGATTCTTGAAACAGATCAAAGACTGATCTGTCCAGACAAGAAGGTAAAGGGGACTCAAGGGTCTGGGTTTTAGAATTAGTAAATCCAATGTGTGCCAAGCCACCTGGGTGGGCCACTGATTTTTCTGATGTAGGTCGAGCATCACAAGGTCAGAAATAAGCTGTGGTACATCAGCATTGAGGAAGTCTTTGCCATGATAATTAAAATCAGCTGATAGGAGGAATTGTTGGGATGATAAAACATGGGTTGCAATATATTCTGTTAAGCAATGACTAAAGTTTTTTTAGGTCTAGGGGGTCGGTATACTAAAGCACCTTTCCAGTATGCATTTGGGAAGAGTTCCATTTTAAAAACAAATAACTCTGCCCAGTCTTTATAAGCGGAGTCGATATGAGACTTTAATTGAGCCTTTAAAAACAATGCCAGTACAGCCCCCTATCCTTTTTTCTCTGACAAGTCTAAGCATGTGATAGTTGTCAGGGAGTACTAGAGTAATTGCTGGTAAAGAGTAGGGACTCAGCCAGGTTACTGTCCGAAAAGCAGCCTCTGGTCAAGAGGAAAGCAGGTCCCAGAGTTCCATAGCATGCTTAGGTAGAGACCAGATATTACAGAGAAAACTAATTAGTAAGTTGGGGGTCAGAGGGTGCAAAAGGTGAAAATTTGTTCTGCCCCTATCTGTTAGGACATCCCCTTCACATGGATGAGCAGAAGGGTCCAATGGTTGAGTGGTAACATTACTGCCTTTACAGGCGACATCTGTGCTTTAAAAGGATCCTTGAAACAGCAGAATTTACATTTTAAGCAGCCCACAGAGCCTTCTAAAGGGGGCGGGAAGCAGCTGGTACACTGGGTGGTTACCGAAGTAGAGGCTTTATGCCAGTCATCTATTTTGTACAGTGCTTCAAAAATGTATGTAATACTATCCGGGTGACAAACCTCTAATGAAAGGAGGAGGGGTCTTGCCCCTGGCGACGGTCTGGCAAAGACAGACTTGCCTTTGGTGCCCCTGTGCTGCCGTACACCTTACGTAGGGGCAGGTTAAGGGTTCGATGCACTATGCGGGTTAGACTTCTATCCAACAACATAGTGAGAAAGCTAAACACCATTTCTGCACAAACAGCACGAGGTGCTGTGGAGGACCAAGGGGAAGCGGCGGGTGACCAAAGAAGTAAGTCCCCCCACCCAACACAGACCCCAAAGTAGAAATAAAATACAGTCTATGGCGGTTAAAAGTATTTTTAAAACAAGCATTTACAATGCAACGGTCTCGCCTTTGCAAAAGTTAGAGCTATAGGCATTGTAAATGACAATTCTTTTCGTTTTGAAAACAGATAAATAAATGGCATTGTAATTTACAATGCCAATAGCTTAATCTCTCGCAAATGCGAAACCTATTGCATTTGCACCCACATATACACACAGAGCCACATACACACACACACACAGAGGCACACACACACACAGAGCCAGCCGCACACACGCACACACACACACACAGAGCCAACCGCACACACACAGAGCCAGCCACACACACACAGAGCCAGCCACACACACACAGAGCCAGCCACACACACACACACAGCCAGCCGCACACACAAACACACAGCCAGCCGCACACACACACACACACACACACACACAGCCAGCCGCACACACAAACACACACAAAGCGGCACACACACACACAGCCGCACACACACACAGACAGCCGCACACACACACACACACACACACACACAGCCAGCCGCGCACACACACACACACACACACAGCCAGCCGCACACAGACACACAGCCATCTCTTCTTAAAACATTCCCATTATCACCAATAAATAATTTCATTTTCCCCAAAATGTCCTACAGGCATCATTCAAAATTATTTTATTCCTCCATCCTTCCATAATCAATTGTTTTATCTATATATATATATATATATATATATATATATATATATACATATATATATATATATATAAAAACGAATGTATGTCTGTCTGTCTGTTTGTCCTTTATGCATTGCTACACCATTTATCCGATCGCCATTAAACTTTGGGAAGTTGTTGAGTACACTCCCGCAAAGGTTTCTGGCCTAAACATTTTTTAAAGATCGGCCCCCCAGGCCCCTCATAATCTTTCGAATACTGAATTTGCAACCGCGACTTTGCAACGGTACAAGACTTTAGGTGAAAATGATAATGAACAATGTCATCGAAGCTACAATTTTGAATGGAAAATTCAAGGGGGAAGATGTACTGTTGCCACGTATTCAAATGATCCCAACAGATATGCCATTTGAATTCAAACGTTTACAGTTTCTGGTGCGACTCGCTTTTGCAATGACCATCAACAAAGCACAAGGACAATCACTGCAAGTGTGTGGACTAGATTTGGAGAATCCGTGCTTCTCACATGGACAACTGCATGTGGACAGCTCACGCGCCGGAAAACCGGATTTATTCGTGTATGCACCAGACGGAAAAACAAAAAATATCGTGTATCCACAAGCACTCGAATAAATAAATAGAATTAAAACGACACTTTGAAATGTTTTCCATATTAAAATGAATACGTTTCATTAAAAATGACAATGTAAATTGAATGTTATCATAACGAGTTAACTTGAATTTCCTTTCTTCTGAGCAACACGCGACGGGTAAGCTAGTGTGTTATAAAAACTCACCTTGCTCATACTTGATCTTCATCTAAGATGGCTACATTGTCCTGCTCAACAACCGCTAGACTATAATCCTGCCATTCTACACACATATACAAGAGTTCTCAAATTCTTAACCTAAAAACTCGAAACGAACATTCATCCTACCCCCCTAGAGGAGCGCAAATCCTTAATCATTTGGCAGAACTTTGACATCATCTCTGAAGATACCCTCCTCAAATGCATCCTCAAAACAAAACCATCTAACCATTCTTTTGAGCTCATCCCGTGCCATTGACTTCTACACCCACACTCTTTCCTATTGGACCAGTCTGGTTAACCTCTTCCTCAGCCAAGGCTCCCTTCCTGTTGCCCTTAAAACCGGACAGGTTACCCCACTTTTTAAAAAACCCTCCGCTGATGCAAACGACCTCAATAACTTCCGCCCCATCACCAACCTCCCTTTTCATGCGAAAATCACAGAAGGATGGGTACTTTCCTTACATATTAAGGATAATAATCTTCTTGACGAATTCCAGTCTGGTTTCATTCAAGACTGCAGCCCTAAAACAACCCTGCTGCAAGTGATCGACAATGTGGTCCATGTACTTGATTGGGGGGGGGGGGGGGGGAGGGGGGGGGGGGTCTTGTCTTCTGATTCTTCTAGACCTTTCTGCAGCATTTGACACTATTAATCACAACACTCTCCTAAACACTTTACAACAGAGAATGGGCTTGGAACGCACAGTGCTTAAATCGTTTGCCTCATTCCTCTCTGACAGATCCCAAGTGATTAAAGTAGCGAACAGCGATTCGTCTTCAATTGTGGTAGTTCAAGGCGTCCCTCATGGTTTTATCCTCGCACCCACTTTGTTCAATCTTTATTTGGAACCATTGGTAAATCTCCTAAGTAAATCTGGAATCCTTTACCATCTCTCTGCGGATGACACCCAAATCTACCCAAAGGAGTCTTCTGCATACGACATCTCAATCATCAACACTACTCTCAACTCTATTCAAAACTGGATGTTAGCTCATCAACTCATTCTGAATCCTTCCAAAACTGAAGTCCCCCTCCTCTCTACCTCACTCTCTCCTCCTCATGTTCCATCTTGTATGGATAAGCTGAATTTACTCAATAAACCTATTGTTGTCGACATCGCTAAATCCCTTGGTGTCATACTTGACAAAAGGCTCAATCTACTCTCCCACATCAATTCTATTGCAAAGAATGCAGGTTACCAACTGCGCCTTCTCTGGGTGATTCGATGTTTCTTTCCAGAGAAAAACCTAAAAACCTTGGTCCAATCTCTGGTTCTCTCTAGAATGGACTATTGCAGTTCTCTTCTTGCTGGCCTCCCAAAATTCTGTTCTCCATTCAACTGCTCGTTTTGTCTTTGGGGCCAAAAGAAGTTACCACATCACACCCTTTTTGTCTTCACTTCGATGGCTTACCATTGAGCCAAGAACAATCTACTAGCCTGCCTGTATCACCCACAAAGCCGTGCACACTCCCCCCCCCCCCCCCGATACCTGGCAAATAAACCTAAAATATCTGAAGGCTCTAGACCTTTTCGTAATGCGGAAAATGTACTGCTTGAACCTCCTACCTTCAAAAGGAAAAGATCGATGGCTCAATCCTTCTCAGGTAATGCAGTTAGAATCTTGAACTCGCTTCCGCCGCAGCTCCGCACCACCACCTCCACCCGGACCTTCAAAACCGACCTCAAATCTCTTCTCTCCCAAATACACTTCCAAAATTAATACATCCCTTTTCATGTCCCTTAAGGAAGTTCTTTCAATGCTGTAAATATGTAATCTATGAATGAATATATTTTATTGTATCAATTAACAAAATGTCCTATAAAATAGCCACCAAACTTGCTTGCTACAGTAGCCATCATTAACTGCTACAAATGTGGATGCACTAGAGCCTGTAAAACAAATCCTAAAAATACAGATCATAGATAATAAAAATATTAAAACCCATGTGTCAATTATGAATTCAAGGCATTTAAAGACCTATTTTGGAAGAGAGATTCCAATAAAGTGCAAAATAGATACAGCTTGTCACAGCATGCAAATCAAAGTCTGGGCATGCTTAAAGTGCAGTCTTGAAGTTCTAAAGTGCAAGGTGCGTTACTTAAACGTTCTTTAACTTTATGTGCAAATTTGGCAAAACTAGCTAATTCCATTGTTGTCTCCAGGCTAAACAAGAGTTTCATGGCATCCTTGCAATTACGTGTCCCATATTTTAAAAACAATGGCCTCAGCAGGGCACGAGTCTGGGTACCATGCGGGTGGACGGCGACCCCCCACTTATTTTACAGGGTGGACGGCGTCCCCCCACTTATTTTACAGGGTGGACGCAGTCCACCCTGCTTATCAAAAGCATGATAATCAGCTGCTCATGACTGCGCGTTCCAGGATTAAACACGAAGATTATCGCCGGGGCTGATTCATGCTGGGGAAAAGGAGGGGGCGAAGGAGTCAGTCGGTGCTTGCTTGCGAAAACAAAGGAGTAAACGGGAGGTAACACTGGATTCCAACCGCTATCCGATGGATGGACCCTGGATTACAGTAGCACCCCCCATCCCACCCCAACCTGCCCACCGGCGCTGCCTCGTGCCTACCCCTAGTCTTCTGCTGCTAGGCCTTCCCCCAGTCTGCCCAATTGCATGGATGCTGCAACGTCTCCTGGCTTGAATTTGCGCGCCACATGTGTAGGTCGCCGCAGCGTTAGAATAATGCAGCACCGGGAGAGGCAGAGAAGGCCCTCTCCAATTAAAAAGACATTTGAAGACTATTAGGAGAAGGCAAAGCTATCAATCAACTTGTAAAGCATGCTACTTACCCGCGAGGGTCTCAAGAAGCTGGGGGGGTTGGGGGGGGGGCGGGGGGGATGCCGCTACTACTCGAAGAGCCAGGTCTTGAGGAGTCCTCTGAAGGCGAGCAGGTCTTGGGTCTGTCGTAGATGGGTGGGGAGGGTGTTCCAGGTCTTGGCGGCGAGGAAGGAGAAGGATCTGCCGCCGGAGGTCGTTCGTTGTATGCACGGCGGTGAGGGCGAGGCTGGCAGGGCGGAGCTGGCGAGCGAGGGTGTAGAAGTGGAGTTTGTCGTTCAGGTAGGCTTGTCCGGTGTTTTGGAGTGCTTTGTGTGCGTAGGTGAGGAGTTTCAAGGTGATCCTTTTGTTGACGGGGAGCCAGTGGAGGTCTCTGAGGTGGGGGGTAATGTGGCTACGGCGGGGAATGTTGAGGATCAATCGGGCAGAGGTGTTCTGGATGCGTTGTAATCGTCGCAGATGTTTGGCCGGAATTCCTGCGTAGAGTGCGTTGCCATAGTCCAGCCTGCTGCTGAAGAGGGCTTGGGTCACTGTTGTTCTTGTTTCGGTCGGAATCCACTTGTAGATCCTGCGAAGCATGCGAAGGGTGTTGTAGCAGGAGGAGGAGACGGCATTGACCTGCTTCTCCATGGAGAGGGAGGAGTCGAGGATGAATCCTAGATTGCGTGCGTGGTCCATGGGTGTTGGGGCTGCTCCCAGTGTGGTCGGCCACCAGGGGTCATCCCACGCAGAGAGGGTGGGGCCTAGGATGGGACCTCTGTCTTGTCCGAGTTCAGTTTCAGGCGGCTGCTTCTCATCCACTCGGCGACGGCCTTCAATCCCTCGTGGAGGTTGGTTTTGGCGGTGTGCGGGTCCTTGGTGAGGGAGAGGATGAGCTGGGTGTCGTCGGAGTAGGAGATGATGTTCAGGTCGTGTTGGCGGACCACTTGAGCGAGGGGGGCCATGTAGATGTTGAACAGGGTCGGGCTGAGGGATGAGCCCTGGGGTACGCCGCAGATGAGGTCAGTGGCTTTGGAACGGAAGGGCGGGAGGCGGACTCTCTGGGTTCTGCCGGAGAGGAAGGACGTGGTCCAGTCCAGGGCCTTCTTCTGGATACCCGCTTCTTGGAGGCGTGTTTTTAGTGTGCGGTGGCAGACTGTGTCGAAGGCGGCTGACAGGTCCAGGAGGATGAGGGCTGAAGTTTCGCCATTGTCTAGCTGGCGCCTGATGTCGTCTGTGGCAGCGATGAGGGCAGTTTCGGTGCTGTGGTTGCGTCTGAATCCGGACTGGGATGGGTCTAGGATGGTGTTGTCCTCGAGGTGGTGGGTCACCTGCATATTGGCGATTTTCTTGATGACCTTCGCCGGGAAGGGGAGCAGGGAGATGGTCCGGAAGTTCTTGAGGTCTTTGGGGTCCGCTTTGGGCTTCTTGAGGAGGGCGTTGATTTCGGCATACTTCCAGCTTTCCGGGAATGTTGCTGTGTCGAAGGAGATTTTGATTATATTCCGCAGTTGGGGTGCGATGGTTGTGTCCGCTTTGTTGAAAAATTGGTGTGGGCAGGGGTCTGTAGGAGATCCTGAGCGGATGGAGTTCATGACTTTGCGTCTCTCTTCGTCGTTGACGTGGGACCAGGAGGTCAGCTGGTTGGTGCAGGTGGCGTTCGGGGTGTGGTTTGTAGTGGTCGGGGCGGGTGGGGAGTTGAAGCTGTCATGGATGTCGGCGATCTTACGATGGAAGAAGGTGGCCAGTGAGTCGCACAGATCTTGTGAGGGTGGGATGTTGTTGGTGTTGGCGCTGGGGTTGGAGAGTTCCTTCACTATGTTGAACAGTTCTTTGCTGTCGTGTGCGTTGTTGTCCAGTCTGGCTTTGAAGGATGGTCTCTTGGCTGTTCTGATGAGGTGGTGATGTCTGCGAATGGCGTCCTTGTGGGCAGCGTGGCTGTCTGGTGCGTGGTCGTGAAGCCATTTCTGCTCTAGCTTCGAGCATGTCCGTTTGGAGATATGGAGTTCTTCGGTGAACCAGGAGGCTTTCTTGCTGGGGTGGTTGACGTGGGGTTTCTTGATCGGGGTGAGGGTGTTGGTGCAGTTGTCGATTCACTGTATGAAGTTTCGGGCGGTGGCGTCGGAAGGTGGGTTCTGGGTGAGGGTGGAGGTTAGCTGGTCCTCTGTGACTTTGCTCCAGCAACAACGAGGCAGTTTTTGGGTGCGGTGGTGCGTGGCTGGTTTCTTGAAGGTGAAGTGGATGCACCGGTGGTCAGTCCAGTGGAGTTCATGGCGTGGTTGAAGGCGACGTGGGTGCTTGTGGAGAAGAGGGGGTCGAGCATGTGGCCGGCGCGTGGGTATCTGTTGTGATCAGTCTTTACACATGGAAGAAAAGAGAGGGCGAGACAGAGGGGAGAGCAGGGCTTAGAGCCACAGGACAAGAACTGAAGGGGCATAAAAGGGAAATGGGACAGACAGGAGAAAACATATTTTGCCAATTACAGTCGTCTCGGCGTCTTGTTTCAGAAATGGGCCAATAGGCAACAGCACAACAGAAAAATGCAATTTGGGCAGGAGCAGTGCAAGCTTCCTCAACACAAAAAAAGATATAGGGGAGGTGACATGCACAGCTGTGCAAATCCCCCTCACACACACACACACAAATACGGCGCGTAATATACAGATATCAGCTTTGCATGCTATCTCGTAGACATATAGAATATGTGGCATTGTATCCCTGTCTTGCATACCAAGAAGGCAGGAAGTAGTGCAAGCTGCAGCTGCATTGCATCCTTCTCAAGCATGCCTAGAAGACAGGCAGTAGTGCAGTCAGGGGGAAAACAAATATTTCCAAACATTATCTAGGGGAGAGGAGTTGGCCTAATGGCTAGGGCGCTCGACCTCGGACCCGGGGATCTGGGTTCAAGTCTCGGTAACGACGCCAAAACCTCCTGTGATTCTGGGCAAATCACTTAATCTCCCCATGCCTAAAATGAATGTGTGTCTGTCCTCATGTAACGTAACTGGTGCTATGTAAAGCACTTTGATACCCGATTCGGTTCGGGTCTAGTTCGCGCTATATAAAACTCTGAAAAAAAAATAAATCTAAAGGGCTGGGTTCATGAAGTAACTTGTAAAGAAAAAGAAAATCCTGGTGTCAAACAAATTGGGAAGGAGGCAGGTCAGGGATTAAATCATGAAAGATACGGGTAGCTTTTCTGTGCTAAATACTTATCTTTAACTTCCATAAATGTCAGGTTTGAAGAAAGACCTTCAGGGCATGGAGCATAAAACGTTCTCAGAAGAGCTCATGTCAAGCGATGATGGCAGCATAGACACGTGTTGCCAAGGAACTAGGGCCTCATCAGCCAATAGGCCTCGCTTTTTGGGCTTCTGGTTTTGCCGATGCTGTTTCAGGGGGTTAGGTGGTTAGAGGAGGGAGGCACACGAGGGAGAGACCAACACAGAGCAGGGGAGGTGTTTTCCAGGTTTTGGGGGACCACGAAAGGAAGAGGGTGACAAGGAGTGTGGGGCAGGGGTTGTTTTCAGGGTAGAGAGCACACAGAGGGGGGGCGAGAGTAACACAAAGCATGGAGGGAGTTTGCAGGGGGAAGTACTCGAGGAAGAAAGCAACAGAGCAGATGGAGCATCTTCCTGGGGGAGAAGCACAGAACGGATAGGGAGGAACAGAGATCATGGAGCAAGGGAGTTTATAGGGGAAAGAAGCGCACAAGAGGAAGAGAAATACAGTAAAAGGGCAGGGGAGAAATGAGCAAGACAGGGATTTGCAAGGGAAAGCACACAGGAGAGAGAGCAACACAGAGTGCAGGGGTGTTCAGAAAGTGAAGAAAGCACATGATGGAGAAAGCAACACAAATCTGAAGAGTAAGATGTGTGGTCAGTACTTGTGTCTCGACTTGCCAATCTTGTTCAACCCTCCCATAAAGCATAGGTACTTTACCATAGTACCACTTCCTGCCGTGATGTCACTTCCTGCCGTAATGTCACTTTCTGTGACACCACCTAACTTGGAGAGTCCCCCCACTTCTTTTTTTTAGGACTTGTGCCCTGGGCCTTAGTTAAGTGCGACGTGCTTGTATTAGGCAATGGCATATGCAGACCAAATGGACCACGGATTCTTCATGCTGGTGGCTGTCATGATCGCGCCGTGGAACGGACGATGTTTCCCTGCAAGACGCGGTGGGGAACTACCGCTCCCATGCTCCTTTGCAATTCTCGCGAGACTTGTTCGCGGAAGCATAAGGAGGAAGACTTCCAGAGCTCGGTGTCGGGAATTCCTCCGGTCCGAGCTGGCGTTTGCCGTTGCTGTTCGTTGTTGGGTGCGGTAAGGGTGCTTGCACCAAGATACAGTTACCGCTGTGTTACGGTTCTTGAAATTGGCTCGTGTTAGCTACCAAGCTAGACACGCTTGTTCTAGTTTCCTCTGAGGACTAAACCTTCAGAGATTGTAAGGATTTGACCCGGTCGGTATTGTCGAGCAACGGAGAGGTGGATGACTTTCAATCCACGGATCCCTTTGATTACCTTTTACATTGTCTTTATTTTACTGTGATCTTCAAGAGGTGGGAGCAGAGTGCTCTTGACTTCCATACAAATATCTGTTCAAGGATCTTCCCTATAACTCTGAGTGTCCCCGTGTGATGTGAATACCGGGACAACTGCTTTTGATTTATCTTTAAAGTAGATGGATGTGGTATGATATGCATGGTGTTTAACCCTACTGTCTCTGGCTCCTTTATTAACAGGGATTGATCAGGAGTGGTAGTCTATA
Source organism: Lissotriton helveticus (assembly GCF_964261635.1). NCBI lineage: Eukaryota > Metazoa > Chordata > Amphibia > Caudata > Salamandridae > Lissotriton > Lissotriton helveticus. The sequence goes on from NC_136060.1 coordinate 482,164,202, forward strand.
CTCTCGATCCTTGTGAGGCAATCAAGGAGTGAGCTAGGGGTATGTTATTACTTCCTCCGATACTTGTCGCTATACTGTTGTGTATGCATCTATGTCATGAGGCTAAATCATGGTAACCTTCTCCCCTGTGGCTTTTGATGGTATAGATGCTAACTGTCAGTACTGCCTTAAGGTTAAACAACATTTACACTTTTCTCCTATGAGTGGTTATAATCTAATAGAATTACTTTGGTTCCATACTAGGAGGAACTCGAGGATATCAACTTCATTTTAAAGACACTAGTTACAATTATCGCCACAAACCTACTATTGCGGCATGATTAGGGGTTTAAATACTAGGATTTTCCCAATCCGAACCTCAAGTAGCTTTGGCAATGAAGTACCCGTACAGAAAATCTTTAAGAAAAACGGGATCATAGTTTGACAGAGTGGTATTGTCAATAAAGTTTTTTCTCCTGACAAGAAAAAAGTGTGTGTTTGGGGATTAAGGAACTTTCACATTATGCCCTTAACATGTTTTAAATAGGTGTGTTTTCAGCGCCTCTATAAACCGCCTTAATGACAATGTCAGGGCTTTTGAATCCTTTGATTTATTGTTGCATAACGTTAAAATCTTTATCGTCTTAGACAACTCCTATCTTTGGATAGTATACCTTTAAGGCTCAGTTCACGTTGAACACGTGACCTACCCCTGGCCTCTCTTTCTACTGACGCGCCGCGGCGGTGACTCCACTTTTCGGGCGGCGGCAGCGGATCGAGTAGGTTCATGGCGGCGAGCCGCTACGAGCGAAGTAAGTGCTATGGGACTAACTGGAAACCTTTAGGGATTTACATCTTTAAACCCAGTTTGACGTTATTATTTAATCATTTTTTACACAGTGGCCGTAGCGTGAAGAAAGCCTCCCCCGCTAAGCCTATGAAGACAGCACCTTAGTATCGTGTTGTGAGTAGAACAAACCAAGGTTTTTCCGGTATATTCATTTATGTATATCTTTAACAAATCCCGCTTGATTTCTTGGCTCACGTTACAAGCGTGGGATCAACAAGGACTCATTTTTAATGTTTGTTAGTGAATCGGGTCAATTAATTTGTTTGTACTATGGTACTTTCAACAAACTGCCTTTCGAAACTCGTCATGGCCGGGTGTATTGAGAATATATCACTTATGCCGATTTGTTCTGATGAGATTAAACCACGATAAAAATGTTATGAATGCGTTTTGTTAAATAAATAAAACCAAAAAAACAGCACATGTGAAGACTGGGAAATAATAATCCCGAGTCCCTCCTTTTACCTACCCCAAATTTGGGTTCTCAAATAGCAGTTTCACTAGGGAGTGACTTTAAATGCTGGAAATGAATGGGATATATGCATGAGAAGATATATTGTATATGATTAACAGAAAGATTTTGAAATGCATTAATGTTGTGCTTTATAATTACAGATTTTTTGCCCCTAGAAATACTAGGGTTGCAGAAACCGAAATATTCCGGTATTATAAATATATTTTTTTACAAAATATTTTTTTTTTCACATATTATATATCCACTGGTTGGACACGCCTTAGCGAGCGCGGACCGCCAGGGATATTCACTATTATGGTCCTGAAGAAAGCTGCATTAATAATCCCAGACAGCTGAAACATGTCGACCTAACTCCTAACGGATATAACTGGTCAAGAATATTACCACTACTAATATCTAACACACTGTTTTAAATAATATCAGCAGACCACCAAATAAAGTTGTTTTTGGTACAACTGATATTTTTTAATCCTCACTATCACTTGCACAGAACACATACCTATAAAAACAAACAACTTTTTTTCACAATAACCTGCTCCGCTGTAAATCAGGCGTTGAAGCACACTGGAGGGACATTTGGTTCCTCCAGTGGGAACCCCATGATGAAGCATGTCACCACTAGGGTGAGTGAGGGTTCTTTCAAACCAAATATGAGTTATTGTTTATACTCTTTTTGTATGTGTTTCACTCTTTTCTCCATTTCCTGTTCCAAAACTGCCTCGTCACAATTGCTGTGAGGTTGTCTTCTTTGGTGTCTTGGGCGTTATTTCTTTGACCACAGCACCGACAAGTCACTCTTTAGTTGTTTTTTGCATGAGGTTACATGTCCCTGTTGATTTTGTATCACTGCAGCAACACCTCTATCCCATCCTCTACCATCACCTACCTATCCCCTGAAGGATTATTTTTCTTTACAGGTATTTAGATAGGCAAAGGTGTTACTTGGAATTACTGTATGTAGAACGCCTGAAGAGGAAAGGTATTCATGAGTTTTGTTCTCTTTGTGTCTTCCAGATCTCCCTCCCTGCTGTCCCCTTCCTTTCCTTCCCTCTTCCCAAAACCCCCACAACATCCCTCACTTAATCCGTTCAATGTGCTGTGCCATTACGGCAGTTCAGACATTGGATAGATTGAGAGGTGGAACATAATCTTCAAACCGATCCCGAGGACGTCCGACATAACAGTGGCATAGTCTGCAGGTGGTAATCGCCTCTAGGAATTTCCAGCGCCTGTTGATATCTTTTATTGACAATGCTATAAGCCTCACTGTTAAGATTTGCTTTAAAATTATCTTGTTTAATGCAGAATCAAGGTATGGTTGCCATAACCGATCTTCATAGGAGCTTACAAGTATCCCAATGTTACTTTTGTAATCTATGCCTGTACGATCCTCATCCTAATGTGTTTTTCTTGGGACTTCCATCTATTGTTTTATTGTACATTTTCGTCTATCTCGTTTGTATCTGTAACGTGTTATTATGTAAAATTCTCCTTATGTATCGTACTTGGTTCTCTTGTGAAGCACTTTGACACCTTTGGGTAAAGTCCGCGCTAAATAAGATTTAATAAAATAAAATAAATAAATGAACACACAGAAGAAGCAGCGCTCCGAGCTCTGCCCTATTGGCCAGCTTCGACGGCTCTTCCTTCGCCCCACCCACCCCAGGAGAGGCACACCTCGGCATGGACATACAGCTCTGCCCTATAGGCCAGCTTTGACGGCTCTTCCTTAGCCCCGCCCACCCCAGGAGAGGCACACCTCGGCATGGACATACAGCTCTGCCCTATTGACCAGCTTCGACGACTCTTCCTTAGCTCCGCCCACCCCAGGAGAGGCAATCCTCGGCATGGACATACAGCTCCGCCCTATTGGCCAGCTTCAACGGCTCTTCCTTAGATCCGCCCACCCCATGAGAGGCACACCTTGGCATGGACATACAGCTCTGCCCTATTGGCCAGCTTCGACGGCTCTTCCTTAGCACCGCCCATCCCAGGAGAGGCACACCTCAGCATAGACATACAGCTCTGCCCTATTGGCCAGCTTCAACGGCTCTTCCTTAGCCCCGCCCACCCCAGGAGAGGCAACCCTCGGCATGGACATACAGCTCTGCCCTGTTGGCCAGCTTCGATGGCTCTTGCTTAGCCGCCCACCCCAGGAGAGGCAACCCTCGGCATGGACATACAAGCTCTGCCCTATTGGCCAGCTTCAACGGCTCTTCCTTAGCTCCGCCCACCCCAGGAGAGGAACACCTCGGCATGGACATACAGCCCTGCCCTATTGGCCAGCTTTGACTGCTCTTCCTTAGTCCCGCCCACCCCAGGAGAGGCAACCCTCGGCATGGACATACCAGCTCTGCCCTATTGGCCAGTTTTGACAGCTTTTCCTTAGCCCCGCCCACCACAGGAGAGGCAACCCTCGGGCATGGACATACAGCTCTGCCCTATTGGCCAGCTTCGACAGCTCTTCCTGAGCTCCCCCCACCCCAGGAGAGGCAACCCTCGGCATGGACATACAAGCTCTGCCCTATTGGCCAGCTTCGACGGCTCCTCGTTAGCTCCGCCCACCCCAGGAGAGGCACACCTCGGCATGGACATACAAGCTCTGCCCTATTGGCCAGCTTCGACGGCTCTTCCTTAGCCCGGCCCACCACAGGAGAGGCAACCCTCGGGCATGGACATACAGCTCTGCCCTATTGGCCAGCTTCGACGGCTCTTTCTTAGCTCCGCCCACCCCAGGAGAGGCCAATCAGACCTTTGAGTGTGACTTCAATCTCCACTGGGGCTCTCCGCAAGACTCTTCCATGAATTTGCTGGCCACCTTCCTCTCTACAAACGATCTTATCCAACACTGCACAGAATCAACACACTCTAAGGGCTCAATCCTGGACCTTGTTATTTCTGAAGCAGGCATGCTTACTATCGCTACCCCTATTCATGTAGACTGGTCTAACCACCTCCTCATCCCACTCTCTCTTCACCTAGCACACTCTATAACTCTTGGCCGACCTAAGAGGGCTACCTCCTGGTTCCGTGACACTAAAAATATTGACACCGTTTCCCTCTGTGAATCAGCTTTGCTGTCACTTCCAAGGCTAGACCCGAACCTAGATGTTGACAAACTCACCTCCCAATGCCTCTCAGTCCTTGCAGTCGAAATCAATAACGTCGCTCCTCTCCAAAGCAAAAAGAAAAGGCCCATTCCCTCAGCACCTTGGTTCAACGAATCCCTCTATGAAGAAAGGAAGCACCTAAGACTCCTGGAGAAACCATGGAGGCAAGCGCCCTCCACCGATAATTTGGACACGCTTCGTTCAGCAAGATCCAAGTACCACAAGCACATCTTCCTTGTGAAAGCATCACACTTCAGAACCCTCCTTGACTCAGCCAAAAATAGACCCAAAAAAACTATTTGATCTCATCAAGAATACTAACTGTTCTCCCCCAACCTCCAAGTTGGAGGATTCTACAAAGAAAGCAGCGGATTTTACTGTATTCTTTGATGAAAAAGTGAAATCACTTGTGGATCAGGTCACTCATCCTACTCCTCCAGAGGAGCGCAAATCACTGGGCATTTGGCAGAACTTCGATACCATCTCTGAAGATGTCCTCCTCAAGTTCATCCTTGAAACAAAGCCCTCTCACCATTCTCTGGACCCCATCCATAGTTCCATTGCCATCGACTTCTATACCCATTCTCTTCCCTATTGGACCACTCTGGTCAACCTCTCCCTCTGTCAAGGCTCCCTTCCTGTTCCCTTCAAAACTGGGCAGGTCACCCCTCTGCTAAAAAAAAACCACTGCTGATGCGAACAACCTCAATAACTTCCGCCCCATCACGAACCTACCCTTTCTTGGGAAGATCACAGAAAGATGTGTTGCGAAACAACTCTCTCGTCATATCATGGACAATGATCTTGTTGACAATTTTCAGTCCGGCTTCATCCAAAACTGCAGCACTGAAACACCCCTGCTGCAAGAGATTGATGACGCGCTGCAGATAATCCATTCGGGGGGCGGGGGGGGTCCTGTTTTCTAATTCTCCTCGACCTTTCTGCAGCCTTTGACACTGTCAATCACGACACTCTCCTCAACACTCTGCAACAGAGAATGGGCATGGAGGGCACTGTGCTTAAATGGTTTGCTTCCTTCATCTTTCATAGATCCCAAATGATCAAAATAGCGAACAGTCTTTCATCTCCTTTGGCGGTAGGTCAAGGTGTTCCTCTAGGCTCTATACTTGCACCCACATTGTTCAATCTGTATTTAGAACCACTGGGAAATCTCCTAAGTAAATCCGGGGTCCACTATCATCTCTACGCAGACGACACTCAAATCTACCTCAAGGTTGCCTCCACTCACGATCTCTCCGTCCTAAGCTCTACTCTGGACTCCATTCATAACTGGATGTCAACACATCAACTGATTCTGAACCCCTCCAAAACTGAATTCCTCCTCCTCTCCTCTTCACTTTCTCCTCCCCCGGTTCAATCATGGATGGACCAGATGAATCTATTGAACAATAAACCCATAATTGTCACCAGCGCAAAATCCCTTGGTGTCATACTCGACACAAAACTCAATCTACTCTCCCACATTAATTCAATTGCACAGTCTGCTCGATACCAACTGCGCCTTCTTTGGGGGATTCGTCGCTTCTTCGCGGAGCATGATCTTAAAACCCTGGTCCAATCGCTGGTTCTCTCCAGACTGGACTACTGCAATTTTCTTCTTACTGGCCTCCCTAAATCCCACCTGTCCCCCTTAAGTCTGTTCTTCATTCAGCAGCTCATTTCATTTATGGGGCCAAAAGAAGCGACCACATCACACCCATGCTATCCACCGTCCACTGGCTTGCCATCGAGGCAAGATCTATCTACAAGACTGCCTGTATCACCCACAAAGCCTTGCACTTCTCCTCTCCTCGCTACCTGGCGAATAAACTGAAACTCTCTGGAGGCTCTACACCATCACGAAATGCAGAATATTTACTGCTTGAACCTCCCACGTTCAAGAAGGAAAGAACGATGGCCCAATCCTTTTCAGGCAACGCGGTGAGAATCTGGAACTCACTTCCGCCCCAGCTCCGAACCACCTCCTCCTCCTAGGCCTTCAAAACTGACCTCAAAGTTCTCCTCCTTCAAAGACACTTCCAAATGTAATTCATGCCCTCTCTATTATCTGAAGGAAGACCTTTTATTGGAGAAAATTCTATTCTCCTTGACTATGGAAGTGTCTTCCCAGTGTGTTCTTGTGGTTTGAGAGTCTGCCATTTATCGCAGTATTACCCTTTAACCTGTGTTTGGTACTCTTTAGTAGCATGCACACGTCACTTTTCTCTTGTAACACACTGTCTGCTACCTCTTACATTTTGTTTGCTTTCAATACTTGCCAAGTGCCACCATTGCCTACGTAATGTTTCTTCTTGTGTTTGAGTTTCTGCCATGTATTGCAGTATTTTACCTCTACTTGTACTTTATATGCTTTTGTAACCTGCACATGTCACTTTTTTCTCCTGTAATGCATCATTTGCTACCTCTTGTATTTGTTTGCTCACGTTTGCCTCATGTAACTTAGCGTTTGCTTTTGTAATTTGTTCACTTGTAATGGTCTTATGTATCAGTTCTGTTCCTATTGTGAAGCGCTCGGACACCTTCGGGTAAAGTCCGCGCTATACAAAAATGCATAAATAAATAAATTGGCCAGCTTCGACGGCTGTTGCTTAGCCCCACCCACCCCAGGAGAGGCACACCTCGGCATGGACATACACGTCTGCCCTATTGGCCAGCTTCGACGGCTCTTCCTTAGCCCCGCCCACCCCAGGAGAGGCACACCTCGGCATGGACATACACCTCTGCCCTATTGGCTAGCTTCGACGGCTCTTCCTTAGCCCCGCCCACCCCAGGAGAGGCACACCTCGGCATGGACATACAGCTCTGCCCTATTGGCCAGCTTCGACTGCTCTTCCTTAGTCCCGCCCACCCCAGGTGAGGCACACCTTGGCATAGACATACAGCTCTTCCCAATTGGCCAGCTTCGATGCCTCTTCCTTAGCTCCGCCCATCCCAGGAGAGGCACACCTCGGCATGGACATACAAGCTCTGCCCCATTGGCCAGCTTCGACGGCTCTTCCTTAGCCGCCCACCCCAGGAGAGGCACAATGTGGAATGTGTTGACTGACTGTGAGTGATGAATGTTTTGGATTATGTACAGTTTTATTCACTATTCATTGTATAAATTGTTTTCGTATGTTGATTACAGGGATTTGAAAAATTGTTGGTGTAAATTAACCAACAAGTGTACTTTAAGTGAAAAATAAAAATAATGATTTATTCAGATTGAATTATAAGTTTTGGACCCATATTTGGTTTAATTCCAATGTGTTGTGATAAATGAGAGGGATTGAGGATAACAGTATTGGCGATTGTTCAGTTTATTATGTCAGTGGCTTGGCCTTACTGTTGGGAGCCCATACCCAGTAGTGTTTTCTCTCCGATGTAACAGGCATTTAAAAAGCGAATATGCTGCCATTTAAAGTTAGAAATGATGGTCTATTGCTGGGATTCTTCACCCCCGGGGGACTTGAAGCCTTCTTTGGGGGGAAAGATGGGGGGTTGCGAGTGCTTATAAAATGAAGTAATATTGACAGATTAATAAAGTGCCAGGTCCATTTCCTCCATTAAACATTTGCATTGCTTTCACTAAGTAGATGCATTCATATAGTGGATGTAGGAAGGTAGATCCCTGACTATGGTTGCCCCCAACTTTTTGCCTGGTGTTTTGCTGGTTTTCTGACTTAGTTGACCTGGGGCCCTGCTATTCAGGACCCCAGGCCTACTGCTCTCTCTGTAAAATGGATTCCATGTACCTTAGGTACATATCTAATTGGATACTGAGTCACCTTATCAGTCCCTGTACAGTGTACCTTAGGTACCCAGGGTATAGGTGTACCCAGGGCCTACCAGGGGCTGCAGCATGTATTATACTCGTGGAGAAGTGTGGCTCAGGGGTTAGAGGCAGCAGACCCGGAAGCTGAGATCGGTCCTGGACCAGGGTTCAATTCCCCCGCCTCGGCGGGTCTTGGGCCAAAAAATTCCACGGACTCGATAATTCTCGCCCCGGTGCCTCCTCGACTCACGGGCTCACACTCTGCGACTCTGGGCAATAGCTTGCTTAATCTCCACAACGGCCCCTCGCAGCGGGATGCCTGACTTTCACCTTGTGGATACCCTGCTATCTCACAGGGGAATATCAGGAAGGGTTCCCTAAGCAAGCGCCGGGACACCCACTGCGGGTAGCTGTGCGCTATATAAGCTCAACTACATTATGCCACCCCTGGCTGGCCATCCAAATCTGACACAACTGGCTGCACGACAGCTGGGGCAAGGTGGTGTAATCACCCTTTGCTTTAGATATAGTATACCTATATCTAACCCTAAAATGGACACATATATTCCTATCAGTCACTCCTATGGCAGGCCTTAACAATCCTGAAGGCAGAGTGCTTGGAATAATGTGAGATGGTGCTCTGGCATGAGCTGAGCCCGTTTGCAGCTTGCGGAACCAAGTCCTAATAGCTGTTCCATGATAACGCATACCATATACTCTTAAGTGCATTATAATCCTCGCGGTTATATGCCAACTCTGGTATCGCTTTATCAAAACATGTCGAGTAAGGTGTCATACGAATTGGAATACTAACCCCTCGCCAATTCTGGCGACGGGGTTAGCATTCCACCCTTCTAGAGGGACACGACATGTTGGTAACCTGTAACCCCGGTTAAAGTCAGACATAGCCTTAGCTCCACAAAATGGATGCTGCCACCGAGACACAAGTCTGCCTTCCTGTTGCTGGGAGTCCTCCCAGCGCAGGAGGCAAGGACAAAGGGTTTCCTGTCAGGGGCGGTGCCAGCACCGTCCCAGACAGGATTTTGTGTATCCTAGGTAGGCAGGGCTTTAGAGGAAGGTGACTGCAAGTGGCACCCCAGTGCTCACTGTGCATAGGCCGGCTTGAACCAGTTCCAGGGGCACTCCAGACCCTGAACTGGGGAAAAGCCCGCCAAAGGAGAGGGGTGTAACCACCCCCCTCCTAGTCCCACCCATAGGGCAGGACTTAGTCGCGTGCCAGCCCCCTTTTTCAGGATAAAGGTAGGAACTGGCCCCCTTCCAAATTAGATCAATCTTTGAATCCTGAACCGACTTTCTACGAGAGGAACTCAAGACTCTTCCTAAGATTTCTCCCTTGTGACTAAGGAGTAGTCACCCTGCAGCAGCAGGCACCAACCAAGCATCGCGGTCTGCTGTAAGTCTCTCCTCCGGATCAAGACTGCCCAGCACGACGAGAACCGGCTTCCCTGGCACCTCTGACCTCAACCTGCATCATCAGCCCAGCTGTGATCCGTGGGTGTGACGAGACCTCGAGGGACCGGCCATCTTTAAAGACTGCACGACGCTTGTCCAGCACGACCACCGAGTGACCCTAGACTGAGTGCTTTGGGGTAAGAGAAGCCCCGACCCTGAGCAGCTCCAGCACCGAAGTTCAGCCCCCCTGCATCCACGAGATCTGCGTGAGGCCCTTCTGCTCTTTGCTGCTCACCGCGTTGTCCAGGTCACTTGCCCGTTGGCTAGTGGCCCTTTTACGACGCTCCACGACGACAAACACCGCTGGTCTGGTTGCTCCAGACTGGCCCCTGCTCCCCTCCAACAGAGGAGCACCCTGGACCCTCCTGGTCCACTCCAGACGCCATTTTAGGTCCACCGCGTGGGCCTTGCATTTGCCAAGACTTGTTGCCCCAATCCTGAGTCCAGCGACGTCAGAAGCAGATACCTTCGTGGGACAGCTCGCACCTCGATCCTGGTCGCCGACAGCGCCTCCTGGTCCGAGAGACTGCAGAGCCCAGCAGCGCCCACTCACCTGGTCGAGGTGACTTCGTCCGGTGCCATCCTGGTGCCCACCTAAATCACTGGCTAGTGATTCAGAACTTGGTCCCCTCTGCTTACAGGTCTTCTTCTTCCCTGATCCAGGCTTGGATCCCCACGAACTTCTTCACTGGCCGCCTGCCAGCAACTTCTTTCTTCAGGCTCCTGGTTCTTCAACGAGGGTGTCCGACGCAACTTGAACCCTATGCAGCCGCAGCCCCTGGGCTAGGTAAACCGAGTACTCCGGTGCTCCAGCATAGTCCAACACTCTAAGTGTTCGGATCCACTCTTGTTTTCGACCCACCTAGTCGGGTTCGCCCGAGAACAGTAACTTTGCAATTGCTAGCCTCCATAGACTTTTTCCCGCCTTACGCGTGAGAGTTCCCACTCTGCACACGACGTCCCTAGGTCTCCTGCTAGTAATCTAAAGGTTCAGTAGTCCAGTCCTAGCGATTCTAAAGCCTATGAGAATAGTACTTACCTGCTACTAATTTCGCATTCCACTTCTTGTGTATATGGTTTTTCGTGCCCCTCGGGCATTTGTGTAAATTGTGCGACTTTAAGTATTTTTATAAGAGTTTTGTTGTGTGCTTAGCTCCCTGTCTCATAAAGAGCCAGGGTAGTCTTGTTAGAAATAAATACACGTTTATTTTCATAACAACTTGTGTGGTGTCCTTTCACTTGGTGTTCAAGGGGTAATGTGATGGTAAAACAGCTGGCTTAACACGCCCTCTAGAGTCTTAGCCTTAGACTGCTCGTATCCATGCTACTAGGATAGCTGGTCTATAAGGTTGACTTACAACGAATCATCAATAAGGGTTGTCTGGACTGATACATAGTGATCACTAGAATAGTGAGCACTGCATATCAGGCCAACTTCTCACAGTGGATATCCGTCTGCTCTTCTGCCTGCGGTGCAGTGTTAGACACGTTTCTGCCATGCACAGCCGGATGGAGTTTTGCCCCGAGGCTGGAGGATCCCCGTACCGGGTCAGGCGAGCTCGGCCGCCCTCTACCTGCCCCTGGCTGGGCGGGGTTGACTCTCAGGTGAGCAGGGGATTTTTTATTTAATGCGATTTTCTATAGCGTGAACTTTACCCGAAGGTGTCAGAGCGCTTTACATAAGAACCAGTTGCAAAACATAAGGACTAAGGATTACATGAGTTACTTAAAAGATACCAACAGAAAAAATTGCAAATGTACAAGATGTAAAGCCACACGAAGAAGAGACTATTGATTAGAGTTCTCTAAATACATAGGGAAGGGATACAAATGGGTATACTCCAAGAGTCACATAGGAATGGTAGAGAGCACAAAGGTCTACTGCATATACTAGTGATTAGAGTTATCTCTATATACATAGGGAAGGGATACGAATGGATATACTCTAAGAGTCACATAGGAATGGTAGAGTACAAAGGTCTACTGCATATACTAGTGATTAGAGGTATCTCTATATACCTAGGGAAGGGATACGGATGGATATACTCTACAGGTGTTGCAGCACACCTGTAGAGGGGGTAAGAGGCAGGCACCACACTCCCGGCTCCTACTCCAACCACCCATGTGATCTCTGTTAAGGGGAGGATGAGACCCGACAGCCAGCGCTGCCCACTTCGGAGCCAGGTTCAAGTCCCGGCGTGGGCTCAGCAACCCCCCCCCCCCCATACAACTGACTGCGACTTTGTGTGATGTCACTGGTGCTCATGTGCAGCGCTACAATACCGCTATATAAAAGTACAACAAATAATAATAAAGTCATTTTCATGCATAGAGCGGAGCATCTCCCCAGGAATAGTGTTTTATTTATTTAATTCAGTTTTATATAGCGTGAACTTCACCCAAAGGTGTCAGATAGGGTGACCAGACGTCCCCGTTTTCCCAGGATTGTCCCCGTTTTTGGAGAAGTGTCCCCGTGTCCCGACACTTGTCTCCAAGTGACTCAAATGTCCCTGTTTTCAAGCAGTGTCCCGGTTAAACACAGAAAAGTCCCTGTTTTTCATTGGCTGCCCTTCGGCTATTTAGCATTCCGCAGTTTACCTCCCATGCTTTTCTGTCATGAGCAACTAAGCAACATTAGTGAGTTGTACTTTACATGGTACTGACGCGCAGCTTTAGAAAGGAGCATTGATAACGCTAATAAATCTGACGTTTGCTAGCCTGTGATGTTTTATACATTTTTGGCAAATATATGCTATAGTCCATAACCCCTTCCAGGCTGATGACGAGCTCAGCTCGTCATGAGCGTAACCTGCCGTGCGCTCATGACGAGCTAAGCTCGTCATGTAACGCGGTATTTTTAAAATTGCCGCGCACAGCGGGAAAAGCCACCGCAGCAATGCGGTTAAAAGTGGAAATGTAATAAAAAGTACCAATGCTGCTGCGTAAAGGAGAGGGGTGCCAATAAAAGACCCCGGATTTGTTGTCTGTAATGTTTCATCTCGGTCTGGGGGGGGGAGCGGTCATTGTGGTCCTTTTTCTACGTCTATGACAGCTGTCAAATAGTCCTATTTTTAGGTCGATGGTTACTGCTAACCTAGTCCTACTTCTATGTCATAGACCTGTCCCGTTTTTAGGTCGAGCATGGAGAGACCCTCTAGTATACCTCTTGCTTACTTGAATGTGGGACAGGGGAAGCGCACGCGCTTTCCCTCGCCGATTTCACCTCGTGGGCGCGCACGCCCAGGCCGGCGCCGTGCACATCCCCTGTCCCACTTTCACCGCAAGTCAGCCTCTCGCGCGCACACACTCACGCATGCGCGCACACACACATACAAACAAGCACACACACATGCAGGCAAACACACGCAGGCACATGCGCACACACACACGCAGGCATACACACACGCGCACACAGACACACATACCGCCACCGCCCCCCACCACGCCCCACTTTACCGCATCAACGGCCTCAGCCGCCACTCCTGACTTCTGCTGTGCGTCACAACTGCTCCTGGGCCATCCACTCCGAGGGCGCGGGCTTCGCGGAAAACGGAAGTCCCGCCGCACGACAGGCATGACGCTCCCGAACTTCCGGTTTCGGGATGCGCATGCTGACGGCTTGTTGTCTATATCGTCACACATTTCTATTTGCTCTACCACACTACCTTTGCAAGTCGCACTCTGCTTAGTCTCTTTACCGATCAAGCCACATATTAGGAGTGCTATTGTTTTAATGAATTGCAAAAACAACAAGTGATGGACTGAATGTGGATCAATGTCACACACTCCCCCAGTCAAAAGATCTGGGCCCAAATCCATCGTTTTTTTGCACTCCACACCACCCTGGGTTAGACAATGGCGATATGCAAATCAGCTCTGACCCTGTTGCCCCATGGGAACAGTCCAGTCCGAACTACAAAAGCCATGTCTTTCCCAGAACGGAATCAAGCATCCGAGGACCGGACCGGTTTCGAGGTAACACCTCTCTTCAGCCCGGCTAGCTTGACTCCAAGTGGTGTGGAGTGCCTGGGACCCACGTCTGGGCTTCCCCAGCGCACCTAGGGCGGCAATTGCAAAAACAACAAGTGATGGACTGAATGTGGATCAATGTCACACACTCCCCCAGTCAAAAGATCTGGGCCCAAATCCATCGTTTTTTTGCACTCCACACCACCCTGGGTTAGACAATGGCGATATGCAAATCAGCTCTGACCCTGTTGCCCCATGGGAACAGTCCAGTCCGAACTACAAAAGCCATGTCTTTCCCAGAACGGAATCAAGCATCCGAGGACCGGACCGGTTTCGAGGTAACACCTCTCTTCAGCCCGGCTAGCTTGACTCCAAGTGGTGTGGAGTGCCTGGGACCCACGTCTGGGCTTCCCCAGCGCACCTAGGGCGGCAATTGCAAAAACAACAAGTGATGGACTGAATGTGGATCAATGTCACACACTCCCCCAGTCAAAAGATCTGGGCCCAAATCCATCGTTTTTTTGCACTCCACACCACCCTGGGTTAGACAATGGCGATATGCAAATCAGCTCTGACCCTGTTGCCCCATGGGAACAGTCCAGTCCGAACTACAAAAGCCATGTCTTTCCCAGAACGGAATCAAGCATCCGAGGACCGGACCGGTTTCGAGGTAACACCTCTCTTCAGCCCGGCTAGCTTGACTCCAAGTGGTGTGGAGTGCCTGGGACCCACGTCTGGGCTTCCCCAGCGCACCTAGGGCGGCAATTGCAAAAACAACAAGTGATGGACTGAATGTGGATCAATGTCACACACTCCCCCAGTCAAAAGATCTGGGCCCAAATCCATCGTTTTTTTGCACTCCACACCACCCTGGGTTAGACAATGGCGATATGCAAATCAGCTCTGACCCTGTTGCCCCATGGGAACAGTCCAGTCCGAACTACAAAAGCCATGTCTTTCCCAGAACGGAATCAAGCATCCGAGGACCGGACCGGTTTCGAGGTAACACCTCTCTTCAGCCCGGCTAGCTTGACTCCAAGTGGTGTGGAGTGCCTGGGACCCACGTCTGGGCTTCCCCAGCGCACCTAGGGCGGCAATTGCAAAAACAACAAGTGATGGACTGAATGTGGATCAATGTCACACACTCCCCCAGTCAAAAGATCTGGGCCCAAATCCATCGTTTTTTTGCACTCCACACCACCCTGGGTTAGACAATGGCGATATGCAAATCAGCTCTGACCCTGTTGCCCCATGGGAACAGTCCAGTCCGAACTACAAAAGCCATGTCTTTCCCAGAACGGAATCAAGCATCCGAGGACCGGACCGGTTTCGAGGTAACACCTCTCTTCAGCCCGGCTAGCTTGACTCCAAGTGGTGTGGAGTGCCTGGGACCCACGTCTGGGCTTCCCCAGCGCACCTAGGGCGGCAATTGCAAAAACAACAAGTGATGGACTGAATGTGGATCAATGTCACACACTCCCCCAGTCAAAAGATCTGGGCCCAAATCCATCGTTTTTTTGCACTCCACACCACCCTGGGTTAGACAATGGCGATATGCAAATCAGCTCTGACCCTGTTGCCCCATGGGAACAGTCCAGTCCGAACTACAAAAGCCATGTCTTTCCCAGAACGGAATCAAGCATCCGAGGACCGGACCGGTTTCGAGGTAACACCTCTCTTCAGCCCGGCTAGCTTGACTCCAAGTGGTGTGGAGTGCCTGGGACCCACGTCTGGGCTTCCCCAGCGCACCTAGGGCGGCAATTGCAAAAACAACAAGTGATGGACTGAATGTGGATCAATGTCACACACTCCCCCAGTCAAAAGATCTGGGCCCAAATCCATCGTTTTTTTGCACTCCAACAGGGCAACAGGGTCAGAGCTGATTTGCATAAAGCCATTATCTGACCCAGGGTGGTGTGGAGTGCAAAAAAACGATGGATTTGGGCCCAGATCTTTTGACTGGGGGAGTGTGTGACATTGATCCACATTCAGTCCATCACTTGTTGTTTTTTGCAATTGCTGCCCTAAGTGCGCTGGGGATGCCCAGACGTGGGTCCCAGGCACTCCACACCACTTGGAGTCAAGCTAGCCGGGCTGAAGAGAGGTGTTACCTCGAAACCGGTCCGGTCCTCGGATGCTTGATTCCGGTCTGGGAAAGATATGGCTGTTGTAGTTCGGACTGGACTGTTCCCATGGGGCAACAGGGTCAGAGCTGATTTGCATAAAGCCATTATCTGACCCAGGGTGGTGTGGAGTGCAAAAAAACGATGGATTTGGGCCCAGATCTTTTGACTGGGGGAGTGTGTGACATTGATCCACATTCAGTCCATCACTTGTTGTTTTTTGCAATTGCTGCCCTAAGTGCGCTGGGGATGCCCAGACGTGGGTCCCAGGCACTCCACACCACTTGGAGTCAAGCTAGCCGGGCTGAAGAGAGGTGTTACCTCGAAACCGGTCTGGTCCTCGGATGCTTGATTCCGGTCTGGGAAAGATATGGCTGTTGTAGTTCGGACTGGACTGTTCCCATGGGGCAACAGGGTCAGAGCTGATTTGCATAAAGCCATTATCTGACCCAGGGTGGTGTGGAGTGCAAAAAAACGATGGATTTGGGCCCAGATCTTTTGACTGGGGGAGTGTGTGACATTGATCCACATTCAGTCCATCACTTGTTGTTTTTTGCAATTGTTTTAATGAATGGCAAGTACCGAGTTAATACATTTTTTGTTTATCGCGTGCCGCCTGGCTCCTGTTTGCCACGTTCATTGGTAACGCCTAAACGCCTCTCGATGCTTATTTTTTGGGGGCAGTTTTGTATAGTGTTCCCTCACCCCCCCCCGCCCCCCCTGGTTTTGCTTTCATATACAGTCACCCTTCTTCCCTCATCGTCGTCCCCCTCCCCCAGCAGCATGCCTCCAGGACAAGAGACGTAGTAGATCTTGTTCTTAAATTACGGTTCGTAGTTCGCTTTGTTTACCAGGCAGCGTGTGACTGCTTTTTGCTACTATAAAGGATGCTTCTGAGTATGTTGTATCAGGAAATGTTTAAACAGTGATCGCCTTTTGATTTGTCTGCCTTGGGGACATGCATGTTTTACCTAAATTAGGCATTGTAGCTACCTTTGTTTATACAGACAGCGCATTAAGGCTTTTTGGTACTGCAAGCAAAGCTTGCTTCGGTGTTTCAGGACGTGTTTAAACAATGATTGCTTTTCGATGTGTCTGCTTTGAGTACATGCAAGGTTTGTTTTTCCAATTACCGACACTCAACTTCATTTTTGCAACAAACATAATTCTCAGACCTTTCAGAGACCTTCTAAAATACCCAAAGCGCGTGCATAGCAGGTACATTTCTTTTGTTATCATTATTCTCCGATGGGTGGCGGAGCCGAGGCAATCCTATTAGTACAGTTAGATTTTCTTTTTTGCAAAAATACCAGATCTTGCTAACTTTATCTATGCAACCGGTAGTTGCCCATTTTTAAAGTGCATCAACTATATGCAGTTAATAATTCAAATGCGCACGAGCCTCCTTTGCCAAACAGTACCTGTGATTCCAATATCACAATATAACGGTATTCAGTGGGGTTCCTAGACCCTATGGCCCCTGTGCCACTGCACCTGCTGCCCCATTCAAATCATGACCCTAGTGCCTTCAATGTAACTGCACTTGTGACTGCTTCTTCAGTAGTAAAAGGTAGCAATAATAAGTGTTCAGTGCCAAATTTTTTGGCCCCTGTGTCGCTGTACCTGCTGCACCATTCAAATCCTGACCCTAGTGCCTACAAGGATAAATGAGGAAATTGTTTGTCTATAATATATGTGTTCCGAAAAAGGCACAGTTGCAGGGGAAACCTAAAAACCTTACCACTTGCCCTTAGCAGAGGTCGTCACAGCAATACTCAAAGTACTTCAAAAGGACGGAACAGCTTTATTTTCCTATTTTCCCGGTTTATACAGCGCCAACTCAATCTTATTAAAGCACCAGCCACTCCACTCCAATCAAGCCCACTTTACCCCAATCTACCCCACTCCAAGCTACCCTAATCCACTTCGTAATAGTTCAGTCTACTCCACTTGACTCCAATTTAACCCTCTCTACACCAAACTACCCCACTTAACTACCATCTACCCCACTCCACTCCAATCTACCTCACTCTACTCCAGTTCCCTCCAATCCATCCCACTCCAGTCTCCCCCAATCTCTTCACTCCACTGTACCCTACTCCACTGTAATCTACCCACACCACTGCACCCCATCTCACTAACTTTTAAGCATGCTGAACAGCAGCCATTCTTGTGTGCAACATGGCTAAAACACATTACCACAAACAACACACACACACAACCCCCCACACACACACACAACACCCCCCACACACACAGCCCCACACAACCCCACACAAACACAGCCACGCATAGACAACCCCACACACACAACCCCCCACACCCACCCCCCCACACACCCCCACCCCCCCACCCCCCACACACACACCCCCAAACACACACCCACCCCTCAAACACCCCCCACACCCTCACTCCCCACACACACATACACCCCACACACAACCCCCCACACACAATCCCCCACACACACACACACCCAAACACACACCCACCCCTCAAACACCCCCCACACTCACCCCCCACACACACAATCCCCCACACACACACAACCCCCCCACACACACAACCATCTATCTATTGCCCTCACTCTATCGCCCTCAGTCTATCGCCCTCAGTCTATCAACCTCACTCTATCGCCCTCACTATCTATCTGTCGCCCTCACTCTATCGCCCCTGCTCTATCTATCACCGTTGCTCTATCGCCCTCACTCTCTCTATCGCCCTCCCTCTATATGTCCATCTATCTATCGCCCTCACTATCTGTCTATCTATCGCACTCACTCGATCTATCGCCATCACTCTATCTATCAATCAATCGCCCTCACTCTATCGCCCTCCCTCTATCTATCTATTTATCTATCGCACTCACTCTATCTATCGCATCCTCACAGCATCACTCAGCACCAATCACTCAGGGGCACCACACCATCACTCAGGGGCGCCACAGCGCCACAGCATCACTCAAGGGCGCCACAGCATCACTCAAGGGCGCCACAGCATCACTCAAGGGCGCCACAGCATCGCTCAAGGGCGCCACAGCATCGCTCAAGGGCGCCACAGCATCGCTCAAGGGCGCCACAGCATCGCTCAAGGGCGCCACAGCATCACTCAGGGGCACCACAACATCACTATGCGCTACCACAGCATCAATCTGTGCAACCATTCAACAACAACTGGTTCAAATATGTTCTCTCAATGTTTCAAACTTCATTACAAATGTCACAAAAAGATGTTAATATTTCACTTCTGTTCTTGGATTTTCGTCACAATAAAATACACTGAACATAATCTTCACAAAAGTTATTTACAAAAGTTTAAGCTACTGCCATTATAAATTACAAAAACTTTATTTAAGTATTAATTATTTTAAAAAAAAAAGCTATTGTTATTTATCAATACATCTAAGTCACGTACATACAACACATATTGCATTACAAATGCTATAGGTGTCACATTTGCGAAAGTTAAAACTATTGGCATTATAAAAGACACATAATTAAAATATTTGTCATTTACAATACCAATAGCTCAAACTTTCCTAATGCGAGACCTACTGCATTGCAAATGCTTGTTTGTTTTGAGAATCTGGTCACCCTATGTCAGAGCACTATACAATAGAACCAAGTAAGTTAGACAAGGTGATGGAATTTACACACTAAATTTTTAAATATACATTCAGGATTATACATTTTTTTTATATATATGTTGCACTATACTATCTTCAGTAAAAAAAAAAAAAAAAAAAAAAAAAAATAGTCCCTGCGCACTCACCGCTGTCGGCTGCGGGAGAGGCGAGGAGCCCGGCTGCGCACAGGAGCAGCAGGAGGGAGGCTGCAGGGGGCATGGCGAACAGGCGACCTCAGCAGACCTGGAGGCAGGACAAGCGCCTTGAAGCGGCTGGAGCAGCGTCTCGTGCCGCACTCTCACCACCACGCTGTTTTCTGGCTACCGGCGTTGAATCGGTGGGTCACGTGACCTGACGTCCGGCGGCGGCCCTTTCGAGGTCAGGCAACCACGACCAATCAGCGATGAGGGCGGGGCCACGCCTCTGTGCTTTGCCTGACCTAAGGCGGGAGATTACGAGAACAGCAGACTGCTTTCCGGAAAAGGCTGCTGAGCGGTGGTTTGCGTTGAAAACACCCTCCCTACCAGCAGCAAGGCTCCATTGTCACAGATTATGACTGCTCCTGGTAGCTGCAAAAACAGGGCGGTCTCAGCAGGGCTTCAATTTATTTATGCATTTTTATATAGCGCGGACTTAACCCGAAGGCGTCAGAGCGCTTCACAATAGGATCAGAAATGAAACATAATGAGAAACATTACACATTAACAGATTACAAAAGCATACGTTACGTTACATAAGGTAATAGTGACAATTGTGAGCAAACAAAATACATGAGGTAGTAAAAATTGTGAGCAACCAAAAAATACATGAGGTAGTAAAAAGTGCACAAGAGGAAAAAGTGACAAGTGTGCGGTTACAAGAGAAAATAAAGTATCATTTGAGGTATAATACTGCAAAAGGTGCTCTCTCCTACTGAACGCACGCCCCTCCACCTCCACCCTCCTACTTGTACCTCTGAAGGTGCGCATCAGGGCCAAAGAGAGCCGAACTAAAAGAAAGAAAGAGAGAGAGAAATTTGTAACTGAGAGAGCGCAAACTGACTTAAATGTATGAGTACATCACACTTACCTGTAGTAAGCACAAATCATGAGGAGAAATGCCATGAGTGCTAATAGTATCTGCAATTATATTCTGAATGTATAGCTAATGTAGAGATTTAAGTAGAAGTGGAACTAATACAGAAATGTGTGACATTATATGATTTTAGTAGATGTGATTATTTCTGAATCCATGTCGTGTAGCTGTTAAAACATAAGATGGTATGCGGTTAAACGCAGAATGTGGTAGGCCTCAGGGCCAGAGCTAAAAGGGAAGGTGTTTCTTTTCACGACACAGATTGTATTAATGTTTTGGCCATTGCATTAAATGGGCCATGATTTATAGAAATGTTTATTGAATAATAGAATAAGAATATTAACATGTTTTAATTAATGAAGAAGTTGAATGCTATAATCATGATGAGAAATATTGTAGGCCTGAAATGTTTTAACATTGATTTATACGTACATGTCTGGGCTGAGAAATGTTGCAAGCCTTCTTTTTGGAAGTCTATGAGAGTTGGGTTCTTGGCTGCAGATATCTGTCTGCAAAGGAAGAGGGGGGATCCAATTATAAATGAATGAATAGAGGTCTGTTCAGTAGACGGCCTAGACATGGAGGAGGGTTCCGGAATGTTTGAGGGGTATCAGCGGGCCGGAGAAGAGTCTGAGAAGCAAGGTCAACTCTAACGTATGAGGCCCAATACAAAGCATCATGGAAAAAGCCAGAAGCTACACCACGTGAGGGGCGTCTCGCAAGGGGCGTCTCAAATGTTGTTGACTGTTTTGTATTAGGGACAGCACCCCTGGGTGGAGTTAGAGCAGATACCTGAGGACCCTTTAGAGAGTGGATGGGTAGGCAGAGAGGGGTCATGACTGGAGAACTATAGGTTTTCACCAAAAGACTTAGAGTGGGTGACTTCCCTTGGGGGTCATTCACTGCTGACACCTTTGTTAGGTTGGGATTTGGTTAAGTAGGGATACCATCTAGAGCAGGGTAGGGACAGCCTAACCTGTGCTTTTCCTCCAACTTAAATGAAGGAGAGATATGCGTCTATGCTGATAGCTTTATTATTCTTAGAACTTGTGTTAGTGATTTCCGTTGCTCGTCTGAGGGCTTTCCGAGAGCACATGTATGTAATTGGACCTGTGTATCTCGTGAATCTCATTCTGAGATGCCTGTATTTGCAGCTTATCATATCTTTACAATAAACTTTTGAAAGCTAGAAGTTGTTTGTGATCTTTGGGAGCAGAGTCCTTTATTGGGTGAACTAACTTGGAAATAGGTGCACTTTCTTTCCTCACAGACAGGCAACAAAGGTTCAGTCGACCAGATCGAGGTTTGGATCAATAGATATAAGATATCGATCAAAATCTCGCCCTTTCAGTTGGTAGCTATAGAGGATGGTTGCCTTCTTGAGGACGGTGACCTAGGCCAGGTTAGCTTACCCCAAGGCCCCTAGAGATCGATGATCGGAAGAACAGCCCGCTGAAGAAGATCCGGATGACGTGAGACAGAAAAAGCAGCAGTATCGGTCGAGAGTGAGTATAAAGGGTTATGCGTGTTAGATTGCGGTGTTTTGTATTGTATCTATGTTGTAATGTCTGGCGGAGTTGAATGTCTGTAGAGTGACTGTGGAACAGGTTGTGAGCGCGCGCAACCGGTGGAAATCTTAAGTTCAAGGAGAGCTTAAGTGGTTCGGGTGTATCGGACACCCAGAGTAATTGTCAACTAGTGTGA
Organism: Lissotriton helveticus; assembly: GCF_964261635.1. Lineage (NCBI taxonomy): Eukaryota > Metazoa > Chordata > Amphibia > Caudata > Salamandridae > Lissotriton > Lissotriton helveticus. The sequence continues at coordinate 482,186,359 of NC_136060.1, forward strand.
AGGGGGTCATGAGGTACCATTGATCACCCGAAAGACCGAGATAGGGGGAACGTAAGAGTGAGTGCGTGAGTAACGGACGCTGGTCGGAAGTTACTGTGTGTGTAAGCAACCTATCAGAGAGACGATAGACATTTCGTCAGTTGTGTTGACAATTACAGATAGACTGTGGACGTACAGTCGAGAGAAGTGACCGCTTGGTCGGAAGTAGTCATTTTTCGGTGTATGAATGGGACGCATGCATAACCGGGAGACGAGTTGAGAAAGGAGGGGTGCTGCTGCGAAGCGGAGAAAAGTGACGTCAGAAAGTGTCGCGACGTGATTGGCCGACCGGAGAAAGACCGCGCTGCGATAGGCCAAGCTAGCAAAGCCGCGACAGGATTGGTGGATTGTCATCAGGAAGTAAACAGAGTAGCGAGGCTGGATATTGTGCGCATAATTATGAAGTGTTTTAAATGGTTGAAAGCGGTGTTTAAAAAAGAGAAGCGGGGATCGTATGAAGGGGAAGAAGCCCCGCCGGAGGGTACGCCAGCTCGTTATATGGCAGTGAATGTTGGGCTGCATACGATCCTTTGGATATCAGAGTGGAGTAAGATTACTGAAGGAAATGAGGAACTGACGTTCCCGAAGTACGGGACGTTCAGATTAGAGGTGTTACATCGATTAAAATCAGTCATGACCTCAATGAGACCCTTGCCTAGACCGACCCAGTTTGAAGCTCTCGATGCATGGATTAGGGCAGCGCATGAAAAGAATATGAACAGACGACAAGAAAGGGTGAAACGATCGGTAAGGGCAGTGCAGGATGCCAGGTGGGATGCGGATGCTAAAAGATGGAGAGTGCATAACATGGAAGTAAATAAACTGTACCCAGTGTTAGAGGTACCCGTAAATAAAAGCCCCCTAGAAGAAGATGATGAGAGCGAAACAGAGGACAGCCTGATAAACAGATTATTGACAGACAGGCCACCCCCGTATAATAGAGCAGGGGGAGAGGTCGAGCATACAGAAGGAGAAAAGGGGGGCAATACAGGAGAGCATAGACTGCTTCCCAGTTCAGAGTGGGATCCTGAGGCAAAGAAAGAACTGTCCCAGCCTAGTCAGGTGCAACAGGTAGTCGGGAGGTTTGTGGTACAAAGAGCGCCGGAAACGGAAAGCGCCACATCCTACGCATTACCAGATGCACTACAGGTACCTGTTACCATAGGTCCTATAATATCGATATATGACCAAGAGAGAGCAAGAGGGGAAGAACGGGTACGGAAGGACAGAGAAAGAGCAGAGAAGGCAAGAAGGAACGATACGATCAATTCCCCAAGTCAGATGCCGATACCGAGAGAGTGGAGCACCCCGATGCACACAGCAGGGGACCCAGGAGGAGATCCTGGGGGCCCTAGATGGCCAATGGATCTGAGGGGATCTGGACGAAAATCCTTTCAAGAGCTAAATGAGTACATGAAGCAGTGGGATGAGGCAGTGAAGGCTCAAAAGAACATCATAGCTGCGGAAGCTGAAAGGGAAAGCCAGGACAGCCGAGCTCGGACTCACTGCGGGGCTGGGGAGAGCAGCCCGGAGTGGGACTGTAGAGAGAGAGAGAGTAGGGGAGTCACCCACTGGGCCCGGAGGGGAGATAGAACAGACCTGGAAAACAGGGGCCCCGGGAGTGAAGGGGTGGCGCGCCCAATACTCAGTGAAGGGGAGAGGAGAGCGCAAGAGTACAGAAACAGCTTTAAGTGTCCACACTGTGTACCTGGCACCAGAGAACTGAATGGGAGTTGTGAGAGGTCGCACCATAGTCCCTGTGATGACGGAAATGAGCGCAGCCCAGGGAATATGGGGAACCAGGAAGGATCGTATCAGATACTGAGCGATACTAGGCAAAGGGAGAGTAGAGAGCAGAGGGAAAATAATAGAGAGGTGTGCGGTGAGAGGAGAGAAGAAGAAGAGAGTGGGCAGAGCAAGAGTAGGGGTAACAGGCCCGTGTTTCATCTCCTTCCAAGATCGGATGGCCGAGCATGGGACCTGGAGAGATGGGAGCAAGAGAGGGCACCCATTAACTCTCCCGAACCCAAACGTAGAGCTCGAAGTTGGGATGGTAGGGAGACCAGTGAGCCCCCTTCGAAAGACATATTGCGAGCTGAGATAAAAGCCAAGAGACTCGATGTCACCAGTTTAAGGTCAGACCTGGATGACATGGTAGATGGTACCCTGCCTTTAGAAAGAATGGAAATGTATGAACAGGATGAAATATTGTATATGGCAAAGGACATTACTCGAAAAGCGAGAGCAGTCCATGAGAAGTTAGTCGAATTAGCAGGCAAATATATGGTGGACTTGTCAAGAACCAAAGCATTACAGGGTAACCATAGGCTACATTATACAGATCGAGACCTAGATGAGAGGAGAACGATTGGGCTGAAAACGCACATAAGGGAACTGATCGCTGGAATAAGGACATGGAGGGCACTAGATAAGTGGGAAGAGAGGTGGTCCAAGAAAGGGACCGGCAGGAGAAGCACGCTTGGTATGACACCAGGACAGCAGGGAATAGAAGCTTACCCTTTGCGTGAAGTTGCAAATGGGAACTATGTACATGTCCCTTGGAGTAGGGGAGATTTAGCTGCTTTTACCACCTCCTTCCCCAAATTACGTGAAAACCCAGTGGAGTGGTACAAGCAAGTGGAGAGATTTGTAAAAATCTCAAAGGTCCTATGGATAGATCTGAACACGCTGTTTGACATTGTAGTACCAGGAGATCTGTGGACAGCATGCAAGGTTAGCGCTGAGTGGCCCATAACGGAGCCAGAGAGAGATGCTAAGACTAATGGGCCGTCCGAGATTGTGATGGCAAAATTCGAGAGAGTGATGACTTGGCTGAAAGAGAAGGTGCCAATGCAAGACATAGATTGGGTCAGAATAGACCGAACAAGACAGGAACCCAAAGAGACAGTCCACGAATATTACGAGAGATTGCTGAAGGCGTTTAAACAGTATAGCGGCTTGGATGTAATGGATCCAAAAGACATAGGGCAATTTGTGTCCAAGTTCGTCCTGGGACTGAGACCGGATATTAGTTTAATGATTCAGCAACACTCGATTTGTTGGCAAACTAAACCTCTAGACGAAATACTGAGATATGCCAGGTACTGCTGTGATGAGATAGACTCCAAGGCTAAGAAATTAAAAGAAAAGTTGATGGTGGTACAGATGCAGGCAGCAGGGAAGGGGGGACAACAGCAACAGCAGCAAGGGACAGGTACAGGAGGAAAGAAGCAGTACAGTCAGAACAAGGGCAATGAGGAGAGTTCCACCTTTAGACCCAGAATAGATATAGCTGCCTTGAAGAAAACGACTAGGTGCCACCAGTGTAACGAGGTGGGGCATTGGAAACGCGAGTGCCCCTACAATGTAGAGATAGGAGAACAAGAGGAAGAGGAGGAAGAGGTCCAGAGAGCGCCTACAAGAGGGGTGACGCCATACCAAGGAAAGGTGCTCAAAGGGGGGGGGGCTCCTCCCCGAGCCCAGTTCCCGCAACCTCCTCGAGTAGGGACTATGGGTAAGACCTATAGACAAATGCCCCTGTTTGTGGAAGGGGAAGAGTGCTATTATGTGGACCCATTAACCGGACAGAGAGTGGAAAGAGAAGACTGCACCCTCGGGGCAGCCTTGGAGGTAGATCAAAGGGGACCCTATGTGGAAGCAGAAGTAGCAGGGTGCCCTACGACATTTCTGGTGGACACAGGAGCCACTAGATCCACGATCAGATCAGCTGCAGTTCCAGACCTGCCCATGTCTGGAGAGACCATACAGGTGGTGGGGGTCGCAAACAGGAGAATAACCAGCCAATTGACAGAACCGGTACAGGTGAAAATAGGGAAGTACAGCGATGAGCACCAGTTTGTGGTTTGCGATTCAAGTCCTGTGTGTCTGCTAGGAAGAGACCTGTTGTGTAAATTGAATTGTACTATATACTGTACACCTCAGGGAGTGGAGGTATTGACCAATGATGATGACGCAGATTTCAAAGTTGCAAACTCAAGAATATGCGTGGAGCTGTACCCTACTTTGACAGTAGATGAGCTCCCCTGGGACTTGAGAGAGACAGTGGCATCAGAAGTATGGGATTTCACTGGGGAAGAGATTGGATTGGTCAAAGGGGTGGACCCAGTGAAAATTGTAGTGAAACCGCATGCTGAGTTCCCAAGAACACCCCAATATAAATTGACTCCAGAAACGATTGCAGGCATAAAACCCGTGATCGAGTCCATGATTAAACAGGGAATACTGAAAGAAATCGTGGGTAGTCCATGCAACTCCCCGATTATGGGTCTGCAGAAACCAAATGGGAAATTTCGGATAGTACAGGACCTTCGAAAGATTAATAACATAGTCGTTTCGTGTTGTCCAGTGGTACCGAATCCATCAGTGATACTGTTTCAGATTCCATTCCAAGCTGAGTGGTTCACTGTGATCGATCTTTGTCAGGCTTTCTTTTCGATCCCTCTGGACGAAGAGAGCCATTTTCTTTTCGCATTTAAGCTGGAAAATCGCGTCCTAACATGGTGTCGTATCCCTCAGGGGTATACAGAGAGCCCATCGATCTTTAACCAGCTTTTGAAGAAAAATCTTGAAAGTCTAGTGCTGCCCCAGAAGTCAGTTCTGGTCCAGTACATAGACGACCTCCTTGTGGCGTCAGAAACAGAAGAAGCTTGCAGGGAGGACTCCATTGCTTTGTTAAATCACCTAGCTGCCAATGGGCACAAGGTATCCCCGGGAAAATTGCAGTACTGCCTGACAGAAGTGCAGTACTTGGGACACAGAATAGAGAAAGGCAAACGAAAGGTGTCACCAGACAGGATAGAGGCGATCATGAAAATGAATGCGCCTAAGACACAGAGAGAGGTCAGGATGTTCCTAGGGATGGTGGGTTATTGCCGACAGTGGATCGTGAACTTTTCACTGAAAGCAAAGCCCTTGCAAAAACTGACGCACAAAGAGGTGAGCGACCCGGTACCATGGGACAAAGACTGTTTGATGGCATTCTTACAGCTGCGAGAGGACCTGTGTCGTGCTCCGGCATTGGGAATGCCTGATTACAATAAACAATTTTTTCTTTACTGTTGTGAGAGAGAAGGTTGCGCGTTGTCTGTGTTGGTCCAAATCCATGGGAATGCCCGTAGACCAGTTGCTTATTTCTCGGCTACTTTAGACCCAGTAGCCGCAGCGTTGCCCGGATGTCTCAAATCCGTTGCTGCAACGGGTGTCAGCATTGAGAGATGTGAAAATATCGTCATGGGGCACCCGTTAGAGGTGTGCGTGCCCCATTCTGTTGAACTGTTGATGACCAGGACCAAAACACAGCATCTGACCAACAGCAGGCTCACGCGCTATGAGCAAGTTATTCTTGCTGCAGAGAATGTGACCCTCAAGAGATGCTCTGTTTTGAACCCTGCTACCTTGATGCCACTTCCAAATGATATCGAAGATGATGATGAATATACAGACCATGACTGCCTTGATGTGACTGAACTATGCACCAAACCCAGACCTGACATCGTAGATGAGCCACTGACTGACCCAGATGAAATTTTCTTTGTCGATGGCTCATGTGTAAGAGACGAAGTTGGGCAGTTGAGAGCAGCTTATGCTGTATGTACAATTACTGGAGTTGTGGAAGCTGGGTGCCTGGAAGGAGTACACTCCGCTCAGGTAGCCGAGATTATTGCCCTGACACGTGCTTGCTTGGCAAGCAATCAAATTCGAGTCACCATATACACCGACAGCCAATATGGTTATGGGGTAGTTCATGATTACGGGCAGTTATGGTCTCAAAGAGGGTTCATGACCTCTTCAGGCTCTCCCATTCGCAATGGAGAGTTTGTGCGCCTGTTGTTAGAGGCGTTGCAATGCCCAGCAAGTATCGCAGTTGTAAAGTGCACCGCACATACCAGAAATGAGGACTTTGTTTCGAAAGGCAATAGATATGCTGATGAAGTTGCGCGGTATTGCGCAGAACAAGGGTACTCTTTCACAGAGGTGGAAGTGGGTGGAATAAATGTAAGAACTGAATTAGCCATGATACTGGAAACTGTTGATACTTGGGATGAACTGTCAACCATGCAAGAAAATGCTCCTGATTCTGAAAAAGAAACATGGGAAAAGGCAGGATGTGTAATGGGTGAGACCCATTTTTGGGTCTCAGCAGACGGCAGAGCAGTGTTGCCCAATGAGATGGTGAGTCCAATGGCTAGACTCATACATGGTCCCGTACACTTAGGGAGAGATGCTATGCTGAGAGTGTTTAGACAAACTTGGTACAATCCTAAGTTCAGAATAGCAGCAGAAGCAGTGTGCCAGCGTTGTGTGACCTGTCAGCAGCTGAACGTAGGAAAAAGAACACCAGTTGCACTAAGTCACATAGGAAGGTCTGGAGGTCCATTCAATCGAATGCAGATAGATTTCATTGAAATGCCAAGGTGCAACCGCCTCCGCTATGTCCTGGTGATTGTTTGTGTGTTCTCCAGATGGGTTGAGGCATACCCTACACGTAGGTGCGACACCCTCACAGTGGCCAAGTTACTGCTTAGGGAAATCATTCCGCGCTTCGGGGTGCCGGCCTTTTTGGAATCAGATAGGGGAACACATTTTAACAGCGAGCTTGTGAAGATGGTTTGTGTAGCGCTAAATATTGACCAGAAGTTGCATTGCAGTTACCGACCAGAAGCCTCAGGAATTGTGGAGCAGATCAATGGCACTATCAAGGCCAGAATAGCCAAAGTTTGTTCCTCAACGACCCTGAGTTGGCCTGATGCCCTGCCATTGGTTCTCATGAGCCTTCGTAGTACCCCAGACAGAAGAACGGGGTTATCACCACATGAGGTGTTAATGGGGAGAGCAATGAGGCTGCCATCTGTCCCAGCTACTGCACTGTTAAATATCACAGATGATATGATCCTGGACTATTGTAAGGGGCTGTCTGACGCCATTCGTTCTGTGTCCCTTCAGGTGCAGGCTGCCGAGGTTCCAGCGTGCCAGGGCCCGTGCCATGACCTGTACCCTGGGGACTGGGTCCTGGTGAAAAAACATGTGAGAAGAAGCTGCTTGGATATTCGTTGGCGTGGGCCCTTCCAGATCATCCTGATCACGAATACAGCTGTGAAGGTGGGAGGCCTGCCCAATTGGATCCACGCGTCACATACGCGAAGGGTTCCAGCACCTCGGGAAGAAACAGCTCCTCTCTCGGATAGACGTCCAGAAGAGGACCGAGAAGCCATAGAGGGGGCTAGCCAAGCTGTAGAGGTGCCAGCGGAAGCAGGGGACGAGTCTGACCAAGCTGAGGACGGTCAGTACAACAGCGAAACAGAAGACGCTACAGAAGGAGAAAGTAGCTGGGAGTACGAGTCAGACCCTGACAGGTCTGAGAGAGAGCGAGAACAGACCAGAAGGAGAAGGAGTAGAAGGGCACGTGGAGAAGCTAATTGGCCGCAAAGAAGGAGCTCTAGCCTGAGGTCAACTCCAGAGTTAACCCTTCCTCCGATATCCGAAGACTCAGACCCAGAAGAAGGTGCTCAGGGCGCTGAAGCACCGGACCGAAGAAGGTCAAGAAGAGTGCGTGTGCCTAACAGAAGATACTCCACTCCTGAGTGGACATATCTGGCGACAAATGTCTGTGAAACCGGAGACAGGGAGGATCCGAGCGGTGGTGGTGTCCAGTTCTGAGCCCATTATCACCGTGGAAATACGACTGTTGGTACCCGGTGTCGAACAAGAAGGGTCACTAACATTCATGCTCCCCAGACCTCCCCGCCTCAGCAAGTTAAAACACATGTTCCTTTCAGAATTGCAATTCCCCGACTTTGGTACAACGATAACAGCACATGAAGAGCACAATCTTCGTTTGGAAATACTGAACTATGCTATTGAAGCTGCAACCACAAACCTGATAGTAGACTGTTAAAGGACTTTGTAAATAGAGCAAGCAGAAAAAGAAGATTACCTAGCGCCCAGGAAGCAGAGAATTTTAGGGAACTTCCCTTGAGTTGATGGAGAAGGGCTAGGGTTGTCTTTATTGAACTGTTAAAGGACTTTTGCGAAGAAGGTTGTCAGCCTCCAGTTGTGTGGATTCGAAAGACAAAAGGATTAAAAAGAGACTGTAAAGGAACGAGAGGAAAATAACTTTTTGCTAAAGATAAGAGAGAGCCATATTGTCTGACGAAATGGAGGCCGGCACCCAGAACCGCAGAGCTAAATGTATAATAGGTACACTAATAGTAGGAGTGATAATATTAATAGCTTTAGTGGTAACAATTTCTTATGTAAAGAGACATGAGGAAGAGGCAAAGGTAACTGATGTGAAATCTGTAGAAACGCTTACACCTACTGTTGCTGGTGAGAAAAGGGAAAACACTCAAGAGAAAGCGTTACTAGCTGCAGAAGCCCGCAGATTACACGTAGATGAGTCCCAAGGAGACTTTAGGTCAAATGCTTATGCTAAACTCTTATATGAATACGTGGATGCCATGGAGGTTAAGGATTGTTACGTCTGCATGCAGTTGCCGGCGTCTGTAGATGAGGGTATTAGGTACCATCACCTCCCGCTGACATATGGCATTACATGTAGCTTATTGCTTAGTATATTTTATGAGAGAGATAGTTTTGAATACTATTTCTCCAATTATGATTCAGTGTTGCCAGAAGTCCCAAATTATAAGCAGATGAACAAATGGGACTACTGGAAGAGTGAAGACAGATTGGCCAAGTTCTTCATTCCTTGGATTACCTTAGATACTTCACATGCCCGTAGAAATAACCTGACATGCAAGGTGTCAGAAGTCGAGAAGAAGTTCATAGGGCAGGTGGATGATCGTTATAGGAGACAAAAGATATTGAAAAAATCAGGACAATGGAAAACAGATTGGACCGAGGAAGAGAAGGCACACAAGAGAAAGGGTAGTAGTGGTCCAATAGCTTTAGATAAAACGCAGAGAGGAAAGCTATGTCTTCACAGAGCCAAAACGTATTATGAAAATGTATACGTTGGAGAAGTTGACTGCGAACATGCTTTTAATTTAGAGTACTATACTAAGGATTTCCTGAAGGGAATGCAAGTGATTCCAAATGTGTATTTTGTATGTGGAAGAAATGCCTACGTGAGACTACCTGACAACTGGTATGGATCATGTTACTTAGCAATTGTCTTCCCCAAAATATATCATGCACAAGACTTAGTGATCATTGAGGGCAAGACATCTTCGAGGGGAAGGAGAGATGTAGGCGATGCAGAAATGGTTGGAGATGTCTTTGGAGCTATGTTCCCTCTTTTGGGAGTAATCCTTAATGATGTTAAAATTAGACGACTGGCAACAGTTGTCGACAGGTTGTCTGCCAGCACTGCTCAGTCCTTAATGCTGGTAGAAGGAGAGATGCAATCGATAAGGGCTATGGTTCTTCAAAACCGTCTTGCATTAGATGTCCTACTAGCAAAAGAGGGCGGAGTCTGTAAGGCTTTGAAGGTCCAGGAATGCTGCACTTACATTCCAGACAATTCGAAGCCCCTTGAGAAAGTTATTAGGAACATAACTAATATTCACAAGGAGATCGAAGACTTGAGTAGAGAAAATGTTTGGGAAAAGGTGGGCCACGGAATGAGTACAGTTGGAGGGTGGTTTTCCACCTTAGGCAAAAGCTTTGTGTGGTATATACTAAAACCTATCATCATAATATTGATCTGTGGGATTATATTGTGGGGATTGGTGAGGGTATTCAAATGGTACAGAGCAAGAAGGTCAGAAAGGGCCCAAAGAGAACAGCTGCAGAGATTGGCTGCCATACAAGATAATCAGTACAGGAGCTTGAGGGCTCTGGAAGCGCAGAGAATGCCAGCAATAACTGCAGTTTAAATGTTGGTGATGACCCCGAGAGGTCATCAAAGGGGGGAACTGAGAGAGCGCAAACTGACTTAAATGTATGAGTACATCACACTTACCTGTAGTAAGCACAAATCATGAGGAGAAATGCCATGAGTGCTAATAGTATCTGCAATTATATTCTGAATGTATAGCTAATGTAGAGATTTAAGTAGAAGTGGAACTAATACAGAAATGTGTGACATTATATGATTTTAGTAGATGTGATTATTTCTGAATCCATGTCGTGTAGCTGTTAAAACATAAGATGGTATGCGGTTAAACGCAGAATGTGGTAGGCCTCAGGGCCAGAGCTAAAAGGGAAGGTGTTTCTTTTCACGACACAGATTGTATTAATGTTTTGGCCATTGCATTAAATGGGCCATGATTTATAGAAATGTTTATTGAATAATAGAATAAGAATATTAACATGTTTTAATTAATGAAGAAGTTGAATGCTATAATCATGATGAGAAATATTGTAGGCCTGAAATGTTTTAACATTGATTTATACGTACATGTCTGGGCTGAGAAATGTTGCAAGCCTTCTTTTTGGAAGTCTATGAGAGTTGGGTTCTTGGCTGCAGATATCTGTCTGCAAAGGAAGAGGGGGGATCCAATTATAAATGAATGAATAGAGGTCTGTTCAGTAGACGGCCTAGACATGGAGGAGGGTTCCGGAATGTTTGAGGGGTATCAGCGGGCCGGAGAAGAGTCTGAGAAGCAAGGTCAACTCTAACGTATGAGGCCCAATACAAAGCATCATGGAAAAAGCCAGAAGCTACACCACGTGAGGGGCGTCTCGCAAGGGGCGTCTCAAATGTTGTTGACTGTTTTGTATTAGGGACAGCACCCCTGGGTGGAGTTAGAGCAGATACCTGAGGACCCTTTAGAGAGTGGATGGGTAGGCAGAGAGGGGTCATGACTGGAGAACTATAGGTTTTCACCAAAAGACTTAGAGTGGGTGACTTCCCTTGGGGGTCATTCACTGCTGACACCTTTGTTAGGTTGGGATTTGGTTAAGTAGGGATACCATCTAGAGCAGGGTAGGGACAGCCTAACCTGTGCTTTTCCTCCAACTTAAATGAAGGAGAGATATGCGTCTATGCTGATAGCTTTATTATTCTTAGAACTTGTGTTAGTGATTTCCGTTGCTCGTCTGAGGGCTTTCCGAGAGCACATGTATGTAATTGGACCTGTGTATCTCGTGAATCTCATTCTGAGATGCCTGTATTTGCAGCTTATCATATCTTTACAATAAACTTTTGAAAGCTAGAAGTTGTTTGTGATCTTTGGGAGCAGAGTCCTTTATTGGGTGAACTAACTTGGAAATAGGTGCACTTTCTTTCCTCACAGACAGGCAACAAAGGTTCAGTCGACCAGATCGAGGTTTGGATCAATAGATATAAGATATCGATCAAAATCTCGCCCTTTCATAACGATCCTTGTTCATTTATTTAATTATTTTATTTATTTAATTCAGTTTTATATAGCCATGAACTTTACCCAAAGGTGTCAGAGCGCTTTACAAAGGAACCAAGTAAGTGATGGAATTTACACACTAAATTTTTAAATATACATTCTGGATTATTCATTTTTTAGGTCTCGCCTAGACGGTCTCGCCTAGACGAAAGCAAAAAGCGAAGCTTTTTGCTGTCTAGGGCGAGACAACTTATGTAGTCACTTCTGGGGGAATGTGTACAGCAAAGTGTTACGAGCTTCTCCTGGCGGAGATTTTATCTCGTGGGCGCGCACGTCGCCGTGGCTCATATTTCCATGCGCACACAGGCAGCCCCCACACCCCTGCACACAGATTACACAGGCACACGCTGCAGCCCCCTCACCAGACACACACATACAGACACGCACGCATACACACGCCGCTGCCCCCTACCTCCCCCCCCTGCACAGACACACACCCCCGCCCCATGCATCGTGAGATCTGCCATACCTTCAGGGGAAGGAGCGAGAGTGGCAGCAAAACTGGCAGCTTCCCCCAGACCGGGGCGCATCCCCGCCAGCCTCCGCCAACATCGCTGAGGGCTGCGGTTGCAGGCCCCCGGCGTAAGAAACAGGCCCCCGCACACTGGGAATCGCAAAAGGGGACGAGATCATTGGCGCGCGACGCGGCACAGGGAGGCGGTGCGCGCCACGCCTCCGTCGCTGGCTGGAACGTGTGCGCGTGCTCCGCAGCCTCTCGCGAGCACGCCTCCTTCTGGTTGTGGGTTCAATGTTCGATGCAACGGAACGGAACAGGCTTGCCGATAACATCTGCGGTCTGCAAGGTGATCGGCTTGTATTTATTTATTTCCCCCTCCACTTTTTACATTACTTTAAAACGCAGCGCACGCTTTAGGCATCCCGCTCACTTTATTTATTTAGTTTCCGCTCCACTTTTCTCGTGAAGCCCAACGCTCCATTCCTCTCCCTTCTCAACATACTCTGTTACTGCCCAGACACGTGCAGTAACAGAGTATGTTGAGAAGGGAGAGGAATGGAGCGTTGGGCTTCACGAGAAAAGTGGAGCGGGAAATAAATAAATAAAGTGAGCGGGATGCCTAAAGCGTGCGGCGCGCATTTGCAATGCAATAGGTCTCGCATTTATGCGAGTCTGAGCTATTGACATTGCAAAGGACAATGCGTTTTATTTACATTTTAAAAACGAAAAGTAAAATAAAAGGCATTGTCATTTGCAATGTCAATAGCTCAAACTCGCGTAAATGCGAGACCTATTGCATTGCAAATGCTTGTTTAATATATGTAGCACTATGCTGTCTTCAGTTATTTGCGCTTCAAAGGCTGCTCCTGTAGCTCCTAAGTGCTCCACATAATAAGTTTCACAGGGCACCAAGAAAGCGAACTCTGACCTGATGTTGCCATTATACTACGAAATGACGTCTCTCACACTACCGTCCCTGGAATGATGGAATGCTGAGTGTGCCTTGCATCGGTCACTGCAAGCGACAGCAGCAACCTGTACTAGCTGGGTGTTCAGATTGGACTAACAGTGACTGCGTCGGACGCATGATTCGTAGGGTCCACCGGCCACTCACACCATACTATTATTGGTCCCTCCACCAGACACAAATAACGAGAATGCACTGCCTGTGAGGACCACACACCTGCAAATTACAGCGACACCCATTCGCATTAACTCTCTCCCATGGGACTGTCCCCCACTGCGGGAAGTAGGGGCCCTGACTCACCGAAAACCAGATGAGGCCGTCCATCGATCGCGAGACAGGGGTGTGGTGACGTAGGTCACCGGGGCAGGGGATAACCTAGGCCGCAGGCTTGGGCCTTCACTAAGTTCAAATGAGACACACAGACGCAGTTTAACAATTCTGGGCCGAAGACCCCGAGCGGTCTCACGCCCCTTTATTTATTCCCTCGGTGTGTGTGCGTGCGAGTGTAAACGGGCCGGGTGGCTCCTTTATTACATCCCTCCAATCTTTCAGATACATAGGCTATTCTCTGGGGGAACACTCAGATCGTGTGGGCACACCACGCATAGTCTTTCAGTCTCTGGCTGGGGGTCGGATTCGGCCGGAGACCATACTTCTGGCTCCGGGAGTACTTGCTTGCTTCCAGGGCCGTTTCTAGGTGTTTTGCCTCCCTATGCGAGAATTGAAAACTGTCGCCCCATAAAATGTCGCCCCATTCCTTTTACTACCATCACTCTCTCCCCCTGTCATCTAGGCTAGAAGACCTGTGGCCTGCAAAGCACTACAATGAGAAAGAAATGAGACAAACAAGGTGCCTCAGTGGACTAATGCAAAAACAATTGCTTGTCGCTCCCTCACTAACATCATTTGATCTTGGTCAGACCTAACCAGGCTCACTCTATAGCTGAGAATAAAAGAAAAATCCAAAAAGCCACATCAGCAGTCACAAACAATATTCTAGTACACTTCAGTCATGATAGTAGTCCTCAACTGCCATAACTGAAGCCAGCTTGGACTTTGTAATTTAACTTACACAGTTACTCTAGCAATGTCGAAATCTTTTTTTTAACTGTTGTTACATAGCTAATATAGTTAAATCGTTTGTGTTGTCATACAGTTAAATAGAGTATAATGAGTTGGAGTATAGTGGCATAGTTTGTATCAATATACAGTTAATTATATAGTACATAGACAGTATAGTTACACAGCAAAGATCCACAGTTACCGTAGTTACTCATACAGTTCCGTAGGTGATGATACACAATTATGTGACATATAGCTAATTAGTATTGTTATACAGTTTCATATGTATTGTATTTCAGTATTTTCTCAGCTGTGTGTATGCACTAGTTCTTTGGTACTGTCCTATAGGTACAAAACAAATCTAATAAAATGGTATAGTCATCAAGTTACCAGTGACCACAGAGACTGGGCGAGTCGCATGTGCCTGGGACAGGGATACACAACTGATGCTAATTATTTCATCCAACTCTACAAGAACCAAAACACCCGGCGCTCTTGGAAAGCACCTCAACTCCGGCTCAAAGATGAGCCTCTACAACGCAACTGAGCCATCCACAGAGCCACTTGACCCCGATTCGTGTAATACCCTTCCATACTGAAGATTTTACGCAAGTGTCTGTTCTGATAGGTTCACCGTGCACCTAAATGTATATGGAATAACAGATTGCACTGGGGAGTCCCTCTTTGTGGTCGCATAGTTAGTCCAGTTAACACGTCCGAGAGCTTAACCTGCACACTCAGTTTCCAATCTCCGGGGCCCCAACTAGGTTTTTGTATCCTTCCGATCTACAAAATTAGCATTTCTCAACAGAGTAATAGGCTAAACAAAATGCTAATAACTGAACCAATGTAATCTGCTTTCAATGGGCTGTACACATTTAGTCTTAACTCATTTTTCCTATAAGTTTAAGAACTGAAGGTTAAAAATTAGTTTAAAGGTGATAAAATGCAGGTTATAAGTTTCAAACCCACTTAAAGGTCTCACGGGGATACCGCGTGGGGCTGGGTCCCACTGAGGAAATCTTAATCAGCCCTTCATATGTTTCAAGATCAGTTATATTGCTTGTCTGGCTAATGTACCAGCTGCAGACACGTATAATCTGGAGTTGTATAGCGTGTCGGGTTAATGTACCTGCTGAAGAGATCTGTGCCAGTGAGATAGGTACAAGGGAGCATGCACGTGCTGCAGAGACTTGGTGACATATTCAACCCCAAGAAAAATCATTTTAAGGGTATTGCAAATTCCTGAGATAAAATCAGCAGGTCATATCTCCCCAACTACAGCAAGATCTTGGCTACCCGGCAAGGCAGGATACCGTGTTCAGCACCCAATAGATTCTGAGAGGCTTGGCTTTTGAATCACAGCTGTGTATCCCCAGGGGACCCTCTTGGCCTTTCCGTCTTCAGAGTTGACACGCGGGATGCATGTAACTATAGTAACACTAGGGGATAGGACAACTCGAGAGTGCATGTACACGATGGATACACATTGCAAATGCACATTACACAAACCCAGGCCTTTTCTTGAGGAGGGGACGATTTCTGAAGTTTTATGAAGGGCCTCCTCCAACAACAGCGTCCCAGGCAACCACCACCCGAAGCACAAGAGCTTTGAAAAACAAATGACAGAGAAGTGAAACTGCCCAGGAGAGTCGGTAAGTGAACTATCTGCAAGGTGCGCGTTATCTGCCCACGCTGGACACCGCACCACGCGGGGCAGAGGGCAGGCAGAGAGGATTAAGAGTTGGGTAAACATTCTTGGCAGAGAGCTAGGGGTCTGTGTCAGCTGCCCCTCCCGTCCCTTGTGTGATGTACACAGAGGAGGAGTAGTTTCAGTGCTCTGGAAGGCAAAATAAGATCCTGGGCCCACCAGCGGCATTAAAAGCAAGGTTCGTAAATGGTCTACACTGCCTACACCTGTGAGAGCCTGCAACGTAGCAATCTGTAGTATGGCAGGTGCAGGGTCAGGGCCGAGACAAGCCCAATACACCCCAAACATAGCTGTGTTTTTTTAAACTACCAAACCTCGGAATGAGGACGATTATCTTTGCTTGCATTAGAGCCCATGCCAACTTTGCTAATCCAGTGGTGAGAAAGGAGGTCCCAACTGCATAAGGGGGTGCAAACACAAATACCTCCCCCCTCACACCCTTTGGTACCCCCACCTCTCTTCGCATCACACAATGTCCAGATAGGATCATAAAATATACATACCGAAGACTCGTAAAGTCGGAAGCACCTGCCACACAAGATGAAGGTTAGGGTTGCGCACACAGATTTACAACCTGGGTAAATTCCAGCTCACTGGTACAAATGTTTTGTTTCTACTTGATGTAGCTGAAGCACGTGAGGCGCTACACGCACCTCGCGAACAAGGAAAAAACAGCCACCCATCTCATGTTAGACTAAATCAGACAAGCAGCGTTTCCTCATCCTGATAATATTAGACACTGGAAGAAAACGAACGGCAATTGCACTGTGCCCATAAAATGGAGCTTGTGGTACTGTCGTCCTCATTTGCATAGAGAGAGTAGGTGCATGCCTTTGGTTACAGCACGAGCAATCATGCAGACACACTCTGCCCTTATTGGTGGGCACTGTGCAGTAATTGGGCCACTGTAGGTTCTTTCTATATTTAATATATTTACAAATATCGTAGCCACTGAGTTATTTATGTGGCATAGTTACCATCTTAATTATATATGTATACGTGCTATGTATTTTGTCACTGCCCTGGAAGGGTGGTCCGTTACCTGACTGGATTTCTTCGGGCAGACCCATCATTGCGAATGTGCAATCCAGTACCACTTTGACATGGGGAAACGCCGTCAAGGGGACCACCTCTACCACCGGGAATCATGAATGCGGGTTGATGAGCACCAGGGTGTTCCGTCCATCCGGAAGTGATCCGAAGTCAATGCTCAGTTTGGACCATGGGTCCGGACACAGGTCTTCGGTGATTACCGGGTGTGGCACCGGGTCTCCGCTTGTGATGGTGCACGAGTGACAGTTGCGCACCACCTCCTCCACAATAGCGGCTATCCCTGGGAACCATACTTTGCGTCTGAGTCTGGCCTTGGTTTTGGATACACCTTGGTGGTCTTGATGCGCCAGACGGATCACTTCTTTCTGCAAACTTGTCGGGGTCACGAGGGAGGTTCCTCTGAGTATCACCCCATGAGGGCCTTCGCTGAGTTCGCTTTGGGCCCTCCAGACCTGCTGTGAGGGAGCTGGCGCCATCCAGAAAGCGTCCCCAGTTTCGATTGGTCAGCGTGCTCTTCACTCTCGTGAGGCATTCATCGGACTCTGTGGCCTTCCCCACGTCTTCCAGCGTGAGAGCGACAGGACAGGCTTCCTGTGAGATCATCTGCACAAACTCTTCGACATCGTCGACATCCTCCTGCGTGAGAGACAGCAGGGGCGCGCCCGGGTTGGTGCAACAGTAAATCAGCCGGATTGTCGACCCCTGGTCGGAAATAAACCTCAAAGCGGTAAGTCTGCAGCTGCACAGCCCATCTCTTGATCCTTGGAGGTGCAAGCCTGGCAGTTCCAGGGAAAAGCGGGACAAGGGCCTTGTGGTCTGTAATCACCCGAAACTCATGGCAGTAGAGGTATAGATGGAAGTGCTGGCACGCCCACTTTATAGCCAATGCCTCCCGTTCTATTTGAGCATACCGCATCTCTGTGGCAGTCAGCGCCCGACTGGCATATGCTGTGGGTACCCAGTCTCTCGACTCCGTCTCCTGCATGAGAACAGCTCCCAGGCCAATGGGGCTTGCATCCACCACGACCTCTGTGCGCCTGTTCGGGTGGAAGTATGCCATTACTCGGTTGTCGATGAGGGCATCTTTGACCGCCTGAAATGCCCCGTCTTCCTTGGCTGACCAGGTCCATGGTTGTCCTGCCTTTGTTAGGACCCGAAGTGGTTCGGAGAGGGATGCGAGGTTGGGGATGAACCGGCCACAGTATGTGGCCATCCCCAAGAAACTACGTACTTCAGTGGCTGTTGTGGGTCTCGGTGCTGATCGGATGGCTTCCGCCTTCCTTGGGTCTACATGCAGGCCATCCCTGGAGAAAATGCAGCCGAAGAAGTCTACCGACTCCTGGTAAAAGGAGCACTTCGCCCGGTGCAGGGTAAGTCCTTTGTCCGCCAGGTGTTGCAGGGTGGCCGTGAGGTGTGTGTGGTGGTCCTTAAGGGTCTTGGAGAATACGAGTATGTCGTCACTTAAGTGGATTACACCAGACAGTCTGGAGAGCGTCTCCTTATGGCATTTTGGAACTTCTCCGCCACTGATGAGACACCGAAACTTAGCCTTTTGTAGCGACGTAGACCAATGTGTTTGGAAAACGTGGTGATGTTTCGGCTGTCAGGGTGGAGCTCTAGTTGGTGATACCCCGCATTGAGGTCCAGCTTGGTGAACCACCTGGCACCATTTAAGTCGGCAACGATGTCATCCATCATGGGTGTGAGATGACGCTCCCTCTTCAGGGCTTTGTTCGGTAAGCGCATGTCGACGCACAGTCGAATGGCTCCTGATTGTTTCGGCTTCGGGGCAATGACGAGGGGTGAGACCTGCGGGGTTGGGCCCAACACCTTCTCAATCACCCTCAATTCCTCAAGCTCCTGGAGTTCTTCCTCTACCTGCGGCCACAGGTGGAACGGCACCCTCCGGTGCCTCAGCGCCATGGGCCTGACCGTGTGGTCCACGTGCAGCTTGAAGGTTTTTCCTTTTAGGCAGCCTAAGCCCTTGAACAGCATGGGGAAGTACTTGAGCATTTCACGTACATGCAGCTCGTGTACCTGGTTACCAAAGAATACCAGCTGTGAGTCTTCTGCCGTGTGGCAACTGAGGAGGGTCCCTCTCTTCCCCTCCGTGACATGGAATCTCGTGTTCAGACTCCGGCCTTCACTGGTGACCTCCACCTCCATGACCCCTCACAGAGGGAGTGGTTCATCGCTGTCGTGCGTGTATATTTTCGCTCTGGACGGCAGGATGGGCGGGCGAGGCACCAGCTTCTCGTATTGGATGCTGTCCATCACATTGACTGACACCCCAGTGTCTATCAGGGCGTGCACCAGGGAACCTGCTACGGTGATGCCGCAAATTGGCGGTGGCCGTCTTCTGGAACCCTCTCTGCCAACGAGCAACATGAAGAATACATCATCATCATCCTCTCCAAGGTCGAAGTTTGATCGGGAGTTGTCGCTGAAGGGGCCTGGATCCTCCAAGGTCAGTTGTCGTACCCCTTGTGTGAGTCCGCGCGGGCCTGGGGTGTTGCGCCTCCCACCACTACTCCGGCAGACTTTAGCGAAATGGTTGAGCTTGCCGCACTGTGAGCAAGTTTTTCCCTTCGCAAAACATTTACCTCCGGGGGGGATGATCCATGCCGCAGTTGCCGTACATGGAGGTCTGCGGAGTCCTCACACCTCCTCTGGACTGTTGAGGTCGTCTGCGGATCACATCTACCTTCTCCTCCTTGACTGTGGGCGTCTGCGGCGCCGCCAAAGGACGATTCAGCGATGCGTCCATCTCGTCTGCCCGGGCATTGGATAGTTCGTGGGACCTAGCAATGACTAGTATTTCCTCGAGGGAAATACGTGGCTGCCGGTGGATGAGACGCCTCAGCTGGACTGAGCGGCGGCCCTGAATGAGTTGTGCGCGGATTTCTAGCTGCTGATCAGGCAGTTCACATTAGGTGGCAAGTTTCCTTAAGCGGGCATAGTAGATGTCCACAGTTTCCGCTTCCCCCTGCCGCGCTTGCCGCAGTTTGAACCACTCGTAGTCCAGTTTGATCTGGGGATCAAAGTGGCGGTTTAGAGCTGCAACCGCCCCGGTATAGTCGTCATCTCCGCCTCTATCCGGCAAGGTCTCGTACAGATCGTACAGTTCTGCTCCGCCATAGCACATGAGGAGCGACCTCTTCACCCTTCCATCCATCTCCCTTACGCCTACTAAATAGTGATCAAGGCGACCGATCCAGGAGCGCCATCATGCCGCAGCGGTGGACGGGTCAGCGAGCTCATTGAATGGCGGCAGCGGGGCGGCTATTCCGTGGCCAGGGGTAGCGGGGACGTGCTGGGTGACCTGAACCGGAGCAGGAGCCTAGTGGGCTGCATGTTGTGGGGCTGGGGCCTGGAGCGCGACCTGAGGAGGCGCTGGCGCCGTCGAGGGGGCACCGCCGTTGGTGGCGGGCGGATTACTCATTGTTCCTGGGTGCAGGCGGTGCTGGCGCAGTCCCCACGATGATGCGGGCGTCGGCTGCCCGCTGGCATACCTGGCGCAGGCGTGAGCGTGTGTGGCCTCCTCCCCTCAGTGATCACCCCTGGGCTGGGGCCACTTAGCTGTGCGCGGCTGCCGGCGTGTCTGGGCCCTACACAGGAGAGGGCTGCCAGACCAGGACTTGCTGTACTCCTAGGGACCTTGGGTCATGAGGGCCTTGGCGCCAATGTCCAGTGCCTTCGTATTGGGGCACAACAATCCCCACGGTGTAGACCCACCTGCAGATGGGGCAGGCCAAAAGAGCGGCAGCACGGGACGCTCCACTCCTGTGTGGAGGTGGGTGATGCTGGCCAGCAAAGGAGATCCTTCGGAGGGATGGTGGGGGCGTGAGTCTACAGGCAAGCCTTAGCTCGCGGGGCCGACTCCTCCCCCCTTGTGAGGACACCTGAGCGAGATCCTCGGGTGGGACGGTGGGGGCGAGTGTCTACAGGCAGGCCCCAGCTCACGGGGGCCGACTCCCCCCCCCCGTGCGAGCACACCCGAGCGCACTTGACGAAGTGCGCGGTCCCGTCCGCCGGCACCACACGTGGGGGCAGGAGCGCTATCGGGCAGCGGAGCAGAGCGGGTCCTGGCGCGATGGGTCACGCGTCTCAGCAGTCGTGCAGGGCACGGGCAGCCGCAGCAAGCGGGGTAGGCACCCGCGGTCGTGTCTCGGCGACAGCTCGAGCGCGGACAGCGCGAGCACCGCGTACATGGGGTCTGGACACCGGCCTGTTTTTACGGTGTCGAGGCGTGGGGCAGACCCTCGTCGTCGCCAGTGTGGTGACGTGGGTCACCGGGGCAGGGGATAACCTAGGCCACAGGCTTGGGCCTTCACTAAGTTCAAATGAGACACACAGACGCAGTTTAACTATTCTTGGCCGAAGACCCAGAGCAGTCTCGTGCCTCTTTATTTATTCCTGCCCTCGGGATGTGTGCCTGCGTGCGTGTGTGAACCCGCCGGGTGGCTCCCTTATTACATCGGGGATGAAACCAGCACGGCGCAAGATCAGACGGCGTGCCCTTGGTGCGAAAAAGTATCACCAGCTGGGCAGGGGAGGTAGATATACCTTCCCTCCGCCCACTGGCACTCCGGAAATGATAGAGTTGTGCTTGGAGGTCCAAACATTAGCCCTGTTGTGTTTGTGCCATCATGTTGCACTAGGGAAGCCACCCTCTTTTGGGGGACTCCCTGCGTGGGCCGTGGGCCGCGGACAGCCTCATTCAGGATTATAAAAAAATGAAGGTGGCAAAAATAGGTAAAAAAGGTATAGAATACATATTTACAAAGTTGAGCGCCAGGTGGCCCCAAGGATCATGAAATGGGTTGAATTATTCCTGGAAGTGTCTTTGGAAGAGAAAAGTTTTAACATCTGTTTTGAAAGTCCGGAAAGAAGCGGTGGTTCGGAGATTGGAAGAAGCGAGTTCCAAATTCTAGCCGCATTGCCTGAGAAGGACTGAGGGCACTTGAACCTAGGTCCCCACAAGGCAATATATTCTAAATGATAAAAAAATAACTTGCGAAACATTTGTGCAAACACTTAACAAGTTTTAAAATGCAGACCTTTTGGGAACCTATGTTTCATCATGTGTGCATATTTTTGTACTCATCTCTCCCACTGTGGACAGGTGGAAGTACTGCAGTGTTAAATACCAATGGATTTAAACGTGCTTCACCAATCTGACTCCAGTCTAGCAACAGATAGGAGAAACATTTCAAACCTGAAATCACCTTCAGCAGCTACATAGAATCAACACACATTGGAAATGCAATAGGTCTCGCATTTGTTGGAGTTGGAACTATTGGCATTGTAAATTGCAATTTATTTTACCAATGTGTTATGGAGTGTATGTATGTGGTGTGTTGTGGAATTATGTGAGTGGGATTAGATTAGTTAGTTGTGTAACTGTGTGGAGTAGAATTGTGTGAAGTGGATTTGTGTTGTAGAATTATGTGGCATGGTGTACTATGGAATTATATGTATAGTAATTATGTAGTATTGAGTGTACTGGAATTATGTGGAGTGGGATTGTGTGTTTTGGAGAGTAATTATGTGGAATGGTATTTTGTGCTGTGGAATGGTATGGAGTGGAGTTTAATGATGTGGTGTGCTGTTGAGGGCTGCCTTCCATAGCACAAAAACGTGTACAAATAATACTTTTAACATTACATAATACATGATGTAAACGGCCAAACATTAATGTACTAGGTAAAGTTATGCCGTCCCCCACCTTAATAAAACAAAGAACTCAGGGGCATATTATCAAGGGGGGGCGATAGGTAATTTCCGCCGCTTTAGCGGCCGTGTTCGGCCGCTAAGTGGCGAAAATTCTATCGCCCTATTAGCAAGCTGTCGCTAACAGCAGTTAGCGACAGCTTGTAGGCAATAGCGAGCGGTTTGAGGCCCGCTTTGTATGTCAACGATATTTTTCGCTAATGACATGCAAAGTGGGCGTACCCAACCTGTTAGCGACTGAAAGCAGTCGCTAACATTCGCTATCGCCTATTAACAAGGCAGGCGTAGCGATGGAAATATTTGCGCTAAGCGCGAATATCTCCAAATACTAACACCTGCCCAGACCAGTTCTTAGTGAATGCACAGGGCGTGCAGCCCGAAATGCATTGGGTAATTTTAATGAAATAAAACACTGCCTTAAAATAATTCACGTATCTTTCATGTTCTTGGAAAAGTCACGTGACTCCATGGAGCAGTAGAAACTTGGAAATAATGTGTACACGCAGCGTGTGGCTCTGTTAAAAAATACTGAGAAAACATGGTTAAAATAATTTTGATGAAACGGATAAAAAGGACAAAAATAAAAGTATGGATTAAGATAAGCCGAAAAACAGCACCTTCGCTGTGCATTCACTGGGGACTGGATGAAACCCCACCTCTGTTGAAGTTAGTACCCGAGTGCGAATGGGCACGGCACTTCAGTGAAGTCGCACGCATATAATGACACAAATTGAATTAACTTTAAAAATACTGAAGTTACAGGTGTGCATCCTGCCTTTTTAAATAAGCAGACCAGTTCTTTGCCATGTTATCCAATAGGAGGTGGATAACATGGCTAAAAGCATTTCGTCGCTAATGCGTAAATATCGCTGTATTCTCAGCGATATTCACGCATTTCGCCGCTATCGCCAGGTATTTTATCTCTTTTGAGATAAACGTTGCTAATAGCACGTTATCTCAGCAATAAAATCAGGCGATACTTGGCGATAGAAAAATTGTCGCTAAGCCTATTTAGCGATAATTTTCGCTAGTTGTTGGTAATATGCCCCTCAGTTGTGTGTGTGTTTTTTCTGTAGCAATTTGTATAGCATTGCTCATTACTTAGCAAGTCAAGGGGTGCAGCTGCAAGCGTTGTACAAAAATTAGTTGGACTAGGTTTAAGTTAAAGGTAACAATGCACAGTTATGTTTTTAACTTCACTTCTGATCGACTTGCTTTTTTCACAAGGAATAAATTTTTCCTGTGAAAAACAATCCCTTTCTCTAGACTGCTATAAAACACATGTTTTTCTGTCTCTAACACTAAAATTTGCACAGCCAGTATTTGTGAGCACTGGCTTTAGTCTCAAACTCTGAGGTGGCTTGACTCATTAAGATTTTGTCTGGGTTCACATCCCCCACCCCATCCCATCTACCCTCCCCCAAGGAATACATATATACACACACCCCTGCCACTATATTCAGCTCTGTGGAAACACATTATCAATGTACTAAATTGCATAAAATACAGATTATGTGACTATTGAGATCTTTGTTGACAAACTCAAGAATTACTTTTGTGCTCACACAAAAGATTTGAGGCACAAAACGTTTCTGAATTGGGCCCACAATAATGAGATTCCCAAAAGCCCTTGAGCTCCTGTTCTGCTGTCTAAACTGGTGTACGTTCTTGCCACAGTTTATGAGTGTGCATGGGAGTTGAAGCTACGCCTAGAATATTCCACAGCTGCATTTCTGCATTCACTCCTATAACAGCAAAATACAAAAATAGAGGGAGCAGCTAAGCAAATTCTCTAGAGGACTTAGAATGAGGAATTACTGATCAAATCAGAAAAATAATTAGCAGCACTATGTAGAGGACTTGTAATGAGGAAATACTGACGGGACCACAGAATCAACTAGCAGCACGTCTAGAGGACATAGAATGAGGAATTACTTGCAGGATCAAAGATGCAGCTGCACTTTAAAGCAATAGATTCAGAACTATTGACTCTCCTATGGGATGAAGGATCGGCACGGATTGCACTCAAAAAGTTAACTCTGGGGTGGTATGATGAAGGGATCGCCTTAACCGATATACAGATGTATTACTGAGCTGCACAACTAATTACTTTCAACCAGTGGGTATACTTACCTGATGACGAACCTTCGATCCGTATGTACCAATCGACGATGCGTCCTGGCTGATACCTGGGAGCCTTATATACTTCGCCCCCGAATGCACAGCAACAGAATCCCACAAATATCGCAATCAAAATCTGGCATGCAGCCAACTGGGCATGAGGCTGGGAAAACAAACTGACGCAATCTACCTCCTTACGGGACTCGAAGGCCCTGGGGACACTAGGGATTCAATAAATGGGACCTCATAGGCCTATCAAAAATTGGGGACTTGTGGGTACGGGCACAAATATGACTTGGCAGACTCAGAATTCTTCTGATACCTACAAACTAGGCATGCATTGCAATCTGTAATCCACTCAGACGATGAACTTCCAGAGAGCTCCCCACTTGAAGAACGACTGCTTGAGGGACATATGACTCGTAAAGCGACCTCACTCACATATAGAAAACTAACAAATAATCTACCAGACACACTCTTGGAACTACGGGGAAACTGAGCACCAGATGTAGGTGGCTTAGATGATAATGAATGGTCGGAGGAGTTAGCCTCACCAAGAGAGGTAGCTATTAAGGCAGGATTTAGGTTGATCCAACTTTAGAAATTACACAGGGTTTACTACGCCTGCGCTACACTCTTGAAAATGGGTAGGATACAAACAGAGAGCTGTCGCCGTATGTGCAATCAAAAGGGCACCTTCTTTCGTATTATTTGGGAAGACCCTGTCAACCAAACCCTATTGGAAGACAGTGATAACAAAAATGAATAAGATATGGGAGGCGTCGACAAACCCAACGCCAAAATGGTGCCTCCTGAATATCTGGGAAGAAGTAGCTATTACAACAATGGGAAAAATTTGGATGACATTGGGTTTGATTGTTGTCAAACGAAACATAGCTCGTAATTGTACCTCCAAGCCTCAAAGACTGGGAAAAGGACATGGACATATATATGGTGGCAGAGAAGACAATTTATACTAATAGAGGCTGCCCTGGTAAATTGGTTAAGGTTTGGGGTACGTGGAACGACGCACGTGGAGGGCTGTGCACCCCACTCATCCCACCAGAAGGGTGCTAAGAGACTAGTGGGGTGGACAGGATGGAAAGAGTCTTATTATATTAATAGTGCTGTCACTCAACCGAAATGACCCCTGATTTAATTGCTTGATGATGTCTTTCGGTGCTGTACCACATTGTTTTGTTGTGTAGCCCTTGCTTTTCATTCCTCCCATCCCTTCCTTTCCCTTTGTCTCCCTTCAATATCTTAATAAAAAGATGTATTAAAAAAAGATGCAGCTGCAACACAGAGGAGTTAGAAAGAGGAATTACCGACAAGACCAGAGTAGCAGCTAGCAGCACTGCCTAGAGGAGTTAGAATGAAGGAATTACTGACAGGACCAAAGAAGTAGCTGCAGCACTGTGTAGAGGACTTAAAATGAGGAATTACCAATGAGACCAGAGAAGCAGCTGGCAGCACTGTCTCGAGGAGAAAGAATGAGGATTTACCACTGGGACCACAGAAGCAGCTGCTGCACTGTCTAGAGAATTAAGAATGAGGAATTATCACTGGGACCACAGAAGCAGCTGCTGCACTGTCTAGAGAATTAAGAATGAGGAATTATCACTGGGACCACAGAAGCAGAAACGAGTGCAAGAGAGGGATGGTGGTAAGGATGTAGCAACGGTCTAGATGTGAGTGAAGGATGTTGGGTCAGAATTTGAGAACCAGGGCATGTTGTAAAGGGTGATTCTAAATATTAATTCCCTGTGCGTGTTGAACACATGATGTCCCATGCTATACGCACCAGTGATAAACATATTTTGAATAAAACAAACTGGTCTAGATAAACACAGATTAAGAGCTAAGGGTCATGAAGCCCCACTGACTGTAGACAGGCTATTTGTATCACTGACGGGATTTGCTGAAACATTAAGATTATTCTGTGATGTCAGCAGGCAGAAGAGAAAACATCAGAACAGAATACTGCGTGTCTGCTTGTGTCAGTGTGGACAGTTTATTATTAATATGGATGCAGGGAAGTGTGAGAGAAAAAGAGAGAGTGAGGCAGAGAGAGAGAGAGTTTTTTCCCCTGAAACTGAACGTGGCTAGAGAGGAGTTTATGGCCCACCTTTTCACCAAAGCGCAAAGAAATAACAGAGAGCATGATTATAGCTAATCACTGTTCAGCCATTTTCCATCGGATTCCCTAATCAGCAATATTCAAAGTGTGACAATGCCAGACAGCCTTCCATATAAACACCAGCAACATTAACTGCACTCCAAATAGGCAACCTGGAATCTCCATGCTCTCCCAAAACCTAGCCATGGCAGCTGGAAGGTGGACGCCAAGCTTCTCAACCATAAGGTAACTGAAACTAGCGAAATCTATATTGCATCCACTACCAGTCACACGATGTTTAGCGAGACCACTCAGATTCCAGGTCACGTATGTGAGCACATCCGCTGGATTGGAAACCACAAGGATGATGCGGTTAGGGCTGTACTTCACAACCGGAGGAATGACGTTCTTGTAGACATTGGCATTCCTTTGGACTAAATTGAGACGAGTCTCCCCTTTTTGCTGGCAGACTCCACCAGTAATTACCACAAATCTGGGGTTTGCATTATCAGTGTGAACCTTTACTTTTTACCGGACGGTGAAAAATCCTCGGTTACCAAATTGAAATGGTTTAAACCTCTAGCTGGTTGTTGAGGTGTGAAGAAGGCTCGCACCAACATGCTGTTACAGTACATTTTAATATAGAGGTAGATACCAAGAAATCTGTTGTGTATTAGGTCTTTGGTAAGACTTAGTGGCCAAAAAAAACCCTAATAAACTCTCTTCCTCACTTCTTCATTCTGCTATTATTTTCTGTTTCAATAAATCCTGGGTGTATTCTTGTGTATTTTCACGTTGTTGGGGCTATAAGGCAGCACAATGTGGATAGAATGCTAGCTTGGTGCGTTTGGTCCTTGTCATTGTTGTCTCAAAAGGTTTTGTAAATTAATCTGGGCATACAAGAAAAACTGTTTTTTTCAAAAAAATCTTTTCACAGACACTAATTCCAGGTTGCGAGATACACTGTTGAATTGCCTCTGGCTGGTCATGATGAAGGTGGTCTTCATTGCAGTCCTTCCACCGAAACGCGTCGGCCATTCCTTTACTTAGATCCAACCTTTTGGTTGTATAGTGGACAACTAGTGTAAAACAACAGGGTGTTCTTTTGGTTGTAGTGGATTTATGCATGATTAGGATGTGTGAGTGAGTGGATGTGTTTGTGTCTCGAACTGGTTCATGATAACTGTCTTGTTTTTTTAAAGAGATATGTATGTTTATTTAGATAATGGAACTATAAAATGAACTTTTGTATATGTATTCAAAGAAAATGATATGAAATACAGTGAATAATTATGTTTTCAAAAAAAGAGAAAAAAATGATTCAATGAAGGAAAAAAAGACTAAAAATAAAAATGAATAAATAAATCAAAAAAAGATGAATACGTGGTTTATGTATGCCTGTGTTATTAGAGGTTTTCCCAGTAGCAAAGTGGTTATAGGTCAAGAGGGAGTTCTCTTTTTTGCTTCCATTATCTGGACTGGACACGATCTTAGGGGTTTTAAGGAACAAGCTCCCATGTTGCAAACCCATACTTTCTCCTTTTAGTTTGTCCACTAATATATCAACCGGGGCAAGTTGTAGCCCGGACTGTCTATAGGAGTAGCACAGAAGACAGTGCTGGTTCACGCTATGGAACCTTGGAGGTTCTGTCTTTGCCCCAGATCTGTTGCAGCAAGAAGGACAGACATCGATTTTCAGACCTCACTAGTCCCTGTGTTTTTTTTGTTAGGTCTCGCTACGAACGCAGCGCATGCGCTGATTCGCTAGCGAGACTCTATTGCTGCCACTTTGGTGCTGGAAGAGAGACAGGTGGTAGCACGCCGGACAGGAGATGTGCACTCCATACACGTGCACATCTCCTGTCTGCGCGTGCCACCTCCTGTCTCCCTTCAGCAGAGAAACCGGCGGCACAGAGCGCACATCGCGCACTTTCACTTTCCCTCCCTCTCCTTCAAGAACCCGGACATTGGCTTTGGAATTCTTATTTAGAACAGCTTTCACTCTGCTTAAGATGGATAGTGAATTCGATTTTCATTCGCTGGCCAACTGTGGATAAATATTTTCTGTTGAAATGCGTGCAAGTTTTATAGAACTCTTTATCTCAACTGCTCAGTGGTGACACAGGTGCAAATGTATGGGTGGGCATGCTGGAGCACCAATGCAACTGACTTTATTTATTTGGGTTACGACTTTGAATTGAAGTTGTTGCCAGTATATACAATGACATCAACTTTGCTTTTATTTATCATGTTCTTAGAGCGGAGCTCGTATAAACATCTCGGAAGGCAACTGCCCAGAAAGGATATTCACTCTCGCTGGACCTACTAATGCCATCTTCAAAGCATTTTTCTATGATCATTGACAAACTAGAAGAGGTCTGCCTCAATATCTTTTGGGTAGTGCAAATGTCTAACTGGGGCGTTGGCGAGTAAAAACTTGGCATTGAAAAGTAACTTTTTTTTCCCTACCTGGCAAGTGCCGAGAATTTTCCTGGTTGCGCATGTGAAATCTCCACTAGCCTATTTGACTTAAATGTCCGTAATAAACATGATTAACTTAAAAGATGTCGTGGAGAGAGTCTAACTCCACCGTTAAGTCTCGAGTGTGTTTTATTTTGGTCTGGCTAAGGGTCATACCACAGACGTATGGGAAAAACATCCTCGTGCACATTACTTAGTTGCAACATTATGTCGCAGGCAAAGTAACATGTTCTGCATGCAAGCAGCTACCCCACCTCGTGTCTGTATTGCATTGTACAGAAGGCACATTCAAATTGCTAATTTTTGTCCTGTGCTAAGGCCCATCTTTTTTCACCATGTAAAAGTAAAAATGCGTACAACGAAATTTAAACTAATCACTAGCTTTTTTGTTTATGGTATCGTGGCTGCGATACTTTCTCAAAGCTAGACTAGCAACCAAATGGACATTTTTGCCTAAGATGAAGTTGCTTGTTCAGATTTTCTTTTGCAACATGGTTGTCTGATGCTTTTGTTCTTTTCTGCCCACGAAGGACATCAGTAGCGCGATGACCAACAGCACTGCTTCCAGCAAACCCCCTGTCGCTCTGAGGTTCATGGTCCCTGCCAGCCAGTGTGGTTCCCTCGTTGGGAAATGAGGTTGCAAGATTAAAGAGATCAGAGAGGTACATTGTTAGTTTTTAACCCATTGGGTGCAGTCTTTAGGAGGGTAGATAGCATATCTGCCTTTACGCCATGTTGTAGGCCCCAGCTAGAGCAGTCTAGGGTGTTAAGACATACTAGATGAATGGCTAGTAAAACATGACTTAACAATAAGCTTCAATGCTTTAAGTATACATGCCTCTTTGGCACTTTGACCTATTGAGAACACTTTCCACCATTAGTTAGTTTGATTCTCTGGGTCCAACAAACTTAAAGCGCTGGGTTGGGTTTCACTTGTTCGCCAATTGCCTTTGAAACCATAAGTTCTGTAGTGGGGGACAGTTTGAACTTCGGAGGTCCGTCACCTTACTCAACTTCATTCTCCCATTACGAAACTATCTTAGGCTTTGCATCCCGGGGTTGAGCCATTTCGTTTTCTTCTCCTTTGAAGACCACTGGAGCACAGGTGCAAGAAGCGGGTGTGGAAAATTAGTACGGTCTGGTAAACATTATCTGCGCCATCTTGCCTTTTTCCCCTGATGCCACACTTTTTGTCGTGCGCACCCGCCATTTTAGGTGCCTCGATCAGAACAAACCCGTTTGCATGCCACTGGCCCCCAGCATAGCCCTCCTCCCTCACAAAGCCCGCACTCTGACAACCCCCCCCCCCCGCTCGCACATGCCTTGGGTCATAAACCCCTCTTCAGCGCAGCTCTGCCTCAGAACCCCATCCTGTCCCCGGCGCGACACCTCCCTCCCTTCCTTTCATGGTCCCAGGCCCTTTTTGATACAAATCCCCTTTTCCTGTGTGCCCGTTTGTCTTCCTCGTTCCCAGGCCGACACCTAGCCCTGCCGATACTGTTTATTGCCCCCCCGTACAGTAAGAAGTTTCCCTCATTAAAGGACCCTCGAGTTGATCAAAGCCCCCACCCTATGAGATCCGATCAAACCCCCCACACTCCGTGAATCGGCGGAATGTCCAGCTGCGCGATAATCATCACCTGTTGCGACCGGGGTGGGGACTTCTGCTGTATATGTGTGTGGGAACGGGCTGGGAGCGGGGGTTCCGAGAATGTCTTTCCGTATATCAAAGCCTTGCCAAGAATATGTTGTATGTAATAAAGCAATAAACCTGTGTATAAGAGGCCAGGCCTCAGAGATGCGGTTAGAGCACCTCATGACGATACCTGCTGTCTGAACTGATGTGTTCTCCTCCGGAGAGAATAAACCTTGTTTCCTGCCTTCTCGTCTCCAGCGCCTGTCTCTTCATTGATTAATATTTCGTGGGTTAAAGAGGCGATACCGCCGGGCAAATATCGATTGTCCATTGACCTTAGGTTTAACAATTGGCGTCCCAAGCGTGGGGCCCATCAGCGACTCGTGGATCCAGTGGGAGAGGTCCTGACGACAGAGTGAACGACTGCAACGATCGGGAGAGCTCTTGCCCAATAGACCCTCGTCTGGCAGCCGATCATCCGAACTTCACTGGTTCCGAACAGACCTCTCTCGAGTGATCTACGGTCCTGACTGGGAACCATCAGGAGTGCTGCGAGGAATACAAAGAAAAGAGGACGATCGGGCGCTGGATTCGGAAGACAAGAAATGTCCATACGGTCTGGGTAAGGTTGTGTAGACACGACGAAACATGAAATAATTGTTTAATTGTTCAGAAAATACTAGTATTACTCTTTGTTGACCTATTTGGAGATTCACTGTCTGCACACGAAGAAACAGTAGGCTATTTTCTCTTTGCAAACAGTGAAGGATAGGTAACGCAGCCGTCGTGCCTATCTTTCTCCCCCACTGATTAATTATTTATTAACGGACACTGATTAACTGTTTTTGACCCCGAGCTACTGTTCGCGGATTGTTTTCTGGAGATTCTCTGTCTACAAACAGGAAAGAACAGGTTCCCCTTTGCAGATAGTGAGAGGGTAGAGGACGCAGACCTTTTGCGAATCTACTTATTCTTCCCACTGAATTGTTTTTTTATTTTTATATTTGTTCATGAGGTATTCACTGCCTGCAAACAACGTAGAATAGAAATATTCTGTCTAGTCTTTGCATACAGTGATAAGATAGGCAGTGCTGACTTTTGTCCCTCGTTGTGAGCTGTCATGTCTGTCTTCTCCCCACTGGTCGATAGCTGGTTCAGCCCGGACCGTTTATTAGAGGTGGATCATCTAGCTCCGCTGGAAGGCACCCCTAATAAAGACATGTTCATAAACTATGGATTAGTTACCATAGCCTATAGTAAACTGTGGCACAGGTATACCAAAGAAAGTCAAGAGAAACAGTGGCCACTGATAGGATCCTTCGATCTTGATAAAATAGAAACGTTAGAAATAGCCCTTCGTGATAATAAGACAACGCCTATTATGCTCGACTGCCTCGGTATGTGGCGCAAAGAAGCAATGCAACGAAAGAAAAGAGACGAGGACAGAGCAGGTAAAGGAACATATCGACAGGACGACCCCAGGACACAACGTCCCGAAAGTAATCCCCCGACACTACGCACAGGACGGCCAGACTTAGGGCAAAACCAATGTGCTTTTTGTAGATATGCCGGGCACTGGAAAGCCCAATGCCCGACTCTACTGAATGTGAGTAGGAGCAGAGGACCGACAGGAATAACAGGCCGGCAGAAA
The DNA here is from genome assembly GCF_964261635.1 of Lissotriton helveticus. NCBI lineage: Eukaryota > Metazoa > Chordata > Amphibia > Caudata > Salamandridae > Lissotriton > Lissotriton helveticus. Next base: position 482,218,734 of record NC_136060.1, read on the forward strand.
GGGAAAAGGCGAGAGACAAAGATGAATCAGACTGACATGGACAGGCCAGATAGAACCACCACGTTCGATTATGCCCGATGGCACAGATTTCGCCAGGCCGATTTCAGCGACATGTTCGAGTCCTCATAGATCAAACAACGCTAAGACGGGAAACCCAGTCTAGCTCTAAATTAACAGACGACAAACCCCGAAGAAAGCAGAAAGAATAATGTACACACATGATCAAGCATCCTTACGTTTAGCCAAGTAGGGAAAAGTTTAGGGTATTTCGAGGTAAAGGGTTACACAAGTATCCTTCGCCGAGAGGACTAGGGATATTGCCAATGTCTGAAAACCTACTACCTCCTTTCTTCCGCATCCTTATAGGCATATAACTAAAGCCTGCCCCATTGCTCTAACAAAGAGTATGCGCAGCATATAGAAATAAGATAATTATGGCCAATAACTGTTTTATGTTTGTCTTGGGTCTTTTTATATAATATTCGTACTGTCTCCCCGTTTGAGTTTGTGTGTACATGATGCATGAATCTGCGTCATCCCTCTGCCTGTGTTACCGTGTTACTTAAACTTCTGTTAACAGAAGCTTTAGCATGGAACAACCTGGAAAGAAAGGAATGGGAAAACGAAATCCGTAGGCCACTGATGAGCTTGAACTTTTATTTTACATAACGAACAAGAAACAAATAACAGTACGTAATAATAACACCTATCAATGCCCTAACAACAGAAAACGTTTGAAACAAGAATGGTAAACTAGAAAATGAAAGTCAGCAGAACATTCGCCCACCCCACTCTGGAACCTTCCAAAGTAGGGCAGGGTTACGGCTACGCCCAGCAGGCAGCAACCCATATAAGGCGGGTCCTGCTGCCAACAGTCGGCCAGGAAATCGTAACATAGGGTGGAGCCGGAGGAGAGACAAGGGCCAGCGGGACCCAGCCAGGGGATCACCTTGACCACACCGGAGAGTTGTAGGGGGGGGGAATGTCTATATCCTCGACCCCCCCCTCTCTCTCTCCCCCAGTCCGGCCACGGTGGCGCGTGGGAGTTTCAGGTAGTCCCGCCACATGTCTTCCCGGTCCGGCCACCAATGGCCGGGGACTGGGGCCAACTGGATCCGGCTGCAGCCGATGAGCCAAGGAACCCGTTCATGGGGCCAGAGCAAGGGGCGTCCGGCCGACATCCACCGGAAGCCCGGCCCAGAGACGGACGGGACATTTTTCCTTTTCTCCTCCGTAATGACCGCAGCAGCACGCCAGGCGCCACTTCTTTCTTTTCCCCTCCGTAATGGCCGCAGCAGCACGCCCGGCGCCACTTGAATAATGGCTGCAACAACTCTGGAGGTTGGGCTGGGAGGGAGAGGCGACGCGGACGAGCCTCTCCCACCTCCACAGGTAGGAGGCTCCCCAGCCCCCCGGCCCGGCGCCGAAATCCTCCAGCCGGGTGGCGCCAATACTAGCGCAGCACTGAACATGCAACGGTGCCAATACTTGCGCAGCACCGAACACACAAAGGTGCCCATACTTCCGCAGCACTGGACATGGGACTTGTGGAGCACGGGATGTGGAAAGGCCATCGTGCATGCCCATGAAAGAGAGCGGCATGGAGTGCACCGGGAGAGGGAGACGGCGCGAACGAGTCTCCCTGGCCCCCCCCCATGTGGGGGCGCCACAGCTGCACCCTAGCCGAATGTCCTGCTCTTACAACACAGAGTTCCTTTTTCTTTCACTCCAAAAGGTCTCCTCCACTCTTGCAAACTGGACAAAGGGCGGCTGCTGCAGGGCCGCAAAATGGCGTCTGGGCCCCCTGGAAGGCGGGTCTAGGCCGCTAGAGTAACTTTGACCAGCAATGTAACTCGGACGCTTGTCCACCGGGGCACGAGCCCCTACCTCCGACAGCATCTCCACAGCTTTGAAGATTCTACAAAAGTCCCAGGAGCCCTCGGCCCCTGCAGGCTTCCGGTGAGGAACAACTGCCTTGATCGCTAACGAAATAAGCATGACATAGCCACTCCTTCTGTTAGCATGAATTCTCGAACTGCCGAAAAGGACTCTGGTCCAACTGCCGGTTGTAGGAAACATTTTTTCCCTGACGCTACTTCTGGACTAACCCGGCCCCGCCCAAAATGGCGCCGGTATCAATAGGAACTCACGAACACCTCGTGGTGTTTTTTTTAGCTAAAAAGACTCGATGTTCTGAAAAATGTATATGATCCTTTGTACACTTGACGAAAAAGAGGGAGGGTTCACTCGATGAACATGTAGAAGGGCCCCGTGAAAACTGTTTTTTTCAATGTACGATTCATTATGATATTATCATGTAACCTCGCTTATAACACACACCCATGGTATACCTATAGGAATTTGATTACAACTAGTCCAACTGTGTTTCCAATTATGAAATTAATGCCCCTTGGTCCCTCAACTATTCGATAGACGTTTTTAGTTCCCTGCAAATGAATGAATGAACCTTTTTAAACATGTTTTTAATCCTACAAGATAACCCCCCCCCCTCTACTGTACGCACTTTAGCCATTGCCGTATCCGGCCACCCCCGATCACACTGTCCTATCAACATGCTGAACGATTGTGCAAATAAAGGTTTTCGAAACTATGAACGGGTATTGCATGCTTTATTTAAAATGTGGGATCGGCGGGAGAGTTTTTTTTCTGTGCACCCTACTCTGCTCTCTCTTTAAGGTTAATAGAAGATGGTTGCCCAGCCCCGGATGGAGGATCGAATCTAAGACACGACCCTCTGCCGTCGAATATGCGACTGACTCAGGGACTCGCGCATGGAGAAAGACCTCGATTTCTGGGGTTGGGTAAAGCGAAACGGTGTAAAAGATGGAATATATAGGATGGGTAAAGTGAAACGATGTAAATGATAGTATATTATAAAGATACGACACTCAAAGGTACTAGGGAACAGAGTTGACCGAAGAGCTGATAAACCTTAGAACATCACAGCGTTGGAAGAGATTTAAGGACCCCGATAGCTAAATACACCTACCAACTAGAAACCTCACGCTAAGTGCTTCTGATTCTCTAACGTTCTCCTACTCACAGCCTATAAGGACACACTGCCCCCCCCCCCCTTGGCTCCAGAAACCACAACCCCAGGGATTCTATCCCGAGGAGATAAGACGAGTATGAGGTAAGTAAAAGACTTTCGTACCCGTGCTTTTGATATGCTCGGATGTTGTCCCTCTCCCCTCCCCTCTTTTTTCCCCCCCCTGCAGGCCACATCGGAATCACGACCGAGGTATGGTGAAGATCTGAAGCCTCGCCATGTCTGATACACGAAGCGGACTAACACTGCCTGGTGGCACCTAAACACACCCACAAACTGCTCTTGTACCAAAAGAGCCAATAAACTGTATGACATGATGAAAGCGATCACCCTTAATCCGTGTTGCATGAATGGACACCTGTCACGTATGTCTGAAACTATGAGATGATGTTTGTGTATGACTGACGCGTTGACTTAACTGGTTAAAGGACCGAGAATGCAAGAAATGCGACAATGGTGCCCTTTTTACTCGATGCATGTCCCCTGTACCCGGCCTAATGCTCGTCCATCCCAAACTGCATGCTTTCAACATTCTAACACAGACCCGTAATGTCTTATGTTGTATAATGCGCTGAATAGCCTATCTTAATACACGGCCACTCCCCATGTCGCACGTGTACTATTTAGCCTGTTGTTGCACATCTCTCTCTCTCTCTCTCTCTCTCTCTCTCTCTCTCTCTCTCTCTCTCTCTCTCTCTCTCTCTCTCTCTCTCTCTCCCGTTCTTCCGAACGACTAGCACCTAAATTGGCAAACCGCCACCCCTAGTGCACCACCCAATTGGCTCCAAATACCACAAGTATTTGCTCAAAATTTATCCTAGATAAAAATCACCCTGACGCCGTGTCACTACCTCTCCTTTCTGCTAAAATTGATGAAACCGAGATTTGGCCATTAGGGAAAGGACAGGTAAGACGACTGAGATTCCCTAATCTGACCCGAAATAAGGGAACTACATGTCAGCGGCTCCTGTTTTATAAAAAGATGCCTCAGATAACGCGACCTTCCCCGTCCCGAATTGTCGCAATACCCAAACAGTAAAGGTGATCGAAACATCCTCATGTTCCCGGAACGCCCCCTGTTTCGTATCAGCTGCCCCAGACGAGGGTTATAAAACTGTCCCTCACCCCCGGTTGTAAGAGATGGGTCTATTTACGCCCTTACCACAGTTTTCTATGTCCCTAGTTGTTTCCCATAAGACCCCTGTCTTTTCTAATTGAGTAGTCAGGCCGTAAGAGGCTACGTAGGAACCAGAATGATGTTTTACAAAGTTAAAGATTAGACCGAAGCGAAGAAATCATTGCAATGAACCCTGTTGAAAGCGAAAATGTTTAGTTGAAAGGCAGGATGCATTGATAGAATGAAAAATGTTTAGCCTATGTTCGTCCCTCAGCAAGATACCTGTCAGACCATGGTGATAGCACACAGCACCCTTTTTAAATATAAAGCCCTGGAGAACGGTATAGCTTTGTAAGGCTCGTATTAAGAAGGTGGGTCTCCGTCAGAAGAACTGACGTAACTGTAATGCAATAAAAGGTGCCAGATCTCGTCCCACGACCAACAAACACCAAAGAAATAGCTGTGAAGGAAAGTTATAGTAAATCCAGCAGGCTCAGCATCAATCATTTATATGTTAGTTGCGAACCCTAATATAACGGACGTTTCCATTTTTGCCTGGAGCTGGGAGAGAAATAGACTTATGTGATTACCTTCCTCTGCCAATTCTCTAAAGACTGTCTTTTCAAACTAATTTAAGGGTACGACTGTCGAAGGAAAGAAGGACCGGATGTGGGAGCACGTGGCCTGACTACAGATCGTGGAACATCTGCGACATTGGCCAAGGCGAGACCGCGACAGAAAGGAGTTGCAGGACGAGGCACTGTTTCCGTCAAAGTGAGAGGAAAGGGCTGACCTGATGCCCCTGCTCAATGGTCAACGTGTGCCGAAAAGTCCCCGCTCTCTGAATTCGGTCATGAGCCCGCCTACCTGAAATTTCCACCCCCCTGATCTGTTCCCGATTTGGCCCAGCTCCATCCCCCTTTTTTCTCCGACCTACCCTATGGACTACACACTCTTCTTCCATCTGAACCTTTTTGACAAACAACTCAAAGGACACAGGGCGAAAAGGACCTTTTTGACCAGAAACGCGAGGAAAAGGTCGTGCCCTGCAACACGGGACCTAGAATAGAGCTGGACCCGTAGCTCCACCGCCGGTGCTCCACAGCGCCAACAAAAGACGACAAAGAATGCTGAGAACTCATTAACTTCGAACATTGACACCCTCAATTATCGTTTCTACTACGTCTCATTTCTCTCCCAGCCACCATTGTATTAATTATGCTCCAACCAAACATGAACAAAACTCACATATGTAATGACCTATCAATTTACATTCCGAACGACTATAAGTAGCTATGAAATGTACCCAATGCTCTCACTACAGAATCATCTTTGTCTATTATTGCATTACTATGGCTTCCCTGCAAACGAGTTTTTTTATCGATAGACCCGCCTCCTAAGATGAAAGATTTTAAAATGTAATGTTTATAACTCCTTCACCTGGGTGCCTACTTCTTTTCCTATGACCACCACAGTCGACATGAATTGGAAATAGGCCAGCAAGATGTCTTGGATATGTTAAAGGGAGGACTGTGGAAAATTAGTACGGTCTGGTAAACATTATCTGCGCCATCTTGCCTTTTTCCCCTGATGCCACACTTTTTGTCGTGCGCACCCGCCATTTTAGGTGCCTCGATCAGAACAAACCCGTTTGCATGCCACTGGCCCCCAGCATAGCCCTCCTCCCTCACAAAGCCCGCACTCTGACAACCCCCCCCCGCTCGCACATGCCTTGGGTCATAAACCCCTCTTCAGCGCAGCTCTGCCTCAGAACCCCATCCTGTCCCCGGCGCGACACCTCCCTCCCTTCCTTTCATGGTCCCAGGCCCTTTTTGATACAAATCCCCTTTTCCTGTGTGCCCGTTTGTCTTCCTCGTTCCCAGGCCGACACCTAGCCCTGCCGATACTGTTTATTGCCCCCCCCGTACAGTAAGAAGTTTCCCTCATTAAAGGACCCTCGAGTTGATCAAAGCCCCCACCCTATGAGATCCGATCAAACCCCCCACACTCCGTGAATCGGCGGAATGTCCAGCTGCGCGATAATCATCACCTGTTGCGACCGGGGTGGGGACTTCTGCTGTATATGTGTGTGGGAACGGGCTGGGAGCGGGGGTTCCGAGAATGTCTTTCCGTATATCAAAGCCTTGCCAAGAATATGTTGTATGTAATAAAGCAATAAACCTGTGTATAAGAGGCCAGGCCTCAGAGATGCGGTTAGAGCACCTCATGACGATACCTGCTGTCTGAACTGATGTGTTCTCCTCCGGAGAGAATAAACCTTGTTTCCTGCCTTCTCGTCTCCAGCGCCTGCCTCTTCATTGATTAATATTTCGTGGGTTAAAGAGGCGATACCGCCGGGCAAATATCGATTGTCCATTGACCTTAGGTTTAACACGGGGGACATGCTACCCAACTCGACAGAAAGAGCCATCACAATTGCTGGAATTCCTGCTTCCGTCATAGAGTGCCTCAAACAGATAAGTATGGTTATGCTGGAGGAAAGTCTGCAATAGCTGTTCATTTAGTTCTGTATAGAGTTGCTCTGTCATGAATCTTTTGCAGAGCACATATACATCCAAAAGGGGTTATCGCTTGTTCTTGGTTCTGAGACATATAGTTAACAAGCATTTGCAATGCAATAGATCTTGCATTTACGCGAGTTTGAGCTATTGTCAATGTAAATGGCCATGCATTTTTTAAGTATTTGTTTTTAAAACCTACATAAAAGGCATTGTCATTTACAATGGCAATAGCTTAATCTTGCGTAAACGCGAGACCTATTGCATTGCAAATGCTTGTTGAATAAATATTGCCAGATTGTGCATGCAGCCAGACAAACATGCTTGCATTCATCCTCCCAACTGATACACTGTTATTTACCTGAATAATCAATGATCCGATTGCAAATGCGTACTAGCATGCGTGCTGCCTCAAAACATGTCACATTCCTATGTACGTGCAGCAGTACGAGCAGTGCACTGCCCAAGACAATTTATTGAAAACACACTCCAAAGCAATGTTATAAACACAGCACTGAACATCCACGTGTGAGCGATGGCGGCTATAGTCCGAACCACGTTGTTAACTTTCCAATGGCATATTTCAGTTTCCAGCAGACTGTTCCGTGTTGCTTGTGCTTTGCAAGTCCTTTGCTACTGCAAGTTATTGATAAGCCTTTATAAGCAAACAATCCTTAATGTAACAAGCACCCAAGATCATACGGAAAGAAACGCTGAGACAGTAATGAAGTTAAGTGGAAGTAGAAGAAATGGTGATGAGGGAAAGAGGGGAGCGAATAGGGGCAGGATGAAGGGAGGTTTCAGGTGTATAATTCTTATTTTATTACTACTAGTAGTTTTATATAATCATCTTTATGAATATTAACCAGCAATAGTTTTAGCATTTGTGAGTCAGCTCGGCAGTGCATAGTCCATGGCAGGTACCCAAGGGGCACCTGAATGTTATGGAAATGGCGCTGTGCTGAAACAAAGTGTGACACCCGTGTACAGATTAAAACGCATGTGTGTGGCGGCCCAGGAAAGGGGTGATGGTAATCAAAAAACCATGAAGTGGGCAATGGTAATAAAAAAAATAAAAGCAGGCGCCGTACTAAATATAAATCACGGCGCCCGTGTACCTTTTATGAGGTGCAAAGAAACATGAGAGCGGGCTCCGTGCTAAAACATGAAGCACCGCACCAGTGTGCATACAAGTTATGAGCACTCACACAGTAACACCAAAATTAAATAAAACAAGTAGTTCCCAAAGGAACACATAAACAACTTCAGCGTAAGGAAACTGTAGTTTGCCGGGGCTCCTGAACTAAAAACAGAAGTGATCTATCGGGAGCGGCACCAATTAAGGGGCCAGGAAATACAAGGGACGCAGGAGTGAACCAATTGTAGCAGATGGCGGGATTTCACTCAGTATAGGATTACAGCAGGTTTTGCAGACAGCGCATGCATGCGGCCTAGGCTCAAACTAAAAACAATGGTTGTAGTAGTCTCATACATTTCCTCCTTTTATTAAAAATAACAATCAAACAAAGCTTCTGAATTTGCACCTTCTATATGTTTGGAACGGTTGTTTTCAGATAAATAAATGCAGAACCACTATTTAGTAACTCATGACTCTGTTGTATTAATGATATTAGATAGATTACTTATTTGAATGAAAAAGACACTTCACTTTAGCAGCAGTACCTTACCAGTTCAAAATGCACGGACCGTAATTTCTTTTCTTATGTTCGGAGCTAAACAGTATGCTTGTGCGCCTGCCTTTGTATATAGAACTGAGTAAGGTGAATGTTCAGATCTTCTTTTTAGAGAACTATTTAACTTCCTACTATTTATTATGTAAAATTCAGTCTGTTTCTCATGATGTTAACATATTAATATATGGCATGTCACGTTTTTTAAAAGTGTAAAGGCTGAGTAACCCACAGCAGTGACTGTACATTGGAAATGCTTCCCAGTACAAATTAGATTATGGTGGCTCACTTTATGCAGAAAATATATGTCATAATTAAACCTGTTGTGCAGAATACCTGTAAATACCCCATTATGTCACTTCAGGTAATTACATGCCATTTGCAATAAAAAGTTACTGCGAATGGGCAATTCACAATTAAAAATGTCAGTGAGAGCACACAAACAGAACATGAGCAGCTGTTGTTTGCTGTGTTTTTGTTCATCACATTTATGTACACATCATGTAACTGTCAGGTGTTTTATTCAATTGTTTTCTCTTCTCCCTCCTCATTTCTTCTGTATTGCTTTTCATTTTAAAAAAACAAATAAAGCTCCTTGACCAAAACAAAAAGTGGCCTTATGGCAAAATTTGATGCAGTGACCTATTTCAGGCTAAAATATAGCGTGAAATGATGGATTTGTATTTTGCATGATAATTTTCACACAACCCTAGTCATAGTAAAATGAACATCCAAACACAAATAATACTTGTCCTGGGCATCTGTGCATTTTACACTTGATGAATACATTGACAACATGGGAGTATGATGCGCACACTTTTATTTTCTCATTTTGTGCATGTTGCTACAGCATTTTCTAATTTTTGCATAAGCCGGTATCAACATCACGGAGTTGGTGACCACACAATGTGCAAAATGGGAGCAGCACAGTTTGCCCACTGCACAACAAACAAATCCAACTTTGTGTCTATTCTAATACTAACGTTCAGGGACGGATGAAGCTTTGGAAGTAACATGCTGTTCAAACTTTAAAGAACGCCATATTATTATACACCCCAGACCAATTTCATCAATGAAAGGAAAACATATATGGAATTTAAAGCAATGCTATTGTTAATTAAAAAAAGGTGTAAACTCACTACATGCATGTTTTGTGAAAAAAGGAAACAAAAAAAGCATGGAAGCTATATTTTAAGCATCTACTGTTTGAAGAAATGTCTTCATGGCTCCTAAAAAAAGGCTAATTTGTTTTACACTTTACAGGTATGTTTCTGCATAGTACTCGGGTTTTCTTAGGAGTCTGCTGGGTTCAAGACACTTGACTTTCCTTGGAATATTAATTAGCCTGGAAACCAGCTAAAGGGGGTTCAAGTCAAACCATGAAACAATAGCCCATAACAATTTGCTAATGTCGCCCTCCTTCCCCTGGCCTTTTCTGCATGATGCTGTTTTTACCAGCACAGGGAAGCATGATTAAATTTACATACGTATGGTCACTTGGCAACAGCTTCCATCCCCCAAAGCCCCTTTGAGTCTCCACTCTTCTCAGCATGGAAAGCAAAGGTTCAGAAATAGTGAACCATTGATGTCTTGAGCAGGTAATGTGAAGTTCATGATAAAGTGTGGGAGGAACATATGTTGAGATTATAGGGGAATGCATTTAGACCATTCAAAGTCCTATAGTCAATTTTTTAGAAATATGAATAAAAAATATTTTGTCCATCATAGAATTATAGGCATAGGGGGTTTATTAAGATGTCGGGCGGACACAACACCAGTGCAGATACGGGTCTGAGCGACCTTTGTGTGGCGGTACCGACCACTTAATGTACGATCCAAGGGCCTTTTTCTGTACGGGAGCTTGTGCTGCGGTTAGAAATCGGCCGCAGTGCAAGCTTCCATACAGAAAAGGGAGTTTGTGTTCATCCCTGCACCGCTTGGCAGGCACCTCAAGATGCCGAGATCAAAAGGGGGAGCACCATAGGACTTGTCTGCTTCCGCTTAGGGACTTTTTTACCTGTTCAACTGCAGCGATTTAACTGTCTTGATAGCAAACGACCAGTAGAGGTCAGTAAAATACCAGAATTGCTTCCTGCTGAGGGGCTTTCTTTTAAAAAAAAATTCTGGCAACTGCCTCTATTAAACTTTCTTAATAGAAAACGACCAGTAGAGGTCAATAAAATACCAGAATCACTCTAGCAGTCTCTATATTCCAGTCTATAGAAATTGTCTATCACGAGCACACGTAGACAATAATATTTTTTTCAAATCTTGTAATTTCCGTGATATCACCATCGAAGGTCCCGATTTTATATTAAAAACAGAGCTTTGGACTAAACCATTTCCCACTGAAAGGCAATATTTCTCTCCATGAGGTCCCATACCTGGCGTGTCACGCAGTTTGGTGCTTCCTTTCCCTCCATGTTAACAACGTCCTCTACCTTGGCGCTCCAGAGTTCACCCTACGCAGACTCCAGATAGTGCAGAACTGTGCGGCCCGCGCACTGCTCGAGCTTCCTCGCAGGCAATCAGTGAGAGCCGGTCTGGTCAGCCTTCATTGGCTGCCAGTGCGCCAGAGAATCCTCTTCAAGGCCATGTGTATTGCCCATCAGGCCTTCTGGGACACAGGTCCTATGATCACTCGCGACTTAATCACCCATTACCAACCCAACAGAAACCTCCGCTCAAGCGAGTCTTATTTGGCTATGGCCCCAAGAATAAAAAGGACCAGAACTGGCGGCAGGACGTTCTCCTATAATGCCTCCAGGACTTGGAACACTCTCCCGCTACATCTTAGAGCTAACCCCAACCTCTCTTCATTCCGCAAACTGTTAAAAACATTCCTATTTACCTCTCCCCACTAATCCTCTGCTGGCTACTTGACGAGGTCTCCTCTGTTACCTTTTTAGCGCTTGGACGCCCCCGGGCAGCAATTCGCGCTCTACAAATTTACAAATTTACAATTTATTTACAATTTACAACAGTAGATGTTTCAGCACCCAGGCTAATGTGCTGCATAGCTAAAAACATATAAGGTCCCAAAGGCGAGACCGATTGCATTGCAAATGCTTGTTAATTTTTAACTTCACATTAACTGCTATTGCCAAAGTGTCATCTAGTTCAATGATGCACCGTCCACGAATATAATAGTAGACTGTGAATTGGCTCTGTAATCGGGACATGTGTCGAGGTCGTCTATTCCTACTTACCACGGCCCTTACTTGGTAGACTTCAACGTTACGTTTTCCTAAAGCTGTTTAACTCGAATGAGGCTAGTATTAGTTTCTGAGGTATAAAACAAGAATAGCTCCTTCATTTTTCGAAGTCTATGTCATCCGCCAACCATAGTTCTGTCAAGGCCTTCTCATGGACATTGAGTCCTTCCAGTCGCTTTGTTTTGTTGTAACATATGGGAAGAGCATCTGCTCTTCCTTCAAGTGATCCCCAAGAAGGGCACGTAAACATGAAGTAGGCTAAGGGGTCATTTAGACTATGGCAGAGAGAGCGAACCCCCTTATTCAGCCCTAATTTGGAATCCTGAGTAACCCGAAATGAGGGCCTACATTACTGTTTTGTCATGAGCTTCCTCTATAGGTCAGTAAATAAAATGAAAAATGAATTTTTTTTGCCCTGAGAAAAGTGAAGATCTGTACCTCAAGGATTCCATGAAAGTTATGTATTGGTATTTATCAATCATAGATAACTATTTCAGGATAGCCATAAAAGTATATATTGAATTGATCCTTTCTGCAGCGGTCGGAACGCCCTCGCACAGCATCCACTTCGCACACAGGACACGGCAACGCTAAAGAGGTAATCCTTCAAGATATTAATTTATTAGGTATTTACATAGCACCAAAGTGAAATGGCCTACGTGTTTCAGCCGTAGCCTTCAACAGGGCTGTATACTTTAATAATATATAATCACATTAGACAACTTATTTATGTCAGTTTCAAGCAGCAATCAATGTTCACATGAGATAATACCCATTACAAATAGTATTCCCTATAAAATATGATTCAAAGTCATGATAAAAGGTCTACAGAATCAATTAAAACATTTAAGAACCCTTAATGTTATTTAACAGCAGTGGTAGGCGTCCTTTTCGCCCACATCAGGTCCCAACATTATGCAATGGCACATACATACAGTGAGGATGGATCCATGCGTAGAATTCTTAATACTACATGGTAGCTGGCAGTGCCTCGCCGCCTACACACTGGTGCAATCCAAACAGAGCGGAGCTTAGCATACAAAGGGCAAGCGAATAACACATGCGGAACTGTCTCTTTTTGAACTTCAGAGAATGGCCAATCCTCACTATCAACACCCTTCCATTTTACAGCAAACACCTCTACAGGAAGTGAGCCCACTCTAAATTGATGATAAAGCTTTCTATGAAGTTGGACAGTTAGTAGTAAGTGAGGCATTCCCGGCATTCCCCTCTTCCTTCTGGAGGATGTAAGCCCGATAATTTTTTTTCATCACATCCTTTGGTGGGATTTCTCCAATCTCAGGGTGGAGGCCTAGGTTACCAAGACCAAACGCCTTCAATAGCTGCTTTACTGAGCATAGCCATGGTACTTTATTTGATTTATCCAACTTAATCTATGCGCCCAATGCCGCTGCATAGTGCACTAACTCCGGGGTAACACAAATCCTACGCAAGTAAAATAAAGGCCGCAACTGGACCTTCAAGGCTACCTTTTTCATACCCAAATCCATGAATAAGGGGGACAAAGTGGCACTCACTGGGAGCGCAACCAGTTCTCTAGCAAATTTGTTCTCAGATTTTGCCATCCCCATAGTATCACCAAACCCCCATAGCTCAGCCTCATGCAATGAAGCCCCTAAAGCCTTAGCTTAATTGATTTTCAAGGCAGGAGCAATAGGCCTAGTATAACTGGCATGCTGTTCTTTTAAAATTACTCCAGCTGTTTGTTTATGTTTTAACGTGGCAACGTCAATATGTTATCCCAGGATAAATTGGGTGTAAGTTTAATGCCCAAGTATGTGAAAGAATCTACATGCTCAAAAAACTCACTTCCCAAAGGTAGCTTTCCAAAACATTTTTTACGATGATTAAAAGTCATACATGTTGTCTTATCAACATTTATCTGCAAGCCCCACTCCTCACAGAAATCACTAAAACTGACCAAGAGTTTTTAAAGGCCACTTGGTGATTTTGAGATTAACAGAGTGCCGTCCCCAAACAACAGCAATGGCATTTTACCATTTACCTAACTTGTGGCACCAGCCTCAACTTTTAGAAGATGATGTACCTGGCCATCAGCAACTGGCCCCCACCAGTCCTGACCTCCACTCTGGCGGGAAGACTGGCGGGAAACCCTACGTGAGGAAAGGGGATGTGCCAGCCTGTGCCAACTCCAACCCTCAGGTGGACAAGGCGAGTTGAAGCACAACTCCGGGCTCCGGTCATCTTGAGGATGTGGAGCCCTGCCCAATCAGAGATAGGCTCCTGCCCCCTCCCACAGGAGAGGAGCAGGATAGGGTGTGTACTCACCCCAGGACAGGCCCCTATTGGTCCCTGCCCTTCCCCTACCTGTAACACCCCTAAATATAGTATTTAGGGGCACCCTGAACCTTCCCTCCTCAGATCCCGATTTCAAAACAAGAAAGAAGACCAAGAAGAAGAAGACCTGCCGTGCAGCTGCTAACAAGAGGACGGCACCAACTGACTTGGACCCAGCCCCAGAGGCTTGTTGATCCTTGAACCTGCTCCTGCAAAATCCCGGCGTCTCCTGTGGACAGCAACCTCGAGAACCCCGGAGGACCTGCCTGTCTTGACCCTCTTAGAGACTGGGACTCCCACGAGCAGTGGCTCTGCTCAAACACCAATACCCCTGGTGCCAACCAGGATCCGCAAATCCAGCCCACGCTGCATCCGCCGAGCCCGGCCTGTGCCCAAGTGGACAAAGATCCTGAGGACGTCCCCCCGGTGATTCTGACCTGGATTCCAGTGCCCAAGGACCCTCTTTGATGACCCAGATGACGCCTGCAGACTCAGAACCAGGGACCCCCCCTACCGCGACCGGGAAACGGCCTGAACAACGATTTTTAAACAACGAGCGGCCTTAACAGCGACTCATATACAACGACCTTGGACTGAACCACGACCTCCTTAACAACTACTTTATTAAACAACTAATGGCCTTAACAACGACTCCAACCTTTAAACATGAAAATAATGTAATTTAGTTAAAGTACACTTCAAACGTATACTATTTTTAATAAACATCTAATGATAGTCCGTTTTAATTTACCTGGTTTTAATTGACCAGTAGATGGCACTGTAGGATAGTTTTCAGGCAGGAGGACCTTGTGCACGGATCTGTTTCTCGGCGCACCCTCCGCCCTGGGACACTTTGATTTGTGCACTTAGGTTGGGGGCGTGGAGGCCTGTGGCGCAGTGTGGAAATGTACCCCCCTTGAGAGGGTGAGGCACAGTACACCGTGATGTGAGGACGAGGACTGCAGAGGGGCAGTGTGGCGCAGCAACCCCTGCTGGATGCAGTGGGGGCCAAGAGAGAGGTGCTGGTACACCCCCTGCTGTAGAGACTTTGCGGCGTGAAGTCGACCGCTGGGACCATGGTGCCTTCCGTACCATGAATGAATGAATGAAACCAATGAATGGAAGAATTTGGAGCGCCAATCCTTTCCTTGCTTTCTGCTTCCTATACTTCAGAGGGTTTTTCTGAGGAATTTACTTAACATGTTAAGGCTTTCTAATGAGGGGTGATTTGGCTCGGAGGATGCCCTTTCCTCTGACCCTGTGGAAAAAAGATCAAGACTGACATTCAGGGGAAGAGCTTTGGCATCGGAAAATGTTGCTGATGTTGGTAACAGGGCAGGGTGGCACAAAAAACACTCTCGCAGCACAACCAGCACCTGTTAATAGTGTTACTCCATAAATGGTTTTTAAAGCGTTTATGTAGCCCTAATCAGACTTGAAGCACTGACAGCGAAACGGAGATATATAGTAGTAGATTTGGTTTAAATGTAAATGGAATTTATTTCGTAGTTCAGTGAGTCGTGGTTCAAAACATAGTGGTTGGGATTAGGTCGTTATTTAGCCTTCGTGGTTTAGGCACTCGTGATTCCAGAGGTAGTTGTTAAATCATACAACCACCGCGACCAGCAGAGGGTAAGATTTCCCGACGTCCAAAGACACCCCTGCACCCGGCACCCCCCGGCCTCCTGTGCCCAACTCCGGGGTGCCTACCTACCCTCCAAGATCCCAAGTTACCCCTTAAAGTGTTGGTTGCTCCAGAAAATCCACCGTCCCCGGGCCTGCAGCCTTTGTTCCCTTTTCAAGATCTCCATTGAATAACATTGAGCGCCCGACGGCTCAAAAGCACCCTGCAACCAGCCGCCCGAGTGCCCCTGGCAGTACAACCTCTGTCTTATCCTACTTCCCCATTTGCCCTGAGCAA
Organism: Lissotriton helveticus; assembly: GCF_964261635.1. NCBI lineage: Eukaryota > Metazoa > Chordata > Amphibia > Caudata > Salamandridae > Lissotriton > Lissotriton helveticus. The sequence continues at coordinate 482,234,586 of NC_136060.1, forward strand.
GTGACCAGGAGCCCAGCTCCTACAGCCGTGTGGCCTGATAGCCAGCAGCCACCAACCGAAGACCCCCTGCCTCTCATTGGATAACATTGGACCTAACTATCTCTGCACCCGGCTGCCCCTGTGCCGCTGAGGGTGTATCAACGGTACCTACCTGACCCTGGGAGACCCCTGAGTCTATGCCCAGAACCTTAATTCTGCCAGTCGAGTACTTACCTAAAAGCTGATAACTCACTTTTCTTCCATGGGCTAATATTGACTGGTTTCACTCAGAAATTCTTCTGTGTGTGGAGTTTTGGAACTTTGAAATATTCACCTAAAATCAACCAAACAAAGAATTCTGATTCACTCACCAGTGTCAATTTTTGCAAACTCCAAATATTCTTTAAAAATCGTACCAAGAACCAAAACGTAATTACTTACCTGTTTTAGATAGAGGTCCCAGTGCTGAACCTAGGCGTCCAGTACTGGATTACAAAAGTAACGAGAACCTACTTTACCTGCAAATTGAATTTCCTTCCATAGGATAACATTGGTCATTTCAACTGAAAAAGTTTTTGTCTATTTTTAAAATACAACAATTTTCCATAAAAATCTCTACTGTAACCAAAACTCTTTTACTTAACTGTTTACAGCTCATGTCCCGGGACAGAATCCAGGATCCAGTCCTGTGGTTAGAAAAGTAATCTACAGAGTAATTACTTGCCTTTAACCAGAAATTCCCATTGAGCTCAATGTTGCATTGTGTTTGAAATTGTGTTGCCTATTGCCACAAACTGATACCTTGTTGGTTCTAAAATAAGACACTATATCTTTTGATACAAAACCATTGGCCTAGAGTTCAGTTCTTCAGTGTGTGAGACCATTTGCTGACTGAGTGGGTAGAATAAATGCTTTACACTGTCCTCTGATACTGCCTTACTGCTCGACCAAGCTACCACTTTAGAGAGTATGGTTATATCTAACTTTAGCCTCTGCCAAACCTCTGGGGACTGGAGGACTCTATACACACTGTACCTTACTTTGGTCCAGTATATATAGAGCCACTTTCCTACAACTCGGGTCCGGACAGCATACCAGATGGTAGAGTCTGACCGAATGATTACGATGCATTTGAATGCACCCTGATATGAATGGGTCGGGTTCCCATTGGTTTCAAGGGGAGCCTGTGTAGTGAACGTGAACACAGGCTTGCATTGACAAAAGGAGTGGTTGGGTATAATCGTTTACCCCTTGGTACCTGCCACATTGTGCATGGTTGGGAAGAGGGGACCCATGGGTACCCTCATGCCCCCAATTCGGAGGGCCCTGGTTGAAGGGGGGCCTGCTACCGGCCCCCAAAGACCGATTTCAGCAGCTTTTTTGATCCAGGCAATCCAAATTGGAAAGGCTGTCCGAATCGTTCATCGTTCGTGCTTTCTTTGTAAACCTAGTCCATAGAGCTGTATGAATCGGCTCCGGAATGCTCTATCTCTCCGAAAGCCTTCAGGAACCGATTTGGTCAACGCTAAGGGTTTCCAAGCATCAGACTTGGTTGTTCAGAACTGTGAACGATTCGGACGGAAACAAGAGCTTGTATATCAAATTCAGTGGTGAGTGCGTTGAACTGAAGAGCAGCCAGAGTCCTCCTTTTAACCGGGGCGATCTCCAATTGTGGGATAGCCCACCTTTCGTCCTCTTCAATTGTGATATTAATATCATCTCTATGGAGGGGCTCAAAAGTTGTATTGAAATCACCAGCAAGAATCAAATTGACCCCAGGATGTTGCCTATTCAACAAAGCCTCAAGTGAGTCAGTTGTTGGTGAGGGAGCCCCACCCATTTCTCCTCTCGCATAAATACTAAGCAATAACAGTAAAGGCTTGCTGTCAGCACTGACTTCAATACCATGTATATTCACATTTGCAGTATTTACTTGTCAAATTTTACAGTTCATTGAGGACTTGACCCATTTTATCAGCCCACCAGAAGGCCTCCCAACTTTACTTGGCTTTGTTGGGGTGAAATTTGTCTATATACTTGGCCTGTTCACCAAAGTCAAATTTGTCAATGAACTAACACCAGTGTGGAAGTGACAGCTTGGTTTTGAGGCCTGTAACCTTCTAAGAGATTAAAGGAATGTTTATTTTTTATTTTACAGAGTTTTATAGAGCGCAAACTTGACCCGAATCCAGTATCAGAGCGCTTTACATAGCACACCAGTTGCATTACATGAGGACACATGCATTTTGTTTTAGGCACGGGGAGATTTTCCCAGAATCACAGGATGTTCAGCGTCATTGCCGAGGCTCGAACCCGGTTCCCCAGATTCGAGGTAGACCACCCTAGCCGTTAGGCCAACTCCTTTCCCCAAGTTTAGTGGAGAATAGTTTATTGGGACACTACTGGAGAGGTGGTTTATTTCCTCAATTTTTTAAGCAATTCATTGTGTGGCGCTTGTCTGAGCAAGAACGGGTGGTACTAAAACCTCAGAAGCTCCTCCTAGTTGGGTGGCGATGGTATTCACAGAAGGAGACTTCGTCTCATTAGGATTTAAAAAGTTGCGAGTTTAGTATTTATATTGTGCACACCTAGCAAGAAAGCAAAAGATCACTGTACATTATATGAGAGGAATGGGAGACAGTATACAAGATTGCATACATCAAGCGAGGATTGCACAAATGCAGTTTACACATTACATTTCACATAATAACGAGTCAAGCACCGAGGCTGAGATTTAAACCTGGGGACCCAGGTTCCAAAGTCAGTAGTTCTAGCCATTAGACCACATCTCCCGAAAAGTTAGGGACGTATTTCCTTAGAAGTCATGCAGTGCAGCACAGCAAGTCAGCTTGCTGTGCTGCATGACAGGGTAAGGGCAGAAATGCGCTGTATTGACACAATATGATGCATTTTCCCAACGCTGGCGCACAAGGTGCTGCCTAAAGCCAAAGCAGGCACTCTTGCACCAAGGTACAAGGGTGCCTGCATGGTAAGCAGGTTTATTTTTGTGCAGGCGGGGGCACCTTCCTGCACAAGGCAACCCCCTGAAGCATTTTCCTCTTTATATGTTTGCCGCAGAATGCACCTATTTAGCTTCCCAGGGAGGATGATGTCCCTTGGTGTAAGTGTGGCATCAGAGATCTCCCCACCCCCACTACCTCATGGAGCCCAAATATTTATGAGTGATAGACCATGCTTCTTTTGAGTGAATTGTATAAACCGGCATTTGGACTTGACATTCACCAACCCCAATCAGTGGGAATTCCACAGATTTAGTAAGTCCTGAAGAAAGCCTGTTGACCCTAAGTGGCACTTGTAATAGGCTGAAACATACCCACAGATCTTCCTTGGAGACTTCAACCTTCACTGGAATGACCCGCATGATCAGGCAGATAACACTCTCAAGAACTTCCTAACAGACCTCTCTCTATCTCAATTCTGCGACAACCCCACACACAACTTAGGCTCGACACTTGATCTAATCATTTCCAACCCCAACACCATTCACCTCGAATCTATTCTTCCCTGTGACTGGTCGGACCATCACTATATCAACCTCCTTATCCTTGAATTCTGAATCCCCAATAGATCACAACCACTAAAATTAAAACACTGGAAAAGATCGCTTCTCAACACTAGCGTTAATGATCTCCTAGCGCACTGTAATGACTCCCTTCCACCACCTGCAAACATGACTGACGTGCACGACCTCACTGAGCACTATAACAATGCCATGCTCTCGGCGCTGAATGCTACGGCCCCCCTACAACAAAAAAGAATACCCGTCAAGGATTCCAAACCTTGGTTCAACGACAACCTAAACGCGGACAGACGCAGCCTTAGACTAGCTGAACGCACTTGGAGATCCACTCCCTCCACAGATCATCTAAAAGTCCTAATACTCAAAAAGTAGATACAACAAACTCATTAGAACCACAAAACCTTCCTTCTTCAAAGCCCAACTTGACAAAGCAAGAAATTGGCCGAAACGACTATTTGAGCTGATTAAAACACAATCCAACAACGCACCTACCCAATCTCAGCAATTCGCGCGTCAGCAACCAAACTGCGAAACGGTTGCTGACTTCTTCCTGGAAAAGTCGAACAATATCGAATCTGATCTAAGGTCTGCTGCACTCTTACTCTCACCCCCTCCTGCCTCCTCCCTCTCCACGCCCCCGCCCAGCCAGTCTGTTTTCTCTCCCAAAAACAATGCCTCTTGGAGTCAATTCACACCCCTTGATGACATTACCATCCTCAACACTCACTCGACCATTAAACCCTCAAACCACTTCAATGACCCCCTCACCCCCAACTTCTATAAAGAAATGATAGGCTCATTAGCACCTCTCTGGTCCAAGATCATAAACGCCTCTCTCCATCAAGGCGAGATCCCGGACTGCCTGAAGGAGGGCCTAGTGCTCCCCATCCTTAAAAAACCCTTGGCTGACCCTGAAGACCTGAATAATTACAGACCAATCACAAACATTCCTACCCTGGCTAAACTGCTGGAGAAATGTGTTCATGAACAACTGCGCAGACACATTGAACTATTCCAGCTCCTCAACCAATTCCAATCCGGTTTCCGCACTGGCCACACTACTGAGTCGGCCATCACTCACATAGTGGATGGCGCTCTCACTTTACTGGACCAGAATGAAGCCTGTCTAATAATTCTTCTCGATCTCTCATCTGCATTCGACACTGTCAAGCATGACAATCTTCTCCACCTCCTTGAATGCAGAATGGGACTATCTGGCACGGTCCTTAAATGGTTTGCCTCATTCCTCAACAATAGAACTCAAAGAGTCAAATCCAATCAGACTCTATCCAATCCCAATCCCTGCACGCTGGGTGTTCCCCAAGGGTCCTCACTCTCCCTCACGCTCTTTAACCTTTTCCTGGAACCACTGACGGTAATTCTTAAAGCCTCCAACATCCAATATCACATGTACGCCGATGACACCCAACTATACATGAAAATATCCTCCCCCGAAGACATCAATGCTCTCAAAGGAAAACTGCTAAAAACCCTAAACTGGCTTACCTCCAACCACCTCAAACTAAACGCCCTCATGACAGAATTCCTCCTCATTGCACCGGCTTGGCAAACCCCCACTGTTGTGAAATATCTTTCTAATCTTACCACACTTAACTGCACACCACACCTCACTGACTCCACGAAATCACTTGGAATTCTGCTTGATAAAAACCTAAACATGCAAGAGCACATCAGAGCATCTACCAAAGAAGCAAACTTTCAGCTGTGCATCCTAAGAAAACTCAAACCCTACCTACCCCATGAGGACTTCATATCAGCAGTGCAAGCACTGGTCATCTCCAGACTAGAATATGGCAGTGCTACTTCATGTGGACTGCCGAAACTCAGTGTAGCCCCCATCAGACCTTCGCTAAATGCGGCTACGAGACTCATCACGGGTTCCAAGAAGACCAACCACATCTCGCCGGACCTGATATCACTCAACTGGCTTCATTTTGAGGCAAGGATCCAATTAAAGATTGCTTGTATGACGCATAGAGCTCTTCACTTTAATACCCCACTCTACCACCGGGACACTCTGCCCGAGTAGCCGTGCGCTATACAAGACACCCATTCAACATAACATAACCTGGCAAATAAGCTGGAACTTTCTGGGGGTGCCCGGCCCTCAAGGAGCCCCGGCACCTTGCTGCTCAAGGCAAAGAAATTCAGTAAGCTTAAAACCTACAATCGTACATTCTCGGGCATTGCCCCGAGAATCTGGAATGCCCTTCCAGTGGAGACAAGGCTTATTCCATCTATTTTTACCTTCAAATGGGAAGTGAAAGCACTATTAATGAATAATGCGCTGATCTAGAAACTTTGCTCCTCTTACCCCGAGACTTTTTGGATATCCTAACTATTACATGTCATCTGTTGAGACCTACTGTTGCCTGCCATAATGTCCCTTTTGCTCTTGATGGATATTGTCCTTATTCTCTTGCTACCATAGCCTTCTCCCTATTTCCCTCCATTATGTAATTTTTGCTATTGTTGCACATTGACCAATTTGTACCTTGTTTTGTCTCTTTGAGCTGTGTTCCTATTTCTTCTTTAACCTTATGTAAAGCGCTCTGATACTTACTTGGGTCATGTTGGCGCTATACAAAATGTATAAATAAATAAATAAACTTGTTGACCTTACTTAGCAATAGATGTTAGTGGTCATTGTGCCCATTGAACATCACACTGTTTTTATCCTTGCTAAAGTACCTTATTAATAAACAAGTATTAGGATCTTCAATGCTTTTTTAATTTGCACATTGTAAAAGCTTCTCTCTCAGATCATGTCGAGCCCTCCCGCTAACACTAGTTGCTGTGGGTGAGGTCCGATGACGTAGCATGCCACTGGTGGTACTCATGGGTGAGAATACTACTAATACATCCATATGATGCAAGGGTTGCACCGATTCACCTGGTAGCAGATCCCTTTCCACTTTGGTATATATTGAGACCAGTCTATTTGGCCTCTTAACACGTTAAGAGTTCACCATTTGTGAGGCTTTCCCTCTCTTGTGTGCTGATTGTTATATTGAAAGGAAGCTGAGGGTTGCCCTTATTTAGCTTCTCATGCCCCCTTGTTTTTTTACATGTTTGTTTTTTAAAAAGGGCGGGAAGGGGGAGCAGTCCTTCCACGTTTAAAAAACACTGCAGATTAAACTTTATTCTGCAGTGGTTTGTAAACATAGAGGGACACCTCCCTCTCCAGGCTGTTTAAAAAACACTGACTGTAATGCCGCATACCCATTGGCTTCCTTACATACTCAATCTATAAGGCATATATACTTTGAGTATGTAAAGGCACCAAGGGGTATGCACTAGAGCAGTGTGAAATACCAAATGCACTAAGAGTGTATACCCTAAGACGCCGTTAGACACTCTGCAGTAATCACTTCAAAGTATGCAAGAGCGCAGAAGGGTATCCACAGGGTATTTAATAGCGGTATTTCTTAGCACAAAATGAGTCCTCACATCCATTTTTGGACTTGAGGGTGCACTTTGCTCTACGAAAATAGCACTGAATGCCCCCTCCGTCCCATCGAGAAATTCTGCAGATTGCATGGCATTGTAATGTAATTCAGTGGAATTCCACAGAATCAAATGCCGCCAATTCCGCCCAACCTTTTTATGATCAGGAGTAAGCGATATATTGAGCTCCACCGGACTTTTACCCACTCTGTGTTATGCTTGTACCGTAGAGTTCTGGCCATATTCCACCAGCCGCCACGTGGCAGAATTTTTTCTTGCATGCTGCTCACTATTGATAAATTTGCGAGCAAGATTGCGGTCACTGGTAGGGCACCCGGTTAGATTTCTCCAATACAGGATGCCGCTAACATTTGCGATCTGAAAGCCGCCCCTCAAGTAGAAACTCAACTTGAGAAGCTGCACCCTCAGGCACGCTGCCTGGTGCAGTTGGTGCTGATTTTTCAGCACAGAACGAGTCCTCAGTGCTAAATTACAGTGCAAGCAGCGCAATGAGCCTGATTTCTCCTGTTCGCTGAATTTCACGTAATCTCGCAGACTTTTGTGTAAATATGCAGAATTTCGCAGGGTTATTTATGATCGCAATGCTAACGTGAATATGTTGTGTTGCATCCACATGGATTGTAGGCAACTCCATACTTTTCTTATATAGGAATGTCTTAGATTATAGAGACTCACTTAGAAAAAAAATGATAGATGGTATGCTTTAATTACATTCAGCAACTATTGATTATTCTGGGCCACATTCATGTCTATCTTTTGAGCTTTAGTGTTTTATTACAAACAAGCCAGCCATATGCAAATCATGCTAACTAGCCTTGGCGCAACCTACATGAAACTGTCTAGACTGACATTTTTGCCCATATCCCCTCTGAAAGCAAGCACAAGTAACCCTAGGTTGATTTTGGCATTGCTGGCTTAGGGTGGTCTTCCCCCAGATGTTTCTCCTGCTTACCTCCTCTTCTGGCTGAATCTTGTTGTTGGCCTTAGGACTCCGAGCACTTTACCACTGCTGACCAGAGCTAACGTGCATGTGCTCCTCGCCTAGACATTGTAACATTGGTGTATACACAATTGGCATATTTATTTTACTTTTAAGGCCCTTGTAAAGTGGTATACTATATACCCAGGGCCTGTAAATTAAATGATACTAATGGACCTGCATCACTGATTGTGCCACCCACATCAGTAGCCCTGTAACATGTCTCAGGCCTGCCACTGCAGAGCCTATGTGTGCAGTTTTACTGCCACTTCGGCTTGGCATTTAAAACTATTTCCCAAGCCTTTAACTTCCCTTTTATTGCACTTAAGTCACCCCTAAGGGAGGCCCTAGGTAGCCAATAGGGCAGGATGCTTTGTAAATGAAATATAGGACATGCGTGTTTATGTTTTGCATGTCCTCGTAGTGAAACCCCCACTAAATATATTTTTCACTACTGTGAGGCCTACTCCTCTCATAGGATAACGTTTGGAATTCCTTAATACACCTTTAAGCTGTCATTTCTGATTAGAAAGGAGTGGTTGTTTCATGGTTTATAGCTTTGGAATGGTAATGATAAATCCTCTTTACTGGTAAAGTTAAATTTAACATTACTGTTTTAGAAATGCCACGTTTAGAAAGTAGACATATCTCTGCCCTAACAGCTCTGTGTCCCTGCAGCCTGTCTCCAGTACACGTCTGGGGTGGGTGACAGCTACACTTTGTGCATTCCTTCTAGACAGCCACATACACAGGAAGGTTATGTGTGTCAATCAATTAATCAAGCATTTGTAAAGTGCACACTTTCATCCACGGGGTAGTTGGGCTCTGTACCTGTGTCGAAGAACCAGGTCTTGAGTCCCTTTCTGAAGTCTGCCAGCATGGGGGCCTTATGGAGCTGGAGGGAAGGACATTCCAGTTCTTGGCAGCGATGTAGAAAAAGGAGCAGCCACAGCTGCGGCTGTGATGGATGTTGGGTGTGTGTGCGAGGAGGAGTGCAGGTGTCTGGAATGTTGGTGGAAGCTCAGTCGATGGTTGATCCAGGTAGGTCCTAGGTTGTGGAGGGCTTTGTAGGCTTGTGTGAGGATCTTAAACTGGCATCTCTTCTTGATGGGGAGTCAGTGGAAGACTCGAAGGTGGGGGGCGATGTAGGTTTATCTGGGGAGGTCTCAGATGAGTCTGGCTACGGCATTCTGTATGGTCTGTAGTCTGCTGATGAGCTGGGTGGGGATACCAGCATAGAGGGTGGTGCCATAGTTGAGGCGGCTATTGAAGAGTGCCTGAGTCATGGTCTTTCTGGTGTTGGTTGGAAGCTATCTGAAGATGCTGCAGAGATTGTGAAGTGTGTGAAAGCAGGAGGAGGCAACTGTGTTGACTTGTCGTTTCAAGGTCAGTTGGCTGGTGATGGTGATTCCAAGGTTGCGTGCATGGTTAGTCGGTGTGGGTGTAGCTCAGAGGTATGCAGTCCACCAGCTGTGTCCGAGTATTCATCTGCATTCTGATAGCTCTTCCTGGGCAGAAAGCGAGGGAATGGTGACATTTAAGAACAAAAAGGAGGGACAAGAGGCTATTTCCCACTCTTGGGAGTAGTGGGGAGGTCCAACATAGAGTGTGCCTCAGCAAACGCAATAAACAAAAGAGTTCTATGTTGTTCCTCTAACAAAAGAGGAGGGAGAGATAGAAGTAGCAGTGAGTCGAAGCCAAACGTGGGGTCCTCACTTTGTCCTAATGAGGGGATCCTAAACATGGCGATCTTTTTGTTGGATCATAATGCCCTCACACACCCATTACAGGTGTCATGCTTCATCATCTGGGCTGTTCCTCGTTGGGGCGGCGGTGCAACCCTCCTCTTTTGTTAGAGGAACAACATAGAACTCTTTTGTTTATTGTGAATGGTGACATTTACACATGAATGGGCAGTGCCCTGTCCCCACACAATGGAGTGATTAGCCTCTACTGATAGTCTGGAGCAAGAACTTGGAAGAAAGGGCTTCTGTGCACTTCAAAGAACCTTCTTTGAAGTGACCCCCTCTTCAAAGGCACAACTGGGGATATGTACTGGGTCTCTGACCCCACTAAATCAGACTCTTCTGGCCCTACAACTGCATCCTGCCAGAGGAACTACTGTGCTGCATGAAGGACTGACACTCTGCTGGACTGATGACCTGGAAGGCTTGCTTTTCTGCTGTGCTGCCCTACGGCCTGTTGCTCTCTACCCCTGCTGAGGAGAGCGGGACTATGCCTTGCAAGTGAAGTGATCTCTAAGGGCTTGTTGGTTTGCCTCATGGTGCTTGAGACTCAGGGCTATTAAAGTCTCGAACCCTGCTCCTGTGGTTGGTTCACTGGTAGTGGACCCAGATACTTGCACCATACAAATTGATGCATCTGCAGTCTGCATGTAGGAGAACCTTGTTGCAGGGGTGAAACCTGGTGCATTGCACTCGGAACTGCAGCACTGCATCCAGAACCACAGCTTCAGAACCAATCCATCGCCGCCACTGTGTGGAGAAGATCGATGCATCGTCCCTCCCGTGTGGATTAATCCAACACATCGTCTTCGGAACCACCGCACTCGGAACAGGCGCTTTGCTCAATGGACCTGATGCATCTCCACCACTGCGTGAAGAAAATCGACGCATCACCTCGACTGTGGGTGTGACATCGACGCACGCTCATCTGCACCCCCATCTCACTATTGCGACCAGGATCAAGGTACCTCTGTTCACCAGGCCAGCGTGGCTCTTGTCCCCAGCCTGCGCTCCATCCCGGTTGGCCTGAACTAATACATTGCCCAAGTCCAGCGCAACCAGATAACCACCATTGGTGCTAATTGCTTCTAACCACTAGAAACCTTTTTATTCTTTATAAAAATCATAACTTGACTTGTACTATCTGGATTTATGTAGTTTTGGTCCTGATTTATTTATAAAAATATTATCTATTCTAACCTGGTGTGGAGACTTTGTGGTGTTTTCATTGTGTTAGTATGTGTTGCATAAGTACTTTACACATTGCCTCTTTACATAACCCTGATTGCTCTGCGTGAAGCTACCAAAGGGTGAACACAGGATATTCTTTAGTGTATATCTAGCTTATCATGACTAGAATGGGGGTCTCTGCTTGGACAGGGTGCATACCTCTGACAACTAGAGACCCCATTTGTAACACTTGGCCTCATCAGTGAAGTGCAGCTTGAGTCCTATAGAACAGATGGCTTTATGCCCATGTGGGAGCCTACCCTCGCACTCATGTATACTAACTTAGACAGTGGCGCAGAATGGTTACCAGAGGCTGAAATTATTTCAAGCACTCTACCCATCACTTGTCTTTGTTTGTAGTGCTTTCAGTTGTATAAATGTATCTTTGGAATTGTTTCATTAGCCTTCAGAAATCTCAATGATGAAGTTACTCAGTTGTTTTACATTTTAGCTTTGTATAAAAATGTGGTTGTTAGACAAATGTTCTAGCGAGAATCCGATGAAAGGTGAGGTGGGTGGCCCACAGTGTTGTGGAGAGTGGTGCCGAAATGCTGTGTGGTCTATGGGTCAAGATGAGGAAATTGTGTCCCTTGTTATGTTATGTTATGTTAGTCTGAATTTGTAGAGCGCACGTTCACCGCATGGTTTCTTGGCGCTGTGTGCCGCTGGGGAACCCGTCCTGGCTATCCCTGTGAGATGGTCCCTGTTGGGCATCCCCAGCAGCGAGGGGGCCATTGTGGAGATTAAGCAAGCTATTGCCCAGAGTTGCAGCGTGGGACCCATGGTTAGAGAGGCACCGAGGCGAGATTTATCGAGCCCGCTGACATTCGTTCCGTACCCTGCCGCGTCGGGAATTGAACCCTGGTCCCGGGCTGACCTCTGCTTCTGGGTCTGCCACCTCTAACCGGTGAGCCACACTTCTCCCTTAGCTGTTATGTTTTGAGGTAGGCCCAAGCAGGCGACACCCTCATATTTCTTTGCCTTTAGCAGAGGACGCCAGTCACCATTTTATCGAAAGTGCCTCTGAACAGTAGTAGACGCCAGTTGATTGTCCTTCTGGTGCACTAATATTACAGAATAGACCATATATGAATTTGTGGCCCCTTCAGTAATATGTATCACGCAGATGCAAGATGTGCTTCAGCATGATCACAAGGGAGCGTTTCTTGATCTACATAGGGGTGTGGCCTCACACACATAAAGGAATTATTTTCCCTTGTGCATACAGCTTATTAAAGATGCAGGGGCAATGTCAAAAGAGACATCAAGAGGTGCACTGATTATGCACTACCTAGATGTGGTGGTCAGTCAGCGCACCCTGATGGTACCCTTTGGAATGAGGGATGGGGGTGCTTGGAGCCCTCAATGCATACACCCTGCAGGTGGGTGCAGGCAATAACTGCACCAGCCTACAGGGGGAATCTTTGGCTCCTTTCAAACTCAGGCTAGATCTTTGCCTGCAGTGAAAGGCAGAGGGATAACTTCAAACAGCCAGTCTGACCTTTGATAATGCGCTGATCTGAGTTCATTTGTGGCTGAGCTCGGAACAGACCATTGACTCACATAGAATGGACTCTCCTGGTCTGTAAATGGTGCACTGTGATGCAGAGTGGGACGGTGTGCCAAGTTCATACTATGACTCCAAGTGAGGATACTCAGGGATCCACCAGAAGTGAAACGTGTTGGATTGGGTTGTGGGTTGGAAGGTATCTTGGTCCTTTTCCATCAGGATTTCTGGGTTCGGAGTCAGCTGGTGGGAATCAGGTTATCTTTTCTATGTACCTGGCTGCAGTGGTAAGAGATTCCTTGCACTGGGAGGAATGGTTTGCTGTGGAGAATCTGACTCACCTTATCCTAGATAATTCAAATTATCTATTTCAGATCATGGATTCTAAGATTGAGCAGTTGAAGCAGAGGTTTATTTTTTCTGGAATATTATTTGGTTTCTGGATAGCAATATTCACTGTCCAAGATGGGTGCTGTTAAGCAAATGTATTTGCCAATGTGAGATTTAGGTGCAAATTGATTTAATGATGGGTGGTTACAATAAGAGGGCAAGTTTTCCTTGTGGTGGATTCTCGGCCAATGGAGAATCTAGCTGCTGAATTATCACTGCCGTAGTAACCCTAGTATTGTAGTATTGTATTGTATTGAGCTTTTATATAGCGCAACCGTCACCCTACGGGTATCCTGGTGCTCAGACTTGGAACAATCATCCTACACGCAACCAAGCAACCGTAGAGGCAGTGTTAAAGGTCAGTTCTAGGGAAGAGCCAAGTTTTCAGGCTCTTTCTGAATTCCGTCAACGAGTTGGCCTGTCTAATGTTCTGTGGCAGTCCATTCCATAGTTGGGCGGCCACCATGCTAAAGGCCCTCCCCCCCCCCATCCTGGAGCGCCTAAATCTAGTAGTCATCAACAGGCCTGTACTAGAAGATCGTAGCTGCCTTTTTGGATTATACCACGTAAATTTCTCACGTAACGGAATAGGACCCAAATTGTGCGCAGCTCTAAATACAATGCAGAGTGATTTAAACTGCACCCTTTCCCTAATGGGCAGCCAGTGAAGTTCTCTCAAGGCCAATGCTGTTGAGGACCTACGTTGTTTATTCAGCACCATCTTTGCCGCCATAGACTGGACTCTCTGCAACCCCTGAAAGATGTATTGCGTACCTGGCTTTTACTTGGGTAACACAAAGAAATCCTTGCATTAGAGTAAGCTCTTAATGTAGAGGAGACGTCTCCATTTGTAGGTCCTCAACCATATTAACAATATATTTATGAGCATTCCACAGCAGATTCTCATCCAGGTTCAGCCATCTGCCACCTTGACCCAAATCTAAATCAGACTTTTTATTTATTTTTCAAGCTACTTTTAATATCACAGAAGATATAATTTGATAAGGGACTGTTTCACAGCTGGCTAGTAACAGGAAACCCTCCACGTTGTGGTGTAAGTGGTATGCTCTTCATTGGAGAATTCTTGGCCTGTGCAGAGTTTTCATCATCGCACGACAGATGCAATTCTGATGTCTGATTTTCTACTGGGCCAGTCTTCTCAAATAAATTAATTTCAACTTCCTTATCATGTATGTATGTATGTATATGGTGGCTCAAACCTAGGCAAACGGAAGTGCAACGCTTGTGCATGGTCATGGACAATAATAAAATCAATGAATAAGAGGAGAAGAAGCTGGGTTGTAGATTGTTGATGCATTGTTATGTAGTGGTCTTTAAAGTGGTGAGTCTACAACTCTTTCCTAAATTGGAGCAGCTTTGGGGCAGTCCTGATGGCCACAGGAAGTTTGATCAAGATCTTGGGTGCAGAGACAGAAAAGTTCTGCTGTTTTGTTTTTTCTTTTTTATACTTCTTAGTCTGATGGTGTCCTGACTCCGTATGTGCTGAGATTAATCAGAAATCATGAGCTTCACTGCAACATAAATGGTGTTACTAGTCGTGATAGCTTTGTAAATGATGCTCGTTTTGAAGGTGGTGCTGGCCGGCAATGGGAATTCATTGAGTTTCATTAGAATGGGGGTGATGTGATCATATTTCTTCAGGCCATGGAAGAGATGAGCTGTAGCGTGTAGGATTCCTCCTAAGGAGAGCCAGTGTGTAGTCTGGGAGGCCATGGAGCAAATCATTACCACTAACCAGATGCAAGAGTCCAAGGGCTCCAACAGCAGTTCTGAAGTCACTTTCTGAAAAGAAATGGGTTTGCGTTCTTTAGAAGGGAGAGCTGGTATCGGTAGATATTTGTGTTTTTCTTGCCAGAGTGTTTCTTGAGGATGAGGTTGGGGTCCAAGTTGAATGCAAGTGACCTGGCCTTAAGTGAAAGTTGAGGTTGAAACCATCAAGGTTCATGCCATTGAAACCAGCTTTGTGCTGTATTTTGTCTATGGTTCTTGGCAAAAACCAAGAATTCTGTTTTGGGTGGGTTGAGCTTTAGATAGGCATACATCATGCCGTGTTTGAGACAGTGGACGTGTGACGCTGAGGGCTGACAGGGTTAATGTTACCATTCAACTGTAAATCAGCCCAGCTGCGTACCCTAAAGTCCTTGGGTGAAATAAGTGCCAAAAAAAGGAGAATCCACAGGTTGCAGCTCTATAGGGGTAGTATGGAGAATGCATGAGATGGTTAGTGTGAAGTATACAGCATTGCTGTCTCCGTCACTATACTATCTATATGTTGGGAAAAATCTGCTGTTGGATTTGCCTAAACAAAGTTCCATTTACTCCATAAATAGCAAAATTATCAGCAACCTCACCACTTTGAACCAGCCATTGCATGCAGAATTTCATTTGTAAAATATAGGCAGATCATGGAACTGAAACTCAATTAGATTGCAGTCATATTTAGAGATTGGTGACTGAGAAAATCCAACCGTAACACGTCCCATTGGGCATAACCCGATCAGAATGTTTGCTAAATATCATATACCAAAAACCAAAGATTTATTTTTTGTCCTGTTTTCGTGTGGGAACAATAGAAGGTCATGTGATGTATTATGCCTAAATAGAAGTTGGGCATCCAGATACATACCGCGCCCTCTAGTAAAATGAACTAGGCAATTATAATAAATATATCTTGACTGTAGATAGAACCTTGCATTAGTTTGGTTTTTGGTATATGATATTTAGCAAACATTCTGATCGGGTTATGCCCAATGGGACGTGTTACTGTTGCACGTCAACAAGCAAACTATATATAACCCATTCTAAGTAATTAGTGCTGCTCCGGTGTTCATTAAAAGCCCCCCCTCTTTTGAGACTTATCGTAGTTTACGTCTGACTCAACTACAAAATGCAAATATGTACAAGGAAGAGGCATCTTTATTTGATCCTGCAGATAAAAAGGTTACAGGTTATTTCAGAAGGACATATGCAGCCTCTAATTTTGCTTTACGTGCAGCAATATATGCTGTATATTCTTCTCAGACCCTTATTTAAGATTTCCAGCTTCTTGGTGATTGTCCCCAGGATAAAAAGGATCCTTTGGAAATATTGGCAAATATGGAAATCTTAGCTCAATTTCTTTCTGACCGGTCTTGATTTCCTTTGGTTGCCTGCTACCTCAGCAGTGGCTGCAATAGCTGCATGACTCCTCCTTTAGTTGAACATTTGGCAGCTTGGTCAAGCTCAAAACTCTCATTTTCTGGCCTCCTTTCAAAAAGAGAAACTCTTGTCCTTTCAATTGGATACACTTTTTAAAAAAGAAGCTGAAGAAAATAAGCTACTTCAGCCCTTCAGAGTAGACCATACAATACTGAAATGTGATGGAACATCCTGGGTCTTACAAACATGGGGGCACGTTTATGGGATTTTGACATAGGGAGGCGCAGCTTAGCACTTTGCTGCGCTCCCCTACGCCAACGTGAAATAGCAGGAATGCACTGTATTTAAGCAATACAGTGCATGTGTGTCCTTTCTCCAAGCTCTGAAGCTGATTTGGCACCCTAGCGCCAACGTAGGCACTGTTACACTAGGGTGTAAGGGTACCTACATTTCAGACAAGATTGTTTTTGTGCAGGAAGGGGCATCTTCCTGCAAGAAAACAATCCTGAGAGGCATTTTCCTCTTTCTATGGGAGATGCTGAATGCATCACACGTGGAAAGCGGAAAAAACAAGGAGAAATAAAGAAATGTATACTTTTTACACATCACCTTAGTAGGCCCTCACCTCGGGAGGCGTAAGTATTTGGCACTCCTCCAGGTTTACATCACTTTGTAGATCTGGGAAAGTGTCAAATTCCATGAGTGTTGCAGGGAAAACCAACCCCATGGACCCAGGGCGCAGAGTTTATGCTGCATCACCTTACTCATGTTTTATAAGGTCACTTAAAGCCATGCTGGGTGGCTGTACGTGGCTTCATAAATCGAAATGAGAGCCTATGTTACTCATGTTCCACTTTACGTGGTGTGAATGTGACGCAGGGCTCTCATGAATAAGCCCTGTGGTCACTCTGTCATGTCGTTGAAGTATTTACTCAACAAATTCGATGAACATTATTAGCTGACATTAAGGGGTCCATTAGGATATAGGGCGGATTGCCTCCGCCAGGGTGGTGGTGGCCACCGCCACCCTGGCGGAGGCAATCCGCCCGACAATCACTCTCGTTTCCCCTCCGCCAGATTAGGATGGCAGAGGGGACAGCGGCGGACGGAAAGACCGTCCGCTGCTTTACCGCCGCGGTCGCCTTGCGACCGCGGCGGTAATAGATTAATATGGTGGCGGTGTCCAATGGACACCGCCAGCCATATTACGATGGCAAAATGTGTGGGCCTTTCCGCGGCGGCAATGCCGCCACGGAAAGGCAGGCGGAGATTGCTGCGGGGGCTCCCTGCAGGGCCCCAGGTTACCGTCACTGTGGGGAGTACATGGGGGGTACCTATGGTACCCCCCACATTCACATATGCAAAGCGGCAGGCACCGCGCGGTGCCTGCCGCTTTGCATGTGTGAATGCATCAACGTATGTTTTACATTGTGGCGGGCGGTGCAGAGAGCACCGCCCGCCACAATGTAAAACATATAGGATGTGCCCGCCACTGTGGCGGGCACATCCTAATACCCCCAACGGGACCCCCGCCATTATGGCGGGCGGTCCCAATCTCCGTTAGGCCGCCCGCCATCCTAATGGACCCCTTAGTGTTGAAAGGGAGAACAGATCAACAATACAATTTGACTTGTGAAGTCTATGTCACTCCGCAATGAGGACCAAGAATCAATTAATAAGATTAAAGGGTTTTATTTGGATTACCAATCAATACAGTCAATATGCAAGCCAAATGCAGAGTCAAGAAGTACATCAGTACAATGGGTAAAGAAAAATATCTCAGATGGCTAACATGCAATAACATGACATACAGAATTGTAACAGCCACAAGCATGTTACAACAAATAAAAGCGAATACGCGTTCCATAAAGAAATCTTCCTTCTCTACTCTAATGTGCGCCAGATATAGGATCATCTATTAAGGGTTTCTAATTCGAGAGAATAGTAAAAGTAGATGTCAGCATGATCAGACTTTAGTAGAAATCGAAGAGGAAATAAGGGGCAGATTAATGAAGGCCTTGCGCCGCCGGTGCGTCATTTTTAACATGGGAAAAAGTGACGCACCGGCGGCGCAAGGCCTTCATAAATCTGCCCCTAAGTATTTAACATAAAGCATCATACTTACAAGAACAGGGCCAGGAGAGAGATCTGTACCTCTCAAAGTCTAAATGGGATCTCTCCCTAACTCTGACCACACTAGCTCAAAGCTGTGAGAACACCAATATAAAAGAAACATGAGATTACAATATATCTACCAGCAGCCAATCAGAATGCTGTGAATGTGACATTGCTCAAAGTACCCAATGCATCAGGTACACGGTGAACATAAACATCTTTCTCCACGTTCACTGCCAAGTCTCTCTCTCGGCCATCTAATACAGACAACTAACCTTTCAATAGCTAATGTAAATCATGATAATAAACCTGCAAGGAAGAAAGGGAAAACATTGTGGTGAAGCAGAAAGCATTTCGACTGAGGCCTGTAGTCAGGCTAACTTATTTATTTATTTATTTATTCGAAGTTTTATATAGCGCGAACAAGATCCTTACAGATATCAGAGCGCTTCACAAAGACAGGGTAGGGGCAGTAGGAGTGAACAGAGATAATGGGAGCAGTATAGTAGTCACTAACATGGTGGGATAATAGTAACATACATAAAACATATCAATATACAATCAGGTAAACAAGTAATATAAGACGGTACAAGTCATTGATCCCACTACAGGGGTGTTCAGGTACCCCTTGGGTGTGTGGATGGCTTATACCCAAGTCTTAGTGTAGCGAGAACACTGAGTGGGGGCATCTGGAGAGTGAATCAACGTTTATCATATATTGGTAGTGACAGCATCAAGTTAGAAGTATAGTGCCAGAGGACAAGGTGAACAGTGATACAAAGCAATGCAGAGTCTCTGATCCAGCACCAATCATGTTCAGGAGATCTTGGCCAGAAGGATGGTTTTCACCTCTTTCTTGAAGAGTGCAGTGGAGGAGATCAGCCTAGTTTCAGGCGGGAGCGCGTTCCAAATCCTGGGTGCCATTCCAGAGAAGGAGCGCTTGTATGTTTTCTCTTTCCGGAATCTACGAGGTTTCAGGAGTAGGTTTTTTGTACTTCTATTGGACCTCGAACCTCCTGAGATAGACAACTTTTGAGCGAGGTAGTTGGGTGCATTGTGGTGCACGGCCGCGTGTGTCATAACTGCAATTTTTAGCTGTATTCTGGCTTCAAAAGGCAGCCATTTTAGAGACTTTAAGTCTGGGGATATATGCGAATGTTTTCTTGAGCCAGTAATGAGTCTTGCTGCAGCGTTCAGGGAGGCTCTTAAGGGTGCAGTTGTGGATAGCGGGAGTCCGCTGAGGGCCACAATTCCGTAGTCTATTCGAGGGATGACTAGAGCTTGTACAGCAGTTTGGAAGTCTTCGGCAGGGAGGAAAGGTTTAATTTTCCTCAATGTGTTGATTTGGAAATTAGCTGCTTTTGTGGCTTTGCTAACGTGCTGCTGCATGTTGAGCTTGGCGTCGAGTGTGATGCCTAGGGATTTCGCCGAGTCCACGATGGTAGGTTGGACATTGAGTGCTGTTAGGTTATTGAGCCATGTTTGGGTGGTGGAAGTTTTCGCCGGGGGTGAGATGAGTAGGAACTCGGTTTTCAGAGCATTTAGTTTGAGGTGATTATCTGCCAGCCAAGATTGAGTGTTAATAAGCGTGGAATTCAGATGTTTGATATCTTCCGGGGATTGTAGCTTTAGGTAGAGTTGTGTGTCGTCGGCGTACATATGGAATTGGACATTGGAGGCTTGGAGCAAGGTGGCGAGCGGTTCCATGACGAGGTTGAACAGTGTGGGGGAGAGGGAGGATCCTTGTGGAACACCTAGATCTGCAGGCACAGGTGTGGATAGCACATTGTCGATCTTGAACTTCTGTGACCGATTGTGAAGGAAGGACAAAAACCATTTGAGAACAGTTCCCGATAGACCCATTCTAGTGCTTAGCAGCTCCAGCAAGTTCTCATGTTTGACCATGTCAAATGCTGACGAGAGGTCAAGAAGGATGAGGAGGCAGGACTCATTGCGATCAAGAATTTGGAGGGCGTCATCAATTATGTGTGTCATAGCTGTTTCCGTGCTATGTTTCGCTCGGAAGCCTGATTGATGAGGGTTGAGGAGGTCAAATTGGTCAATGTGTTTAGTTAGTTGTAGTTGGACACATTTTTCCAGCAGTTTGGCCAGGGTGGGGATATTGGTGATGGGCCGGTAATTGTTTAGGTCAGACGGATCAGCTGTAGGTTTCTTGAGTATAGGCGTGACTTGCCCCACCTTGAGGGAGTCCGGAGTGAGGCCTTGTTGCAGGGAGCTGTTGATGATTTTGGTCCAGAGAGGGAGGAGCAAGGGGATGAAGTCTTTTACAGCATTAGCAGGTAGAGGGTCTGTGAGGTGATTAGAGGGCTTCAAGGTGCAGAGCAGTTTGCGTATTGCTTCTTCCGAGTAGGTATCGAAGTACAGCCAAGATGCCTTGTTTTTAGGTTGAGTGTAAGACATTCTGGTGTTGTTGGGGAATCGACTTACATCCATGATGAGGTCATTTCTTATGTTGTCAGTCTTTAGCTTAAAGAAAGCAGAGAAGGCTTCAGTGTGGGGTGTCGCTTGTTGTGCTGTTTGATTGTAGGGGTCGAGTCTTTGTTTGGGTCTTGATTAGTTCGAACAGCTTTCTTGGCCTGTTTTTTGCTTGGTCCAACTGGCGGCTAAAGAAGTCCGCCTTTGTGCGCTTTATTTTCCTGAAGTAGGCGTTTCTCTTGTTCTTAAGCCTTTTGAGGTGCAGTGCTGAAGGGTCCGATCTCCAGGTGCGCTCTGCCATTCGCATAGTACGCCTGTCGTCATTGAGTCTATCATCATACCAGGGGTTAGAAGTTTTGGTGGAGACTCTCTTCAGTTGCAGTGGGGCGACTTCATTGACTACTGTGTTCATAGAGTCAAGGTAGTGGTCCATCAGTGATTGAACATCCGAGGCACCTGAAGGGGGAAGGAGGAGATTGCCGAAGTGGGGAGGCAGGGTAGAGGGGTTAAGGTTCTTCATGTCCCTTTTCCATGTTTTGGATTTGATTGGTTGAGCTGGGATAGGTTTAACTTTTTCATTGATAAAGAAGGTGATAATGTGGTGATCAGATCAGTCGCAGGGTTGAATCGCCTCCAGTTGTGTTGAGTTCTCTTTGGCAATGATGAGATCGAGTATCGAGCCTTTGTCGTGTGTTGGTCTATTGCATATTTGGGTGAGGTCAAGCGCATTAAGGAAAGTTTTGAGACTATTCACCACTGTGTCTTTCTGATCGTTCCAGTGAAGATTGAAGTCACCCAGGTAGACTTGGGTTGTCTGCCGACCGGTATTGGAAGTGATCATGTCCATGAGTTGTTGGGTGAATATGAAATTGTCACCAGGCGGGTGATAGATGAGATGTAAAGCACAAGCTTGTTTGCCCTCGCTGGTGATGTCGAGGCAGAGGAGTTCACTGGAGGAGAAGGAGGGGGGGGTGATTTTAGTAACGGAGAGGTTGCTCCTAAAAATGCATGCAATTCCCCCGCCCGTCTTGCCAGGAGACCTGTCCAGCCTAATGATGTGATAATTGGGGGGGACTAGTATGTCCATAATCGGGGTAGAGGCTTCAGTAATCCACGTTTCCGTTAGAATGGCTAGGTCCAGATCCCTAGCTGAGACGAGATCAGCGATGTCGGAGGAGTGTCTCTGGGCCGATCTGCAATTGAGTAGGATGCATTTGAGTTTGGGAGAGAGAAGGGTGGTCGAGCTTTCTAGTGTGAGGGGAACTTTTCTGAGGTTGTTAGGGACGGAACCTCTGTTGTTGAGTGTTGGGAGCCTCAGAGGGTTTGTAAGAATTGTGGGTATGGGGATGTGTGTGTTGGATATGTGTTTTACCGGACCTGGGCCATAAGAGCGTAGTAGAGAGCATAAGTCACGGTCCGACAATGGGTTGAGGACACGACGGGGGCGGTGGGCGTTAATGCGAACGGGGATAGTCGGCCAGCGCGGGTGTCGTTGGAGGCGAGTGTATGTAGGGAGGGTGCGTCGTTTGTAGGGTAGAGGGATGGTGGGAGGTAGACTGGGCTGTGAGGAGAGAAGCTCTTTGATTGCGTGGACATCTTTTTTGATTTGTAGAATATCCTCTTTGACTTGCTGGAGGGTGGATAAAGTCTGGTCAGGAGGTGCATTGGGGATGGGGTTTGTGGTGAGAGCCATTGGTGAATCGTTGAGTAGTGAGCTGGAAAGCAGGCAGGGTATCGAGGGGGTGGATATACTGGCGTTGTTGGAGGGTTATGCAGTGCTAAAGAGTGGGATGGCATTCAAAGTGTGGGCGTGTTTGTGGGCGAGGGGTGTGGGTGAAGTAGGTGAAGTAGGCGGTGGGTGGGAGGCATAGGTTGTGACGTCAGTGGGAGACGGTGTCGGTGAGTAGAAGAGTGAGTGAAGGCTGAAGACAGTGGGGGAGACAGGAGGGTAGTGGGGGCTGAGAATAGGAGGTGGGAGAGAGGGGGATGCTAAGGTAAGGGAGGCGGTATGTTCTGTATCTTTTGTTGGGAGGGTGAGAGTGTCTTGGGTGGGAGTGGGGAGGGAGCTGGGGAGGGAGAGGTGTCCGCCGTGGGGGGGATGGGAGTGGGGGGTGGATAAACTCCAAATGGTGGTGTGTTCAGATGGTGGCGTGTGGGTGAGAGTTATTGTGTCAGGTGTGAGAGACTCGTGGGTGGGACTGGGGAGGGAGCTGGGGAGGGAGAGGGGTCTGCCGTGGGGGGGAAGGGAGGAGGGGGTGGATAAACTCCGGGCGATGGTGTGTTCAGATGGTGGCGTGTTGTGAGTGGGAGTTGTTATGTCAGGGGGGAAAGGGATGGCGGGGGTATGAGTGGGGGTACGAGGGGTCCTGTTAGAGGGGCGGCTAGTATATGAGGTGGAGACATTTGTGACTGTTCTTGGGGAGTGTGGGGCGTTAACTGCAGGTGGGTAATTTATTGGGGTGCTAGGGGTATAGATGTTGTAGGTGGGGGCTGCGACGTCAGGGGTGGTAGTGCTGGTGGAGTTCTGGGTGGGGGTCCGCAGCTTGGAAAGGTGTTCTTTGAACTTGGGGAACAGGTTGTCTAGTAGTTCCAGGTTCTTATCCGTGGATTGAATTAGGACAATCCCGTTATTGTAGATAGTAATGGTAGTCCTGCCAGGGAAGAGGTGGGAAGGTGTGATAGAGAGAGTTAGGCCATGAGTTGTTTTCCTGGTGGTGGAGACGGTGAGTAGGGATAGGAACACTTTTCTCCATTGGGCTCTGCGTGAGGTGTGGAAGATGATATCAGTATTCAGGGCTCCATTGCCCGGTGAGAAGTAGGTGTCGGCAAAGGGTGTTTCAGGGTGCGATCTCAAGAAGTTATGTTTAAAACGTTTAGTGGCTTTTTTGGTGAGTGTGGGAGGGTAGATAATTCTAAAAGTGTGCGTGCCGTTGAGCTCCATTTTAGAAAGGCTGTGATGTTGGGTGTAGGAGATAGGACGACAATAAAAACTGTCAGCCGCTAGTTACAGTGCAAAGGAGTGACACTTGAGAGTGACCAATGTGTAAGAGGTAGAAGTCAGTGCAATCCAGGAACAACAGTCCGTAGGTGCAGCTTACATAATGTATCCTATATGCGAGGTAGCAGTCAGCTTACACCATGTACAAGATATGAGAGGTAGAACCGGCTAGGTGGAATCAGATTTACACATCAGAATGTACGAGGTAACAGTGGTGTAGTCGAGGTGTAGAAGGTGGCTGGGTGCAGCTTACATGACTAGACGAAGTGAATGAGGTAGTAATAATAATCAGTTAAATGAACATTTTATGTGACCTACGTGTACATGGTTATACATGCACATGTGTAACTTTAAATGAACTGTAAAACGTGAGCAAAAAGAACACTTGTTTACAGGTGCACTATAATTAGAAGTGTAAGTGCAAAACGAATACATGAATTATGGTTACACTAAACATTAGTGCACAGGTATATACATACATCTCTAGTTTGCACATGAATATATTTCAGTAATGCCTTTAAATGCTTTACTCATGTTAATGAAATGTATGCACACAGTGAATATAATGTCAGGTTCACGTTAATAATTGCATGTTTGTGACGAGTAAGGGTGCAGACTAAATTACACTGCTCCAGAGGTAATTCATCCAAAGACATTATAATCTGAGTCTACAAAAATAAACAGCCATTTTGAGGCCAGGCTTGAGGTCAGGCATCTATGGCAGGTGGACAATCATGGCCAGAGCAACCACACCTGCAACAGCAGCGACAACAGACACAGTGACAATTGCTTACCAATGGCAGGAGAAAGAATAAGTCTCTATGGACCAATGGCAAGGACTACTAACAGACAAATGGGTCCTGTCAATAGTCTGTCAAGGTTATCACAGAATTCCCCCCAAACACACTTCCTGCAAACTCCAATTTCCAAGAATCAAATAAAAAATCAAGCATTATTCCAGAGAGTTGAAACCCTTGCACAGAAAGGAGCAATTGTGTCTGTACCAGAGGTCGAAAGAGGTGAAGGTTTTTATTCTTTACTCCTCTTAGTGCCAAAGTCGTACGGGAGTTTTGAAAAACATGGACAAGTTCGTGAAATACATTACATTAAAAATAGAGTCTGTACAGAGATGGATTCCCCTCTATTTCTCAAGGCTATTTTGTAATGACCCAAGACTTACGGGACACTTATTGTCACATGCCAATTCACATGGATTCTCAAAGGATTCTTCCATTTGTGGTGGGGAACCAGCATTTCCAGTTCTAGGTTCTTCCCTTTCTCCTCATTTCCAAGGGTTTTTACAGAGGTACTTGCACCAGTGGTTGCCGATTTACATACACCTGGGGCCCGATTCACAGAACTAACTTAAGACAAAATTCTAAACTTACTACCATTTTGTATTCACAGAAGGTACTTACTCATTTTGGTATTCACAGAATGCACTTACTCATTTCGGTATTCACAGAAGTTAGGAGTTCTAACTTTAGGACTCCTAAATGACTTCTGTGAATACCGAAAGTCTTAAAGTTAGGATTTTTCTCAGTTTAAGAGTCCTAAAGTCTAACTTTACTACTCCTAAACTGAGAAAAATCCTAACTTTAAGACTTTCGGTATTCACAGAAGGCATTTAGGAGTCCTAAAGTTAGGTGAAAACAGACAAGGATGGACAAAGTCACAGTCCCTGGCCACATTAGCAGAAAATGTTTCTTTTGGACAGACCCTAACCTGTATTTGATTCGGGCCCAGTATGATACGGGGATAGTCAATCTTCAAGCAGGCAGCCTAAGTCGATACATGCCATCTTCAAAAAATTTCAGTTTGAGTTTGAATTTGAGTTTCAAGGCATTCCAAGAAATGACAAATCATTTTGGTTACCCAACTCTCGATATCTTTGCTTCTCCAACACTGCATACTTGTGAAGGAAGTCATATGGCTGTCTTTGGAGAATTGTGAGCTGATGGTGGATGGCGCAGCAGAATAACCATGCCATACGGTTCCTATGGTGGACTTAATTCTGCTGGCCGGTTATCTACTGGCAGCCAATACCCAAGGTGCATATAAAGTGGGCCTGCACAAAAGATGAAAAAAACCCTGTTAACAGCACAGACAAAGAAAACCTAATGTAGTGAAAGCGATGATGCACTCATCTGGAACAAAAAAAAATAAAAGGAAAAATCCCAAGCCATTTAATGAGAATTTGTATTTATTTCAATTTCAAACGTGGCAATGTAACTGCAGCAATTTAAGACATGGCTAGAACATACTTAAAGTACTTTTAACTGAGCAAACGGCAAAAGGCTTAAAAATACAAGACCTTTTTTGCAGTTTATTTATTATGCCAGTACAATGATTTAGCATGTACCTCGAAATATATGCTATTTGTGTTATTTGATGTGTGCTGACATTTGGTTTAAAATTGCTGGGTTGTTTTGATTCTTGTTTAAGGAGTCCTAGAGGCTTTGCCCAGTGTTCCTGTGCAGAGGACATCTGGGCGTTTCCGTGGTGTGCCAAAGATCTGCAAGTGCACGTATCTATATAACAAAGAACAATTAACCAACATTCATGAAAACACCTCCAGGCCATGACTGTCAGAGACTGTGGGATGGGCCCTCCTGCAACATGATAAACACACCTTAGTTAAGTGAGCAGATGAGGCAGGAGGAAACCGCAGTCGGTGCCACTCGCCTTAAACATTAGCAGCAGGCAGAATGAGGTTGAGTGACAGCGGCTGAGGATCAGACCAAAGCGCTTTTAGGTCTCGTGTGGTGTACAGCGCACATGCGCAGTCGAGCTCGCGAGATTTTATGTCTTAGAGTGAGTTTCAATAGCGAGGGTTAAACCCAGCCCCTCTTCTCCATTGGCTGGCCTCGTAAATGGTGGCCATCCATTGGAGAAGAGGTCGCCATGACGTAGTTCTTTCTCTTTAAGCCCCGTCCTTTTCAGATTGGGTTCCTTGACTTACTGCTGAAGTAAAAGGTTTCTTATCTTCTTTATGGGTCCAGACGGCCACATAAAGAAGATAAGGAACCTTTTTTCCCCAGCAGGAAGTCGGGGCGCCCAGTCTGAAAGGGACGGGGTTAAAAGACAATTTTCTTCAACCTCGCTTTCTAGTGCTTCAAGATCTGATCTCCGTAGCTGGACAGCAGAAGCGAAGTGGCAACGCGGACAGGCCTGCGTGGGAGCAGACATTGGAGAAAGTTTTGGCTCTGCCTGCGCCGTCCTCCCTGGCGTCCCTGCCCTTCCACTGGCTGAGCCCAGCCTGGGGGAGGGGGCGGGGGACGCTCCCTCTTATCCCTATTCTGGCTGCTTCCTGCTCCGGAGCTGTTTTTCCACTCCATCCCGGGCACAGTGTTCCTTCGTCCGTGTCAAAATCAAAGCTAGTGCCCTTATACTAGAATCAATTCCAGGTATGCGTTCATTAGAGCACTTCTAAGACATTGTTTTTGTCGTGTCAGTATGTGACCCACTTAAAAAGACCACTTGTTCATTGCTTACATTGACCATCCGTGCAATTCACTCTGCTAATTATGTCCGTCGTTGATCTTTTAACGGATGTTCATTTGCTCATAATTCTTTTAGCATCCCGGGTCGGGTTAAGACCAATCCCGAGGCAGAACATATCCAGAGAGTCATCTAGATTTAGAGGAGGTACTGCTAAAGAGTAAGGTGATATAGGATTGGAGCATTACGGGCCTCTCAGCCTATCGCAGCGCGCCGCACAGGATTCCGACGTGCTGGATGGCTGTGCAGTTTCGCACATGCTCGTCTGTGTCAGCTACTGTCAGTTTAGTGGGTTGGCTCATGTGGGGGGTGTGCTGTATTTACCCTGTTTAGGGCTTGGAGAGGTTTAGTTATTTTTTATACATGTTATGTGATTCAGTGGCTTCCTGTGCCTGTTTAGTGGTGGGGTTGAGCTCATAGTTGCACAGGGATCTTCTTAGATTTCTCCATGAATAACAGTAGGCTTATTGTCTAGTTGATTGAGCTGAACCTTCCCTTTTGCTGGGGGGAAGAGGGCGCTTTGCTTACGGGCTCCAGTGGCGAGTAACAAGTCCATAAGTTCTGTTGTCAGTTTGCCCCAGTTGTTTTGTAAGTCTCGCTATTCATTATTTAAATTTCTGAGCACCTTGCGTAGCCAGTTGATCACTGTGGATGTATCTATGGCCCTCCATTTGATCCTCCTGTCTAACTTTGTAGCTTCCCCGCATGCGGAAGTGCCCACAGCACGAAATGGTGTAGGCATTGGTATTCCTAGGTCCATACTTAGAGTCAGGGGATTGTGGTTGCTTTCCCCCTGTTGGAAATCTCAAAGTTGGTAAGATTATTTGCGAAGGTTTCACACAGGAAGATGTAATTGATTGCTGAGATTTATTTGAAGATGCTGTGTGACTGATACTGGGGGTCTTGGGCCTTGAACACTTGTTTTACCAGGGATTAGTTTCAAGGAACCGAGGAAATTGTTAATTTCTTCCCGTTCCTTGCTATTTCAAGTAGCATTGCTAGGATTTCCCAGGTCACTGATGTTAAAGTCCCCTGTGAGGACAACTTTATGAGAAGGGAATTCCATAAGAATGGCTTCTAGGTGGTTACAGAGGTCACTGGTTGCTTGTTGTTTTGATGCTTTCTGCGGGTTGTGATAGCAGTTGATCAGGAGCAATGGAAGATTTTTATGAGCTATTGTTAAACCTGAGACTGTTGCCACTTGCAGAGCTGGGGAGTTTTGATTGTGGGGCACAACTTTGATCTTGTTGTTCTGCTTCATAAAGACTGAGAAACGACCTTGTGGCTGGCCAAATATGCTAGTGCATTTGGCTTGTTTAAACATCTCGTAGAAGCCATGTAAGACAGTTGGGGTGAGCGCCCACGTTTCCTGTAGGCAGAGGATATCACTTTATGTAGGAAGCCACCTCAGGTTTTGCTTGCAGAACTGCCCTCAGACCAGCCCATTACCATGATGTAATTGTGAGCTTTTGCTCTGTTGTCAGTTTCTGCGAGTTTAGGCGAAATGGTTGGGTGTGGTGAGGATTAGCCCAGTTGGGTGCCCCTTTGAGGATTGACCAACTGGTTCCACTCGTCATGGTTGTTGGTTTTTGACATGCGTCTTACATTTCTTTGATTTTTAAAGAAAGGTGGTGGCTTGGTGTTGTGTGTGTCTGGCTCTGTGTGTGTCTGGCTGTGTGTGAGTCTGGCTCTATGTGTGTGGCTGTGTGTGTGGCTGTATGTGGTTCTGTTTGTGTGTGGCTCTGTGTGTGTGGCTTTGTGTGTGTGTGTGGCTCTGTGTGTGTAGCTGTGTGTGTGTGTGTGAATGCGTGTGTGTGTGTGTGTGTGTGTGTGGCCCTGTATGTGTGTGTGTGACTCTGTGTGTGTGGCTCTGTGTGTGTTGGTCTGTGTGTGTGTGTGTGGCTCTGTGTGTGTGTGTGTGTGTGTGGCTCTGTGTGTGTGTGTGTGTGGCTCTGTGTGTGTGTGTGTGGCTCTGTGTGTGTGTGTGTGTGGCTCTGTGTGTGTGTGGCTCTGTGTGTGTGGCTCTGTGTGTGTGTGTGTGGCTGTGTGTGTGTGTGTGTGGCTCTGTGTGTGTGTGTGTGGCTCTGTGTGTGTGTGTGGCTCTGTGTGTGTGTGTGTGGCTGTGTGGCTCTGAATGTGGCTGTATGTGTGTGTGTGTGTGGCTGTGTGTATGTGTGGTTGTGTGTGTGTGTGGCTCTATGTGGCTGTGTGTGTGGCTGTGTGTGGCTGTGTGTGTGTTTTTGAAACATAAATAAAACCTGCTGTTATTTGCACAGTCAATAGCTCAAACTCGCGTAAATACGTGACCTATTGCATTGCAAATGCAATAGGTCTCGCATTTGCGAGAGATTAAGCTATTGGCTTTGTAAATGACAATGCCATTTATTTATCTGTTTTCAAAACCAACACATGAATAAACATGTTGTCATTTACAATGCCAATAGCTCTAACTTTTGCAAAGGCGAGACCGTTGCATTGTAACTGCTTGTTGGTTTTGTGCTCACACCAAAAACATGTAAAAAGTATCATTTTCAAGCCGCAGCAAATGCTGTGTAGAATTATTTTAATAAAAGCTTCAGCAGCCGATTTTGAAATTTGGAAACCAGGTTCAAGTCCCAGCATTAGCTCAACCAGCCTGATTTAGATGTTGGTGGACGGGTTACTCCATCACAACGTTAATGGTGACTGATATCCTGTTTGCTGAAATATAAATCCCTTTTAAAAAAAAACTTTTTATTGTCAAAAAGAAGAGATATTGTAATCATACATTCAAGTAAGATACATATAATCCAAACAAGCAAAATAAATAAAAAGAGAGAGAGAACAACAGTTTAAATCCTATAGCATACCCATATATAGCCTAGATAACAAATTAATGACACATGCATATATTCAAAATTCCTCAATAGCATTCCTTACTAAGCTTCTTTTCTAGGCAACCAATTCATTTATTTATGTCATTGCTTTGTTTGAAAACAAGATATCTTAAAGCTCTCCTACTCTAGGACCCCCCAAACAGATCTATATTTCCGAAGAGCCTGAACTCCCCTAACTTTAGCCAGAGCCTTCTCTCTTTTCCCAATTTCTTTAAAAACTAACCACCATTCCATCTGCGTAGGGGGTTTAGGAGAGATCCATGCTCTAGCTATCGCTAGTCGTGCAACTACAATAATTATTGACAATATAGGGCCATTCTGCCAGCATCTTCTTTATATCCTAACATCCTCTCTGTTGTCGTCAACCTAAGATCCCCACCTAATCTAATAGAGATAGTCCCCAGGATCGTATCCCAGAACTCCTTCAACAAAGGGCAAAGCACA
This sequence comes from Lissotriton helveticus, assembly GCF_964261635.1. Taxonomy (NCBI): domain Eukaryota; kingdom Metazoa; phylum Chordata; class Amphibia; order Caudata; family Salamandridae; genus Lissotriton; species Lissotriton helveticus. The sequence continues at coordinate 482,264,975 of NC_136060.1, forward strand.
AACATGTGTACAATGTCTGCGGCATATTGCCCACATTTAGGGCAATTCTGACGAGTCCTTCCCTGAGGACTACCCCATACATTACCTGCTTGAGACCATCAAGCAATTTTTTTCCGGTGTATAATAAAGACGACGAAGTGTCCGAAATTGCTGCAGCTGTAAATTAGTTGAATGTACAAATCTGGAGATATTATCAAAGGCTATCTTCATCTTATCAATAGTAATAGCTTCCCCCAAATTCTCACTCCATTTAAGCGCCAATTTCTCACACCCATCTGCCCTATTCTGATACAGCATTTAATATGCCTTGCTGATAGTTGCTTGCAGATTCTGACCATAGATAAGTTCCCACATACTAGCCCCGCTAACCATCCGTATTTCTAACCTCCTAACCAAATGGTCTCTAATTTTATTTATTTTATTTTTATTTTACAGATTTGTAGAGCGCATGGCTGCCCGTGAGCGTCCCAGCGCTAATGACATGAACCAGATGCAGATGGAGCCTTACGGGAACAGCCAAGTCTTAAGTGCCCTACGGAATGAGAGAAGGTTAGGTTGGGCTCTGATGCCTGGGGGTAACGTGTTCCACAGTTTGGAGGCGTTGTATGCAAACAATCGACCGCCAGAGCGGGCTTTCTTGATTCTGGGAACAGATGCTAAATTACAATTTGAGGATCGTAGCGTTCTCATGGTGGTGTATGGTGTGATTATTAATAGCGTTTAATAGCGTTTTTTATTAGGTTGTGACAAAAACTGCATATTGAACGATAATTTTTATCTGGGGGCTCTTCAACCAGAGAATTAACTGGGGAATTATTTTAGGTACTCTGACACCCTTGACACGCTTCTTTATTATTTCCCTACCTCTGTTTGTGGCGATTTGATCACGCGTCTGGCAGCGGTGGGCGCCATCTTGGGGGTAGCGGGGTCAGCGCTCTAGTCGCGCAGGACTCCCGCCCTCCCAGCATACTTAAGGTAGGCTCCCGGTGGCCGCGTTGCCTTAGAAGCTCTCCCCGGTGATTGCGACTGGGGCTGCGAGCTAATCGCGTGCATACCAGTGATTTAAAACTGAGACTATATTTTAACAGTGTTTAATAGCGTTTTTTACCAGGTTGTGACAAAAACTGCATATTGAACGATAATTTTTATCTGGGGGCTCTTCAACCAGAGAATTAACTGGGGAATTATTTTAGGTACTCTGACACCCTTGACACGCTTCTTTATTATTTCCCTACCTCTGTTTGTGGCGATTTGATCACGCGTTTGGCAGCGGTGGGCGCCATCTTGGGGGTAGCGGGGTCAGCGCTCTAGTCGCGCAGGACTCACGCCCTCCTCACTTAGCCATAAAATGTGCGTTATCTCCAGACGGCGCAGCGGGCTGGCGCAGCGGGCGCGCCGGGCGCGCGCCTAAGCCAAGCCCGTCTGCGCCCGTCCGAGCCTGGATCGAGCCCAGGGCCACCCCCCTTACATCTTCACCCTCAACAAGGTTAGTTTACACCGCTAATGAACTTCGTAATTTAAACAACACTTTACAGAATGTTCATGTCTCTCCGACATGCTTATTAGCTGACCCCATTGGAGGGCCATTTTTATGTACTATGTGCATTAACAATAGCTTGGTTACTCCAACCTTAAAACCCCAGAAACTCATACATGCTGCACTTGTTAACGCCCGCTCACTTCCTTGTCACAAAATTGACATATTGGAGTTGCTCAACACCTATGCTATTGATCTCCTATTTCTGACCGAAACTTGGGGAGACAATGCATCAGGGCCGGATTTTAAGGCTGCGATGCCAGAAGATTACTGTGTTCATAGGCAAGACCGCATCTCTGCCCATAAAGGCGGGGGGATTGCAATAATATATCGCAACTGCCTCCGCGTTAAAGCCATTGATTTAAAACATAGGAGTTGTGAGGCGCTTGCCTTTACGATTACTCTTACCACTAATCAATCATTCACAGGCACTCTTTTGTACCGACCTCCAGGCTCTCGCTCGAATTTTCTCTCACAACTCCATCAGTTGAGCGAGTTATCTGCAGACCATAAATACTTCACTCTCCTGGGAGATTTTAATTTTCATCTTGAATCACTGCCAGATAAAGATACCGATCAGCTTATTAATGATCTTCTCGCTGTAGGTCTCGAACAACTGATTACAGCTCCAACTCACGAAGCAGGTCACACGCTTGATGGCATATTTACCAACAACCCTCATATCATCAAGAACAAAATACTTCCCTTAACGTGGTCTGACCACTTTGCCATTTTATTCGATATTCAAATTAAAATCACAGCTCCTAACATTATATCTCCAAACCCTCTTCTAATCTCGAGAGATTGGAAAAATCTAGACTACAATCAACTTGAACAGACTCTCACTGATGCTTTTATGAGTATAGATAATGTAACTGACCCCAATATTGCAGCTACTACATACACTTCTATTCTAGAAGAGGCTTTCTTCACTTTAGCCCCACCTAGAACACTCAAACGCAACAGGAAGACTCCTTCGGCCCCATGGTTCACCGAAAATCTTAGACTCCAACGACAACACTGTCGTAATATGGAGCGACACTGGCGCAAAAATTATAATTCAGCAGACAAGTCAACCTACAAAGCTGCACTCCTTAGCTATAAGCAGAGCATAGTATTAGAGAAAAACATCTACTACACTACTCAAATAGACCAAGCTCGATGCAGCATGAAGAAATTGTTTGAAGTTGTAAACCACCTGGCCGAACCACCTAACCCTCCTACTGAAACATCTAAAAATCTTTGTAATGTACTGGCCGATTTCTTCTCCGAAAAGGTCACATCTATATTCAAAGACTTTAACCCACATGTGAAAATCTCTGATTCCTCCGACTCTCAGATACATGAGAATACGATAGCTCTAACTGAATTTACCAGGATAAATCCACAAGACATTCACAAACTAACTCAGTCAATGAAATCTGGCTCTCCTCTGGATCCTTGTCATCCATCTATACTTAACAATATTTCAAATATCATTTCTATACCATTGACACACATCTGCAACATTATGTTTTCAACAGGCTCTTACCCTACCATCTGGAAAAATACCATTATCAGGCCGCTTCTTAAGAAACCTTCCCTGGACCCCTCACTACCTTCCAGCTACCGTCCCATTGCCTCTCTGCCGTTTCCAGCTAAGATCTTTGAATCGGTCATGAATAAACAACTGTCTGACTACATTCAAACTAATGACTTGTTAGATGACACCCAGTTCGGTTTCCGACAAGGTCACGGAACAGAGACTGCCCTAATCAAGGCGGCAGACGAAATAAGGGCCACAATGGACAAAGGTGGACAGGCTGTCCTGATTTTGTTGGACCTGTCGGCGGCTTTCGACACAGTCGATCATGCAACATTGATCGGCCGTGTCGAGGTCATAGGTATTAAACATAGAGCCAGGGATCTTATTACATCCTTCTTGGCCGACCGTAAACAAGCAGTTAAGTTGGGTACTTTCACTTCACCTACTTTCAGCCTTCCTTGTGGAGTCCCTCAGGGTTCCTCGCTAAGTCCGACCCTTTTTAATATCTATGTTTCGGACTTAGCGAGGGTAATAAAAGAGTACAACATCAACTTGACAACATACGCCGACGATACCCAGTTGGTACTATCCATACACAAAAACGGACCTACTGTTGCAGCAAACTTTAAGAATGGTATGAGGGCCATTAGTAGTTGGATGGCCTCCAACTGCTTAAAACTCAATTCATCTAAGACGGAGGTCATGCTCTTTGGAAATATTCAACCTTTGTGGTCCCCCTTATGGTGGCCTGAGGAACTGGGAACTCCACCTCAACCTGTCAGTAAAGTCAGAAATTTGGGAGTGATATTTGATGACAAGCTCCTTTTCCATCACCACGTGAACGCTGTAGTTTCATCATCCTTTAACATCTTAAGGAAAATAAAGAAACTTCTACCGTATCTTCCCACAGCTACGGGAAAAACACTTATATCCACACTGGTGTTTTCACGTACTGACTACTGCAACGCCCTCTTCCTCAATGCTCAAAAAAAGGTTATCTCCAAATTGCAATTGATACAAAATGCGTCCGCCAGAGTTTTATTGGGCATTCCCAAATATAGCTCTGTTTCTGGATATCTGGACCAATTGCACTGGCTTCCAGTCAGAAGTCGCACGAAGTTTAAGACCCTCTGCATTGTCTATAAGGCAACAAACAATATGGGACCCAAATTCCTGAGAAGTTCTTTTAAGCCTTTGGCAACTCCCAGAACGCTGCGTTCCAACACGGCTCATATGCTTCAGATTCCCAGAACAAGGAAAGTTAACTGGGGAGACAGATGTTTTGCCATAGCAGCGGCAAAACTATGGAACTCCCTTCCCCTCAACATAAAAATTAGTCCATCTTTGATTGTCTTCAGAAAACAGCTAAAGACTTGGCTGTTTTCTCAACGACATGATTCATAGATCATCTCAACCAATGTCTTAAAGTTCTAACTACTGGTTTTCAGCCTTTAGCCTTTAGCGCCGAGACACCCAAGGGTAATTGTAGCGCTTTAAAAATTGCAAAAATAAATAAATAAATAAATAAATTAGGTTTTGTAAAATTGGTGGGGCCTTACCATGTAGGATTTTGTATGTCGTGCAGAGTGCCTTGAATTGTATTCTCTCCTGAATAGGCAGCCAATGCAAGGCATTCAAAGCTGGTTTGGCCGAGCAGCGGCGATGAGTTCCTGTAAGAAGGCGGGCGGCAGCATTTTGTACTGTCTGGAGCTTTGACAGCACTTTTTTAGGGGCCCCCAGATAGAGGGCGTTGCCGTAGTCCAGGCGTGACAACACAAGGCCTTGGATCAAGAGTTGTTGGGACTGTGTAGGGAGTAGGGGCAGAATTTTCCTAGCTGACCGTAGGAGGCCGTGGCACACACCAGCCGTTTTTCTTGCTTGGGCGGAAAAATTGAGGCCTTCATCCAGCCATATCCCTAGGCTCTTGATTTATTGTTTCGGTTTGGGTGGTAAACCCATGCAGGGCGGCCATAGCGATTTAGGGTGGTAGAGTGATTGATTGCCCAAGATCATTATCTCTGTTTTGTCGTTATTCAGTTTGAGATGGGAGAGGATCATCCATTTAGTTATTTCGCTTAGACAGGTTTGGAGGTTAGGGAGGGATTGGTCTTGCTGACTTAAGGATACTACCAGTTGGGTATCGTCAGCGTAGATTAAGAGCTTGATCCCAAAAGGGGTGACGATCTTTTCAAGGGGGGACATGTAAACATTAAAAAGGGTCGGGCTCAGGGACGAACCCTGAGGAACCCCACAGCTAATGGCAGTGGACCTGGAAGTGAAATTGCCATCTGCTACCTGGAAGGATCTATTGTTAAGGAAGGATTCCAGCCAGGCCAGGGCCGTTCCCGCGATTCCAAGCTCTCTGAGCCTGTGGACCAGTGTCGAGTGGTTGACGGTGTCGAAGGCCACGCTTAGGTCTAGGAGGATCACTGCCACTGATCCTCGTGAGTCCATGATTTTCCTTGCCTCTTCGACAACCGCCAATATCGCAGTTTCTGTGCTCTGGCCGGCCTGAAACCAGTCTGATAAGGCTCCAGGAGCCCGTTGGTTTCGAGATACTGGGAGAGGTTATAATTGACGTACTTCTCAGCAATTTTACTGATGCCTGGGAGCAGGGAAATCGGCCGATAATTGCCTAGCTCTAGTGGGTCGAGGTGAGATTTTTTGATGAGTGCTTTGACAATTGCTTTTTTCCAACTGGGGGGAACAATGCCATGGGTGAGTGAGATGTTAATCAGCTTTGTCAGGTATGGAAGGATGGTAGGTGCAACTAACTTAAGGATGTTAAGTGGTGCGGGATCAGTAGGGCAACCCCTTTTGATTGAGTTAAGTATAGGAAGGAGAGTGTCTATTGTCAGGAGAGTAAAGTGTGACAATTGACAGGCTGTAGCATGGGGTGCAAGACAGGACTGATCGGCAACGGCAGGGGCGTCCGCGATAGGCGGCGGGAGGGAATTGATGATGTTTTTTATCTTTGAATCAAAGAATTCTGCAAGTTCATTGCATCGGGTAACTGACGGCTCTACTAGGGGAGGAGGGTCCGGTACTTTGAGGAGTTTCTTAGCTATTAGGAACGTCTCCCGAGATGAGTTGGTGGATGAGCTGATTTTTTCCTCAAAATAATTGACTTGAGCAATTTTAAGTGCTTTTTTATAGAAGGATCTGTTTGTATTCAGTTTTTTTAATGGGATCGAAATTTTTCCTCCAGTCTCTTTCTGATTTCTTGCATGCTTTTTTTAGAAGTCGCATTTCCTGCGTAAACCATGGGGAGGTAGCTTTACCCCGAGGCTTGCAGGAAGACTTTTTTGGAAGCGTTTTGTCCAGGGTCTCTCCTATCCAGGTCGAAAACTCTGCGTCCGCGTAAATGGGGTTGGAGACAAGTTTAGGGGGAGAGCACTCTAGATGAAGTTTCCATTTTTCTGGATCTAGTGTGGCCCAGGAGCGAGTGGGCTTATTAGGTATTGTTTTGAGGCGTGGGGTAGGAGACAACTGCCAATTAAGTGGGACTAAAAAATGGTCCGTCCAGGGTACCGGGATGGGATCTAGGATGGTAAGATCGTTGATGTTGGAGAAGATCGGATCCAGCAGGTGGCCCAGTGAATGGGTGGGTAATCGACTTTGTAGTTTTAGCTGAAGGGTTTCGAGGTCTGCTATTAGGTCAGCGGCTGGTTTAGCTTCCTTTTTATCAAAGTGGATGTTCAGATCACCTAGGATCATACAAGTGGGGTGAGTGGCGGCCAGTGTGTATGTATGTTCTACAAGAGATTCACTAAACTGGCCCAGGGGTCCTGGTGGGCGGTAGATAAGAAGACCCGACAGAGATCTACATGGGGATACTTGAATTGAAAACAAAACATTTTCACATTCTAGAAGAGGGCTACCTTGCAGTCGGCAGGAAAGATGGTCTTTGTAGATTATAGCGACACCCCCACCCCTCCCTTTGGAGCAGTCCATGTGTTGAATTAGGAAGCCCGGGGGGAGGGATTTACCAATGTCGGGATTGGAGTCAGGTCCTAGCCAGGTTTCCGTGAGGAAAAGAGCATCTAGCTCATGGTTTTCAATCGTTTGGTAGATTTCTAATGAGTGCTTCGGGAGAGATCTACAGTTGATCAGAGCCATGCGCATTGGGATGGGGGATGAATTTTCGAGCACGGAGGGTGTAAATTTAAATGGGCAGTGGAGACAGTGGTTAAGGGAGTGGTCCCCCGATACGGAGTGTAGACAGGGGCCCTTAGGCTCTCTATTTAGGTGTAGTAGAGCGTCCCTTGAGTATCTGGGCGTGGGGTACAAGGTGTTGTCCATAGTGTCTGGCTCTGAGCTCTGCCTAGCGCGGACAAGCGCAGACGAGCTTGCCTTAAGCGCGCCTTCGGCGCGCCATTGTCGCGCCCGCTGCGCTCGTCCGCTGCGCTTCCGGCAGAGACACATGGTTTATCGGGGTGCTGGGGGCGCTGGAGGGGGGGGGCGTGGCCAGCCGAGGTGGGCATGTCTCGTGGCTCCCTCGCATGAAGGTAATGTCGGCAGGAAGGAGGGGTCTACCCGTAACAGCGTTCAGTCTGCTGCTCGGGGAAGTCTAAAAGCTAGTGCCAAACGGTCAGTGCAAGTATTAAAACACAATTTATCACAGGTTAAAAACAATAATTCTAGGCTCTCACGACTCCCGCCTTCCGCCTCAGGAGGTTCACTATCAATGCGGCGTTAGTAGTCAGCGCCCGCTATTTAAACCAGGTGAGGGGGGCGTGGCCAGCCGAGGTGGGCGTGTCTCGTGGCTTCCTCGCATGAAGGTAATGTCGGCAGGAAGGAGGGGTCTACCCGTAACAGCGTTCAGTCTGCTGCTCGGGGAAGTCTAAAAGCTAGTGCCAAACGGTCAGTGCAAGTATTAAACACAATTTATCACAGGTTAAAAACAATAATTCTAGGCTCTCACGACTCCCGGCTTCCGCCTCAGGAGGTTCACTATCAATGCGGCGTTAGTAGTCAGCGCGCGCTATTTAAACCAGGTGAGAGGGGGGCGTGGCCAGCCGAGGTGGGCGTGTCTCGTGGCTCCCTTGCATGAAGGTAATGGCGGCAGGAAGGAGGGGTCTACCCGTAACAGCGTTCAGTCTGCTGCTCGGGGAAGTCTAAAAGCTAGTGCCAAACGGTCAGTGCAAGTATTAAAACACAATTTATCACAGGTTAAAAACAATAATTCTAGGCTCTCACGACTCCCGGCTTCCCCCTCAGGAGGTTCACTATCAATGCGGCGTTAGTAGACAGCGCGCGCTATTTAAACCAGGTGAGGAGGGGGGGCGTGGCCAGCCGAGGTGGACGTGTCTCGTGGCTCCCTTGCATGAAGGTAATGGCGGCAGGAAGGAGGGGTCTACCCGTAACAGCGTTCAGTCTGCTGCTCGGGGAAGTCTAAAAGCTAGTGCCAAACGGTCATTGCAAGTATTAAAACAATTTATCACAGGTTAAAAACAATAATTCTAGGCTCTCACGACTCCCGCCTTCCGCCTCAGGAGGTTCACTATCAATGCGGCGTTAGTAGTCAGCGTGCGCTATTTAAACTAGGTGAGGGGGGCGTGGCCAGCCGAGGTGGGCGTGTCTCGTGGCTCCCTCGCATGAAGGTAATGTCGGCAGGAAGGAGGGGTCTACCCGTAACAGCGTTCAGTCTGCTGCTCGGGGAAGTCTAAAAGCTAGTGCCAAACGGTCAGTGCAAGTATTAAAAACAATTTATCACAGGTTAAAAACAATAATTCTAGGCTCTCACGACTCCCAGCTTCCGCCTCAGGAGGTTCACTATCAATGCGGCGTTAGTAGTCAGCGCGCGCTATTTAAACCAGGTGAGAGGGGGGCGTGGCCAGCCGAGGTGGGCGTGTCTCGTGGCTCCCTTGCATGAAGGTAATGGCGGCAGGAAGGAGGGGTCTACCCGTAACAGCGTTCAGTCTGCTGCTCGGGGAAGTCTAAAAGCTAGTGCCAAACGGTCAGTGCAAGTATTAAAACACAATTTATCACAGGTTAAAAACAATAATTCTAGGCTCTCACGACTCCCGGCTTCCGCCTCAGGAGGTTCACTATCAATGCGGCGTTAGTAGACAGCGCGCGCTATTTAAACCAGGTGAGGGGGGGGGCGTGGCCAGCCGAGGTGGACGTGTCTCGTGGCTCCCTTGCATGAAGGTAATGGCGGCAGGAAGGAGGGGTCTACCCGTAACAGCGTTCAGTCTGCTGCTCGGGGAAGTCTAAAAGCTAGTGCCAAACGGTCATTGCAAGTATTAAAACAATTTATCACAGGTTAAAAACAATAATTCTAGGCTCTCACGACTCCCGCCTTCCGCCTCAGGAGGTTCACTATCAATGCGGCGTTAGTAGTCAGCGTGCGCTATTTAAACCAGGTGAGGGGGGCGTGGCCAGCCGAGGTGGGCGTGTCTCGTGGCTCCCTCGCATGAAGGTAATGTCGGCAGGAAGGAGGGGTCTACCCGTAACAGCGTTCAGTCTGCTGCTCGGGGAAGTCTAAAAGCTAGTGCCAAACGGTCAGTGCAAGTATTAAACACAATTTATCACAGGTTAAAAACAATAATTCTAGGCTCTCACGACTCCCGGCTTCCGCCTCAGGAGGTTCACTATCAATGCGGCGTTAGTAGTCAGCGCGCGCTATTTAAACCAGGTGAGAGGGGGGCATGGCCAGCCGAGGTGGGCGTGTCTCGTGGCTCCCTTGCATGAAGGTAATGGCGGCAGGAAGGAGGGGTCTACCCGTAACAGCGTTCAGTCTGCTGCTCGGTAAAGTCTAAAAGCTAGTGCCAAACGGTCAGTGCAAGTATTAAACACAATTTATCACAGGTTAAAAACAATAATTCTAGGCTCTCACGACTCCCGGCTTCCGCCTCAGGAGGTTCACTATCAATCTGTAAATATTTTTTAAAAAGGCTTTGTGGAATGTTAAATGTTACAGAGAAGTTCTCAAATGTCTTTATACCAGTGCAATCAAACAGTTGACCCAAAAAGTGTACCCCATATTTGGCCCATTGAAGGGCTGTGTTATCTTGATAAATGCCGGGCAGCATTGAATTGCCCCATATGGGAAGTTTACTATGCAGCCTTCACCAGAATACAGCTTCCCGGTGTCCGCTGCCACCTTCCAGGTACTCAGTAGGGCCCGCACAACAGCGGTGGGTCTCTTTCCGCGGCTGGGCTCAGCCGCTTACATCCAAGCCAAAAGTTAGCCCCAATGGAAAGGACCACCAGCAGATTAGTATTTCAGCTTTTAATGGTGAAGGCTCACACACAGGCAATAGTGCAAGTACAAACATCTTCGTTTTGCAGCCAAGCCAGACACGTTTCAAGAATTGCTTCTTTTCCTCAGTGGCGTTCTTTGCGAGTAAAGGACGTGTTCCATGTGCATTAAATAATCAATCAAAAGTTTGCGCCAGTGGCCGTGGCCAGTCTCATGGCCTTATGGTTCCTCTAGTGCTGGGAACAATCGAACTACAGTGAGTGTGTCCTTTAATGAGCAACCTTGTGGGTTGAGTGTTCCCATCTACATGTGGTATCTAGTTTTATGGTATTTTTGGGGAATGAAAGTCTTTGGCCAAACATGTTTCATTGGGACCAATTTTCTCGGTGCAACTATCTATCTAGCAATCGATCTGGGCCTATGTCCTCATTTGTCTTTTGGCTAAGAGAGACCCCACCTGATATCTGTCATTCGATAGGCATGGGTGTGTGTCACAGGTCCTGCCTGACCACGTGTCTCAGAGTTGATGGGAAGGTCACCTTGGGTAAATCCAACAGCAATGATCCAAGTTTACTGGAACTCCGAAAAATAAAATGGCAGTCACTGCGATCAAATTTATCGACAGTCTAAATATTGTGCCGTACAGTTGTCATAGCGTACATTGACATTGTCTTTACTGATATTGACACAGTTATGCTTGCCTAGGTCATCGCGTACATCAACATGCATTCTACTGGTAACAACACTGTCATTCATGCATGGATTATGGCATACATTGACATAGTTACTGATGGTGTCAACATTGTTCTGCAGGCACAGGTTAAAGTACATATTGGCTATGCATTTATGGGCATTGGTATGGTTATGCGGGCACAGTTTATGGCACACGTTGACATTGCATTTATTGATATTAAAGGGGGTGGTGATGGACGGAGCATCTGAATCAATCAAACACTCACACCCAGTCAAAATATCTGGGTTTAATCCATCACCGTTCTTTAGCCCACTCTGCCATCCCAGTTCAGACATGGCTATATGCAAATCAGTCTGACCCTGTGCCTCATGGGAACAGTCCAGCCCGAACTGCCAAACCATGTCTTCCCTGGACCGGAAACAAGCTTCCTAGGACCGGTTTCTGGCATTGCAGCCGTCTTCAGCCCGGCTTGCTTGAATCCAGTGGCAAAGTGAGCAAGGGACTCACGTCTGAGCATACCCTGCCACACTTATGGCGGCCAAAAGCGGTACAAAAGGGGGTGGTGATGGACGGAGCATCTGAATCAATCAAACACTCACACCCAGTCAAAAGATCTGGGTTTAATCCATCACCGTTCTTTAGCCCACTCTGCCACCCCAGTTCAGACATGGCTATATGCAAATCAGTCTGACCCTGTGCCTCATGGGAACAGTCCAGCCCGAACTGCCAAACCATGTCTTCCCTGGACCGGAAACAAGCTTCCGAGGACCGGTTTCTGGCATTCCAGACGTCTTCAGCCCGGCTTGCTTGAATCCAGTGGCAAAGTGAGCAAGGGACTCACGTCTGAGCATACCCTGCCACACTTATGGCGGCCAAAAGCGGTACAAAAAGGGGTGGTGATGGACGGAGGATCTGAATCAATCAAACACTCACACCCAGTCAACAGATCTGGGTTTAATCCATCACCGTTCTTTAGCCCACTCTGCCACCCCAGTTCAGACATGGCTATATGCAAATCAGTCTGACCCTGTGCCTCATGGGAACAGTCCAGCCCGAACTGCCAAACCATGTCTTCCCTGGACCGGAAACAAGCTTCCGAGGACCGGTTTCTGGCATTCCAGACGTCTTCAGCCCGGCTTGCTTGAATCCAGTGGCAAAGTGAGCAAGGGACTCACGTCTGAGCATACCCTGCCACACTTATGGCGGCCAAAAGCGGTACAAAAAGGGGTGGTGATGGACGGAGGATCTGAATCAATCAAACACTCACACCCAGTCAACAGATCTGGGTTTAATCCATCACCGTTCTTTAGCCCACTCTGCCACCCCAGTTCAGACATGGCTATATGCAAATCAGTCTGACCCTGTGCCTCATGGGAACAGTCCAGCCCGAACTGCCAAACCATGTCTTCCCTTGACCGGAAACAAGCTTCCGAGGACCGGTTTCTGGCATTACAGCATATGGCCATGTCTGAACTGGGGTGGTGTGGAGTGCAAAAAAACGATGGATTTAGGCCCAGATCTCTGTACTGGGGTGAATGTATGACATTGTTCTGCATTCTGTCCATCAACTGTTGTTTTGCATTTGTCACCCCGAGTGGGATGGGTATGCTCAGACGTGAGTCCCATGCTCTCCACACCACTGGAGTCAAGCTATCCTGGCTGAAGACGGCTGATAGCCAGAAACCGGTCCTAGGATGTTTGATTCCAGTCCAGGAAAGACATGGCTTGGCAGTTCGGGCTGGACTGTTCCCATGAGGCACAGGGTCAAGACTGATTTGCATATGGCCATGTCTGAACTGGGGTGGTGTGGAGTGCAAAAAAACGATGGATTTAGGCCCAGAACTCTGTACTGGGGTGAATGTATGACATTGTTCTGCATTCTGTCCATCAACTGTTGTTTTGCATTTATTGATATTGCCATTCTCGGGCCTGCACATATCATGGTATTCATTGACATCATATTTACCCATTAAAACAAAACTGTCATAAATGGCAGTGGTGGGTCCTACAGTAGTGTGGACCGGTATGTCCTAGAGTGTTGGAGAGTCTCACAGAGTGTTCTACAGTGGAGTGTAGAGGCAAAGGGTGGGGTAAAGTGTTGTACATTGAAGTATAGGTTCATAGAGTGGAGTTGAGTGTCATAGAGTGGCATGCAGTGTAGTAGAGTCTTGCCGAGTGGAGCTGCATGTAGTGGAGAGAAGAGCAGAGCCCCGTGTTCTGCTCCCACCTTGTTGCCTCAGTGCTCCTGATTGTTCAGCCTCGGTTTGTCTCCAGTATTGCCTTTGCCCACATTGCTCTTGTTTTATGGTACTACACTGCCTCCAATTATTGCCTGTATTCATCTTTGGTATCTGTTTGCTTATATTGCTTTGTTTGGTAGTTGTTCTAGTATTTAGTTGTGCCCATATTGTACTTGTTTTGTTTGTTTTTCTTCTTCATGCCTTGATTGATTCCTCTTGTTGTTTGCTGTCTCTGTGACCTCGCGCTCACTCACTTTACGCCTCCCACCAGCCCGCCCACATCCCAGGACCTATTTAATGGAGGTCGCAGCACACCCATGTGTCATGGGCATGCTGCTGAAGCGCCAAAGGCTGGCCGGCCGGCACCCTTTCCCGGCTGGACTGCGCCTGGCCAGAGGAACTCTAGTCCATTGACCACCCACAGATACTACACCGCAGAGCTCTGAGCCCTGGACTCCAGATACCGCAACAACAACTCCTGTATCGCATCTCCCCGATCAATTGCAGGACCTTTTACCTGCTGCCACCACACCTGCCTTTCACCTGCCTGCCTCTTTGCCAGCTACACCCACCTCACAGACCAAGACTGCCCAGGAACTACTACACTGCCTCCTGTTCAACTCCCGAACACTCTGCCAATGAACCACCAAAACTTGGGACCCCATCACAACCCTCACCCCTGTAGTTATCTTCATCACAGAGACCTGGTTCAACCCATAAACCACTCCCAACATTGCCATCATGATACCCTACGACTACAAGGTGATACACCAGGAACGTGCAAACAAATACAGAGGCGGCACCGCCATCATACACAAAGAAACCATCTGTTGCACTACGACCAAAGACGACACCACAGCGATCATGGAACACTTCAACTTCCAACTCCATACACATGGTAAAACTAATATCAGAGGCACCCTTACCTACATACCCCCAGGACCATGCTCTGGCTTCTGCAATGCCATTCCTGAATTCCTTGCCCCGCTCACCATTGACTCCAAGCACTGCATCTTCCTCAGGAGACCCTGGATGTACTTAAAATACCAAAATGTTGTCGAATATCAATCTTTAAGTGCTCCTACCACCAAAGTCGAGTTTGAGTACAGTTTACATTTAAACGCAATCCTGCAACACAGGGCTGCTTTCAAACTGACCTCAGGCTTCAGCAGTGCACACATGCAAGGGCAACAAGCATTTGCAATGCAATAGGTCTCGCATTATGAAAGTTTGAGCTATTGGTATTGTAAATGACATTTTTTATTTATGTGTTGGTTTTGAAAATAGCGAAATTAATAGCTTTGTCATTTACAATGTCAATAGTTATACCTTACGCAAATGTGACACCTATAGCAATTGTAATGCAATATGTGTTGTATTTACGTGACTTATATGTATTGATATTTAAAATAACAATGGCTTTTAATTTTTTAAAATAATTAATACTTAAATAAAAGTTATTGTAATTTATAATGGTAATAGCTTAAACTTTTGTAAATAACTTTTGTGAAGATCATGTTCAGTGTATTTTATTGTGACGATAATCCAAGAACAGAAGTGAAATATTAACATCTTTGTGACATTTGTAATAAAGCTTGAAACACTGAGAGAACATATTTGAACCAGTTGTTGTCGAAAGGTTGCACAGATTGATGCGGTGGTGGCGCTGAGTGATGTTGTGGTGGCGACGAGTGATGCTGTGGTGTTCAGTGATGCTGTGGTAGCGCATAGTGATGTTGTGGTGCCCCTGAGTGATGCTAGGGTGATGATATAGATAGAGTGAGTGCGATAGATAGAGGGAGGGCGATAGATAGATAGATAGATAGATAGATAGATAGATAGATAGATAGATAGATAGATAGATAGATAGATAGATAGATAGATAGATAGATAGATAGAGGGCGATAGATAGATACATAGATACATAGATAGATAGATACATAGACAGACAGATAGATAGAGTGAGGGCGATAGATAGAGTGAGGGCGATCGATAGAGTGAGGGCAATAGATAGATAGAGTGAGTGCGATAGATAGATAGAGTGAGGGAGATAGATAGACAGAGTGAGGGTGATAGATAGATAGATAGATAGATAGATAGATAGATAGATAGATAGATAGATAGATAGATAGATAGATAGATAGATAGATAGATAGATAGATAGATAGATAGATAGATAGATAGATAGATAGATAAACACTCTTTGGTAGCTACCCACTGGAAATAAAAAACACTGAACAAAGAAAAGCGTGCATAATGTGAACAAATAGTGAAATACACAAATTGACACCATGAAAGACCACCAAAATGAGAACGCAAGTGGTTAACAAGTTTACACACTTATACAGCACAGTCAGCAGCAGTGTAAGCTTTCCTCCACTTCTGTAACTGCGCATGATTGCATGTGATGGAGAGCGAGGTGTGTGGTGTACTAAAGTGAAGTGTGATAGAAATATTTGCAAGAGGGAAAATATAGCAACACATGGTTGTTGAAAGTTCATGCCTGCACGTCGTGACGTACTTTTCCACACAATCCAGGATGACATGGATCAGTGAAGAGGGGGCGTAAGGGGGCAGGGCTCGAGGGCCAAAGAAAGGGAGAGGCAGTGTCATTGCTCTGCTACTATCGCCATGCCTTTATGAGGCTGTAAGCCTCCAAATTTGTACGAGGGGAGCTCTGCTGTGAATATTTATGCTACAGCAAATACAAACATAAATGTTCCATTTACAGCAACTCAGCACATTTTTCTGGTCTGCCAGCCAACAGATCAAACACAGCCCACCGCCATTTGTACAGAATAAACAAAGTGTTTTTTTTCTCCAAAAAATGAAGAGAAACCGGTCTTGGAAACAGATGGGGGGAGAGGGAGGGTGCTGTAACCCGACCCATGTCCAAACTGTGATTGCAAGGAACTGGGATGAGGAGAGGGCATATGTGGAGAGAGATGGTACAGAACATATGTGCTACGGTGGATGAAGAGAAAGGACTGGAATAAAGACCGACGGCAGTGAGAGAGGAGAGTGGACAGAGCGTCTAAGGAGAGACTGTGTGGCAGTATGGAGGGTAGTTATCTTAGAAGAGGTTGTTCTAGGGTATGCAGGGCAGAAGAAAGGATAAAAAGTGCAAAGATGAGTGAGGGGCTCTGAGGAGTAGGGTCACTACAGGGGAGAGAAGCGAGTGGATCTGATGGTTAAGAGGCAACAAAGAGAGTAGAAAGACGGTAACGAGGAGAGAAAGTTTCATAGAGAAGAGAGTTGGTAGCAGTGAGAAGACATGGGGTATGAGGAGAGAGGGTGTATGAGGACAGAGAGAGTGTAGGGAAGAGAGAGAGGCCGAACAGACGGATGAGCAACACTGCAAACAAGTATATAAACAATAAAGGACGAACGAAAAGTATGTCTTAATTTCAAGGTTGCTTCAACGTATTAATGATCACAAAGTATATGCATTTGTACGTGGTGCCGATTTGCATATTTCAATACAGTAAGGACTATGATGACATTGGCAAAAGCGCTTTAAGTCCCCGCTCGCAGGTGTGAAGCGCTATATGAACGCAATTATGAAGGCGACAGTGCTAAAACAAAACATTATAGAAAAGCAGTCACACTGTAATCTCTACTGGAAAAAGAAACGCCAACCATGAACTTTGTATTTATCATGGAGCATGAAATGGGACACTATCAAGTTTATTTTTATTTATAATATTTCTAAAGTGCATAGCTGCCCGTAAGCGTCCCAGCGCTGACCCATTACTGATGAGGGGGCTCATGGGAACAGCCATGTCTTCAGTGCTTTCCGGAATGCAAGCAGATTGGGTTGTGCCCGAAGGTCAGAGGGCAGGGAGTTCCACAATTTGGGCGCATTATACGAAAAACAACGGCCTCCTGTTCGTGCTCTGTTGATCTTAGGAACTCGTGTGAGGTGGGCGTTAGAGGATCGGAGGGGTCTGGAGGTGATATAAGGAGTGACCAGATCTTTGAGTATGGGGGGAGCTTTTCCATTGAGAATTTTGTGCGTGAGGCAGAGCGCTTTGAACTGTACTCTTTCTATGATGGGTAACCAGTGTAGTTCGCGGATAGCTGGTTTGGCCGAACAACGGGTCTTAGTGTTGGTCAAAATCCTAGCAGCAGCGTTTTGTACTACTTGTAATTTAGTTATAACCTTCTGGGGGACACCCAGGTACAGTGCGTTGCCGTAGTCCAGTCTTGATAGGACGAGACCTTGGATCAAGAGTTTCCTTGATTGGAAAGGGAGCAATGGCAGAATTTTTCGGGTGGACCGTAGGATACCGAAGAAAACTCCAGCCGTTTTCCTGGCTTGGGTTTGCATGGTGAGGTTTTTGTCAAGCCATATACCGAGGCTTTTAATCTCAGGCTTGGGAGTTGGGGGTTTACCCATACAGGGGGGCCAGAGGGAGTCTGGATGGAAGTGGGCTTGGTTCCCCATCACCATGATCTCGGTCTTGTCGCTATTCAGCTTCAAGTGAGATCTGTCCATCCAGCTGACTATGTCTTTTAAGCAGGAGTAGAGGTCTATGGTGGAATTTTCCTGCTGGGAGAGGGAAACCACCAGCTGCGTATCATCTGCGTATGTCAGGAGTTTTATCCCGTGTGGGGTAACTATCTTCTCCAGGGGGGACATATATACGTTGAAGAGTGTAGGGCTCAAGGAGGAGCCCTGAGACACTCCGCAACGTATAGGGGTTTCTTTCGATGTAAAATTGCCCTCTATGACCTGGAATGAGCGGTCCTGCAGAAATGATTTCAGCCAAGACAGGGCGATGCCTGTGATCCCAAGGTCTCTGAGTCGCTGGGCCATGATCTGGCAGTTGACCGTGTCGAAGGCCGCGCTTAGGTCCAGGAGGATCACTGCTACTGATCCTCCTGTGTCCATGATCCTCCTGGCTTCCTCGATCACCGTCACCATCGCTGTTTCAGTGCCCTGGCCCGGGCGAAAGCCTGTCTGTGATGATTTAAGTAATTCGTTGGATTCAAGATACTTAGACAGCTGAGAGTTGATACATTTTTCTGTGATCTTGCTGGTGCATGGAAGGAGGGAGATCGGTCTAAAGTTGGAAAGGTTGAGGGGGTCTAGGTTAGGTTTTTTCAGTAAGGCCCTCACCTTCGCCTTTTTCCAGCTGGGGGGAACCAATCCGTTGGTCAGCGAGGCATTGATCACATTTGCCCATGGTTCAAGAATAGTAGGTGCAACCAGCTTTAAGATTCTGACTGGGGCGGGGTCCGAAGGTGAGCCACTTTTAAGTGATTGGAGGATAGGGGACAGAGTATCAGGACTTATCGGGGTAAATGAATCAAATCCCTTGTTGAGATCGTTGCCCTGCGGTACCAATGGCAATGTCTGGTCAGTCGGGGGAAGGGGTGGGAGTGACTGTAAAATATTTAAGATCTTTTGGTCAAAAAACATGGCCAGTTCATCACAATGGTTGTTTGATGGGTCGATAGAGCCGGTGGGTTCTGGTGTTTTGAGAAGTTGTTTAACGATTAGGAAAGTCTCCCTAGATGAGCATGATGCAGAGCTGATTTTCTCTTGGAAAAAAGCGGTTTGGGCATTTTTCAGGGCTTTTTTATACGTAAGAATGGACAATCTGTAGTCCTTCTTGCGGCTAGGGTCGAAGTCTTTCCTCCATTCTCTTTCGGCTTTTTTGCAGAGTTTCTTTAGCTGGCGGGTCTCTTGTGAGAACCAAGGAGCGGATGTTTTTTTATGGGAGGTAGGATGAGATTTTTTGGGGAGAGTCATGTTAAGGGAGTTTTCAATCCAGGAGGAAAACTTCCTATCTGCTTTGATAGGATCTGTTTCCAGGGGAGGTTTGTGGGATTACAAAACCTGCTTCCAATTCTCAGAATCTAACTTGGCCCATGGACGCGTGAGTTTATCTGAGGGTCTATTAGGCGGAAGGATATGGGGTATTTCCCACCTAAAAGGGATGAGTAAGTGGTCCGACCATGGCAACGGGATCGGGGCCTTAGTTTTAAAATTGCTCATGTTACTTATGATGGGGTCAAGTAGATGTCCGAGCCTGTGCGTGGGCTCATTGCTCTGTAAGTGGAGCTGAAGGGTAGCTAGGTCTGAAAGCAATTCTGAGGCGGTGTTATCCTCGCTGATGTCAAAATGAATATTAAGGTCCCCTAGGACTATCATGTTGGGCGAGGTGCTGGACAGTATAGTTGAAAATTCCACCAGGGAACTACAGAATTGACCCAGTGACCCTGGTGGGCGGTAGATGAGGAGTCCTGAGAGGGATTTACATGGGGATAGTTGGATGTTAAAGTGTACATTTTCACAGTTTGATAGGGGACTGTCGTGAAAACGACATGTGAATCAGTCCCTGTAGATGATAGCAATCCCTCCTCCCTTTCCCTTTGCTCGGTCTAAATGTTGCAGGAGGTAACCCTGAGGTAACGCCCGTACAATGTCATGGTCCGAGTCTGGTGTGAGCCATGTCTCTGTAAGAAACAGGATCTCCAAATTCTCCTCTTCTAGTAACATATATATTTCCTGGGAGTGTTTGGGTAGAGATCTACAATTTAGTAGAGCCATATTAATAATTGTCGGGGGAAGTTGGTTCTTAAATGTAGGAGAAAGTTTAAATGGGCAATATAGACAATTGTTGCAGCGGTCCTCACCTTTAAGGGAGTTGGCGCAGGGGGCCTGTAAAGGCTGGTTCAACTGTAGCAGAGAGTCCCTAGAGTACGATAGCCTGGATTGAGGGGAAAGGTCCAGAGTGCCTGGCCCTAGGCACGGTCTGGCGCGGACGGGCGCGGACGGGCGCAGACGGGCTTGCCTTAAGCGCGCCTTCGGCGCGCTAACGGCGCTCCCGCTGCGTTCGTCCGCTGCGCTTCCTCCAGTGGCACATTTTATTAAAACAATAAAGGACGAACGAAAAGTATGTCTTAATTTCAAGGTTGCTTCATCTTATTAATGATCACAAAGTATACGCATTTGTACATAGTGCTTGGTTTTGTAGACCTTCAACATCAGGGGTTACTTTTACCGACCCTTCGGAGCTCATGTTATCACCCCTAGAGAGATGGGAGGCTGAAAACGACGGAATTCAAATCCCCTGACCTGATGGGCGCGTGGATGCATACCTGCATCAGGTGATTTAGCCCACTGAGCTAGCGCAGCTTTTCACATTGACATATTATCCCACTAATGAAAGCCATACAAGATACGCCTTCTTCGTTCGAAGTAATTTGGGGAGATGGAGTGGGTAACATTTTTTGAATCACCAGCCTAATGTCCAGTGGCAGGCCTCCAATTGCTTCCTACAACAGTGGACATTACAAAAAAATACGAATTGCACCATAAATGCTATAATCTGAAAACGGCACAATGTCTACAGAAATAAGCCTTTGATGTTGTGACGTTTTCAAATAATACAATCAACTTAGTGAAAACGTAGACCAATGCAGCAGGCACACTACTCATGAAAAGAGCATTCTCTGGTGGCCCCCGGCGGCCGTGACTCCTGTTTCATCAATTTTTATTTAACAAAGGTCCTAGGTTTTTAAGTAATACTTAGAGAAATAATTTACACAGGCTCAAGATAAAGGCTGTGTTTTTCTTCTTCAATGTCCAGCCGGACCTAGAAGCGTTTATTTGGAAAGCAATTTTTAGTATAGGCAGAATAGGGCGAGACAAGTCGCACATTGGTAACTGGGCACAAGCCTGTACCTAGTCAGAAGAAAACAATACAAGGGAAAAAGAAAAATAGTTTACAGGCAAACTAGGAGAGCAGGGTGGCTTATAATACAATGCAAACAATTTTTGAATAAGCACAAACCCACAGTAACTGCCGTGAAAATTATAAATCATGAAACGAGCAGTACTGCAAAACAGTCGACGAACGTTTCGATCCCTATCTCCTACAGTATAGTGGGATCATCTTCAGGACTATAATTGACTTTGCCTGATTGGTCGAGTGAGCCTGTAGGGTTTAAACAGGAAGGAAAAAAGGGGAAAGAAGATTCTTCATCAGTTCGTTACATAGTGAGGATTAAAAGAAGCTAGTCAGTGACCACTCTTGACATGCAGAATGCAACACGTGCACATGCAGTTGCTTGTTCCAAAGGGCACGGGTGCTTTTGTGCTCGTATTTGGAGTGAAGAAGACCGAGTGATAGTAGGGCATACCGCATTTGCTTAATAAAAAGTAGTGCTCGGTGGCGAGATTCATGGTGTTTTGTGAAAAATTGTCATAGTGAGGGAGTGTTGGCCAGAAGGTCGCAAGGATGTGAGTCGGACCTTAATATAAAATCTGATTACCACAAGCGAGGCAAGGTTGGCCGGGCGTGGCTGAAGACACTTCAAATGAGCAATAGGCTTCCGATATAGCTGATGCCTATAAGAAGATATCTTTATTATAAGAGGCGAATAACAGGTTAAAGAAGAACAATTAAGGGGACTAGAATTACCGGGTTTACTGTTTCCGCTTCGTAGTTGGGCGGCGTCAGAGAATGTGTGGATATCAACCCAGTTGGGTCGGTTCAATTCAGACCTAAAAGAAAGGGTTTTTTACAAAAATTTAGGACCTACTGGGTGAAGCCGAAGTGGCGGATTAAGTGCAGTGAAGGAACAGAATATTACCCTTGAAGCCTAGCATCTAGCGTGGGCTCGACGGGGAACTTCAATGGAAGTTTAACCTGTGAACAAAACATGAGAAGGTTGGAAGTGAATAAAAGTGAAGGTGAAGACGGCGAGTGCAGGCAGGTAATTACCGTAATATGCGGTTTGTGAACGCCGCATGGCGCTCAATAGCATGGGCCTTATCCGTGCGAGCCTGTAAGGAAAGAATACGGAGGGCGCACATAAGGCACACTGGACTGAGATGGGCCCTCAAGGGAGCCGGGGTAATGCATCAGTTCAAGGCTTACCGTAATACGCTCGTAGTGGGGCCGCAATGGGTTCCCGTCTGGAGGCTCGATGGCCTGGTGCTCAGCGTCTGCATGCAGCGGCGCCTAATGTGGTCCGGGTTAGTGGTGATGGGAAGTGAGGACGGACTAGTCGGAGGTGACAGTGATCCCGATATTGGGCGCCATCTTGGAATAGGCAACCCAGCGAGTGAGTGAAATAAGTGCATACAGGACAAGGTTTTAACCATAAAGGATCATAAAAACAGAGGGGAGCTAGCCCGAATCACCCACAACCCCACACACACAACCCCACACACACACAACCCCACACACACACACACACCCCTCCACACACACACACACATACACAACCCACCCCACACACACACAACTCCACACACACACATCCCCACACACACACCCCCCACACCCCCCCCACACACCACCCCACACACAACCCCACACACACACCCACACACACCCCTCCACACACACACACACAACCCACCCCACACAACCCACCCCCCCACAACCCCACACACACCCTCCACACACACAACCCCACACACACACATCCCCACACACATCCCCACCCCCACACACACATCCCCACACACACATCCCCACACACAGCTACACACACTCCCCCACACACACCACCCCACACACAACCCCACACAGACCCCCACACACACCCACACTCCCACACACATCCACCCCCAGATAATGTACGTATGTTTGTATGGATCTGAAGAAACCCCACATGGTTGGTAACAGAGCATGAACAGGAGATTTGCACATTTGTGATATTACATTTTATATATTTACAATCAGATTACATTCCACACATATTTACAATTTTATGCACAGTGAGGTCAACTAATTTGCCCAGAATCACACATTTTAAAGTCAAATGCCCTGGTTGAACACTTCCAGAACGCTGATGAACGTTGCTGGCTGATCCTGGAAAAGGCCTCTTTGGGCCCAAGGTGTGGAAATATGAGGGGCACATACTAGATGTGAGGGAATGCAAATGCATGTCACTTCTTGACACCATCAATAATGGCCTTAATGAATCTGAAGTCAGCCATGCCCAACTAGCGTGTCTCTCGCATGAATGAGTAGCCACACACACGTGCATTGGTATTTTGGCAAATATTCACATAATACAGTGCATTAACATCATCGTGGTTTACCTACCTTTACTCTGATATGTAGACAAGATACAATGTTTTGCTCCCTGACTGTATTCATGTATTTTGAAATGCTAATAATGTGTAATATAGCAAGTATTTCTTGCCTTGTATTCGCTATGAATTTGCCTCCCTCCGTGGAGTGGATACAACTCAATGATGTAATTTATTTTGTAGCATTCTGGATGTAATCATGTTTGTTACAGAATCCACATTAATAACACATGCTATGCAAACAAGAAACAACAGTTTCCTCCTTGACTATATCCCGACTGTATCCGTGTATTTTGACCGGTAGAAATGCTATTACTGCGTAGTATGGCAATTATTTCTGCACCAGCATTCGCTGTGTTTATATAATGGAACAATTTTTATAATCATTCGGTATGTAAATACATTTTTAACACAATGCGCATTGTAAAACATAGCTTACACCCAAATAGCTGGATGTATTATCCCCCAGCCCCGCTCCGTCGTGTGTGTCAGCCCTGGCTCAGACGGCTCCCGGGCACTCACACAGCCGTACCCGAGCACTTCACAGGTCTTTAAAAGACCACTTAACATGATAATAAGGCTTAGTTTTTCATATTAGAGCCCCTGCAGCGCCACACTGCCTGTGGCTGGAAGGCCCGCGGGGGTGATCTAAACAGCATGCTGATCGCGCGACACACCTACCCATGGGGCGCGACACAGTAACTTGTCGCGCCACACAGTTTGGAAAGCTGTGCGCTATGCATTGCTTACAAAGTAGTTAACGATATAGGACCTGAATACCCGAAAAAAGCTTTTCTTGCATACGCGCCCAGCAGAGCCCTGCACTCAGCAGATACCAACCTTCTGATCGTCCTCAGAATCAAGAAACTCAACTGGGGTGATAGAAGACTTATAGTGACCACGGCTAAACTATGGAATTCACTCCCCCTACAAATTAAGACCAGTCCCACCTTGTAATCTTTCAGAAGACAAGTAAAAACTTGGCTCTCTGAGCAATAAGTGGCAAGCCCTCCGCTAATCCTTACAGTCCATATCACCGAGACACCCATGGCTATTTGTGCGCTCTAGAAGTTGTTAAAATAAATAAATAAATATGACCACATCACCCCCACCTCGATAGAAGTTCCCTGCCTGCCCTTTGTCGACAAGCACAATCTTCAAAAGCCAGATGCACCGGGCCCATTCACAAACTGCATTTTGTAGTACGTGTAGTAGTACTGCAATAGTACTGGTAAAGTACCACAAATGCTATGAACACACACCTAGGAGTATAATCTACACTTCCACCTCTCTTACATGTTCTATGAGGAGATCCTCACGCATCTAAGTTTACTACTAAGCAGTAAATGTGGAAGTGACCAGGGGTAGTGATTGCAAAACAAGAAATTTTTTAAAAAATACAAAAAATCTTTTTATTCAAATGTTTCATTCTTTTTTACAAACAAGTGAAGAAAACATTATAGGAACTTGTGCCAACAGTGAGAGATTTGTTACAATCAGTACCACACCCAGTCATACATCACTGGATTTCTACACCATCTTCATACAGTAATGAGTATAAGAATCTTAAACGCACAGTTTCTTATTGTGTACTTAAGACCAGATTTACAAGCGTTGGCGCAATGCAGCACAGAAAGTAAAGTGGCTGCGCTGTCTTGCGTCAATGGGAGAGAGCAGACCTGCGCCCTATCTACTAGTGAGTGGTGCATTTCTATTCTTTTGCCGGCCAAGCGCTAAACGCATGCTCCCTGGCGCCGTAGTGCAAGGGTGTCTGGCCTTGTTGTCAGCATCGTCCTCTTTGCATGCATGCTGGAGAATGCAACACACGAGCAAAGAGGTAAAAAGGGAGAAAGGAAAACATTTCTCCTTGTTACGCCTTCCTCAAGAAGGTGCAGGATTTTTGTACAAATTTGAGTGTATAATTCTCAGGGTGCACTAACCTAACTAAAAACTGAAAGTCCTGCCCTTAGGGGCTTATTTAGGCAAAACCATGCACCACATGGTTGGACCATTAACTCCAGGAAGGGCTTTCAGTTTTTAGTTAGGTTAGTGCACCCTGAGAGTAAAATTATTTAAAAGGGCAGCTCTGGACCTATTTTAAACTACACTGAACACTCATGACATTACCCTGTCCACATACCCTCACACAACCAACGGCTTCATAAAACAATCTCCGCTAAAGAGTCCTTTGTGGGTGCCCGTCGGGCATTGCAGCGTCGCCCAACAAGGAGCAGGCCCAATGATGAAGCATGACATCCTCCGGGGTGTGTGAGGGCACCTCATAACATACCTGAACACTCCCACACACCTAGGAACTGCACATTGGCTTATTTTTCATAGGCTGAAGAGCCCAGCAAGTATGTCCTCCCAACATAATGCTCGACCACACTCCCCAAAAATAGGTTGTTCTTACATCATAATAAGTGGCATTTGGGAAGGACTAGGGAGGTGTTGAGAGGGAGTTAAAGAGGGGTTTGGGGAGAGACAAACACCTGCCTACAAAACAATAAGACCATCCTATCCACACACTGCTATTCTAAATCTACTACTGCTACAAAGGTCCCAAAACAGTAGTAAATGGTACTTCAGCTCAGACCTGGAGTAAGTCTAGCACTACGCACAACTGCCCATACATAGTCCAACACCCTCCTGTAGAAAATAAATGTGTAGGGACTCAAAATAAAACCTCATAGGAAATTTTGTTAAAATAAATGAAATTAAAATAAATGAAGTTATTTGAAATAGTTAAAAGCACAATTAAATGTATTTTTGTAATTAAAACATCTAATAAGATGTGTTTCCTTTAGTTCAACATATTTCACCTTTTTTTCAAATTTAAAAAATATTGCAAACATTTTTTATTAAAATATTAAGGGCCCCATGCATCAATGAAAAAAACGCTTGCAAACGGGCAGATTCTCAGAATCTGACCCTTTCCGACAGGTATTTTTGCATTTGGGATGATGCATCCCAAATGCAAAAATCGCAATTTAAGTCATCGCAAAATTTGCGATTGCATTGAAGGGATCGCAAATTGCGATTTCTTAAATGCAATGCATTAACCTTAACAAATTTGCGATTTTGCAAATAGGAATAGGAAATTACAGTCAATCCAAATTTGACGGTAATTTGCGATTTCTTGTTCCAAGTTACACATACACATGCCCTTGAGGCATGTGTGTGCGCAACATGTGGATAAATTGTAATTTATGGGGTGCAACAGGATGTCCTTTTGGCAACCTTGCACCCTTGAAATTGCATGTGCAATTTGCAAGTATCTATTGGGTACTCGCAAATTGCGCATGAAATTCCTATTCATTCTTGGGGGCCTTTAGGCCCCTAGGAATGAATGGGAATCAATTCCTTAATTGTGACTCGCAATTTGCGAGTCGCAATTATGGAATGTGTAGGAATCACAATTTCTTTTCCCTACAGGCATAGGCAATAGCGATTCTTTAATTGCGATTCTTTAAGAATCGCCATTAAATAATCGCTATTGTCTATTTTGATGCATGTGCACCTAAATTACATATATATTTTACTTTAGATTAAATTTTGTTTCAATTTAAATATATGAAAAATAATGTTAATTTAGTATATTCAAAATATTTACATGTTGCATGTAAATTAAGCTGTAAATGTTGTACTTTTTAGTTTTGTTCTACATTTGAAATAATTTACATTATTCAGCATAAAATTATGTTTTATATTATTTGTAAATTTAATCTACTTTTTTATTTTTTATTTTCCCTATACTGTACTATGGGCAATACTATATTCTTGTCTACTTTTAACATAGCAGAAACTAAAAAATGATACAACACTATTATCTTGATTTAGGTTTGAATATTTAATTAATCTAAATATATTAAATTGCCAGGAATGTTTTAAAGATGTATTAACAAAAAAAACATCTCCATGAAAGGTACTATTCTTTATTTTGTATTAAGAACTATTAAAGTTGTTGTGTAGAATTATTTTCAAGAAATGTAATTTATAAAAAGTAATGTTAAGTTATATATTACATTAAAAAAAGGTTAATAAAATATGTTAAAATAAAATAAAACATGTTTTATTTTTAGATGTTTTGTATTAAATTAAATGTATATATATTTTTAATGATTTTAAATAATGTAATTTAACTTAAAATTATTTCCTATTGGGGCGGAGGAGATTTTACGCCCCTACTTCTATTATTTTCTGTGGAAGGCTGTTGCCGTGTCAGTGGTTGACCATATGTGGGCTGGACTTACTACTACTCCTTTTTGGTTACAGGATTTTTATATTCCTAAATTTGATGAGTAACAGCTAAGCCTACACTTTTGAGTGAGGATGAAAAGCCCAAAGTAATAAAGTCACTCCAAAATGTAAGAGTAAACATACAAGTGTACATTTACTCATGTATAAATCTACGTTTGTGAATGGGCCCTATCTTCTACAAAGCCATACTGACCAGTACCCCCACATATCTGGCTACCAAGCTCACCATCTCAGGGGACTCTCAGCACACCTACCATTTTTATGTTCTCAGACATTAGACGCAAAGTAGCCAAAAGGAAAAAAACATCAGGTGTTAACCATCTATGCAGCCAGGAACGACATCCAAATATCCTTTAGGGAGGCAATTAGGAAAGAGCTGTAGACACCCCTCTTTAAAGAACACTACATCACAATGCATTCATGGTCTGTGTCTGTTCCCAGAACCAGCTACCCCGTCCCATGATTCACTGACTGTATCATTGCCAAAGGCACTGCATATCGCTCTGCTGCGGTTTGGCTAGGTTTACACTATACAAATATCTTGTGCATACATCCTGAGGTCGCTTGTGCACTCAAAAGATGAACAGGTCAGCTAAAAGATTCTGGAGACAGACCCCTTATGCAGGAATAAATTACTAGTGTGACACACCACTTCCAGAAATAATGGACGCCATTATAGAAATGAGAAAGAAACTGCAGAGACTATATATTACGAATTTCTGTTTGTGAGAGGAAGAAGAACGGAAAGACTCTCTCGGTGAAGGTGGCCTTGCTGAAGGTGTGGAGGTGCTCCAGGGTCTCGGTGTTGTACAGAGACAGCCGCCCTGCTTCATAGTCGAGATACATCCCCAGCTTTCTGAGGGGGTCTTGCAATCGAAGGCGGTCTTCAGAGTAGCCGGACGAACGGGAAGGATCATCAGTGATAGTCTCATACTTTCCGATAGACCACAATAAGGCCCACATCCCTGCCATAGGTGGACCTTTGTTCCTGCTCACAGACTCTCTGGCAACCCCAATGATCCAATAATACTCTGCCTGCAGCAGCTCTATCTCCCAGTAATGCTTCCCTGAGAGGAACCCTTCCCTCCCAAGTACACACCCATCACGGGTGAATCTCTTGGGATTAGCGGGCAAGATCTCTCCTTCGCGTGTCCATTTCGCACGTCTTCCACTCTCAGACAGGGTCAGCTTATGGTTGGCTGTGTCCGGGTCCAGAGTCACCAGCTCTGCAGAAAGAGGAGAGACCATAGAGACATAACATGAGTCCAGAGAGTACCATGATGACATTCAGTAGAAACAGAGATCAGTGATGCAGAACCCCTCCTGAACATAGAGTCACAATTGTGCAAAGTGATCATACACCAGAAATCACGCGTACGCGACACTGCCATCACCCACAAGAAGGGGAGGGTGAGAGAGCGATTAACATCCTGAGTTCTATGAGTGACCGGATCATCTGTTTCACATATTTATCTTTGTTCTCTGGTATCTGCTGTCCTGTTTATACTATTAGAAATACAAAACTATAAGTACCAACATGTGGGAGTTAATACAAAAATGGCAGAGGGGTCCTGGAACATCCACTCCGGAGCCACCTAGAACTAAGCTAGGGCCTTGGAGGTTTCTGAAAGCTGGAGAGGTTGTAAGAAGCCCTTTGTGGTTGACAAGGATCCAACTGAAAGAGTGCCTAGAATG
The DNA here is from genome assembly GCF_964261635.1 of Lissotriton helveticus. Taxonomy (NCBI): domain Eukaryota; kingdom Metazoa; phylum Chordata; class Amphibia; order Caudata; family Salamandridae; genus Lissotriton; species Lissotriton helveticus. The sequence continues at coordinate 482,294,193 of NC_136060.1, forward strand.
CTATGCATTTATAAATCGACAGGATTCTGATTTTGTAAGTGGTCATTTCAGAAGATCACCACAATGGCACTTGCAAAATTAGATTGAATATACCCATATCCTCCTTATGATCAGTTTCTATTTGTATTGCAATTATTGAAGAGCTAGATAGATACAATACTTCACCATGATAACAGGTGCAGAAGAAACTCAGAAGATCCATGATTACCATTATCTTAATCGAACGAAAACAGCTAATGTTGAAAGGTGCCTTGTATTTTACTTGCTAACGTCTCACATGTCCATGTCCATAGGGTGCTCAGGTGTGACATTTCAAGGCCTTGGCATGTTGCGTTAAGGGCCACTTTACGGCACAGACAATAAAGTATGATGCCCATGAAATAAAATGTGTTGCTTTTGTACTATTTCAAATTAGAGAACAGACTTTAAAACTTCTGTAATGCTGTCACAAACCTACTTAAACAGGATCCCAAGAAAACATGACCAGTGGCCCAGCTACCAATGGGGAAGAGGACGATGAAGGTCCTAATCACCAACGGGACTGAGGACAGTGAGGGTGCAAGCACTATTGGGACAGAGGATAGTGAGGGCTGCAACCATCATCAGGATGGTCTCAACCACCATTATCACCAAGACAGAGGACAGTCAGGGTCCTAACCACCACAGGAACACAGGACGGTGATTGCTCCACCTGCCACAGGGACAGATGGGAGTGAGGGTCACAACCACCACCAGGACAGAGGACGGTGAGGGTCCCAAATACTGTTGGGATAGACAACCTTGATGGTTCCAACCTCCACTGGGACAGAGGACAGTAAGAGTCCCAACTATCATCAGGACAGAGAACAGCGAGGGTTCCAACTAACATTGGGACAGACAATGGTGAGGGTTTCCCGTCTGTTTAAAAAGGCTCTCATGAGCCATTGAGCTGTCAAGGTTTTGGAGACGCACCTGTGCGCCTGTAAAAGGTACTGAGACCTGAGAGCACTGTGGCAGCATTCTCAGCAACCCCAGGTGTACATTTTTTTTTATCTCTACTGATGAAGGATAAAATCCAGAAACACGTGTGTCAAGAGATGAATAGTACAAACTTTAATAAAAATGCTTTTACTAATATTCAAGAAAGCGCTAATTGTGAACTGCATTCACCATAATGCAAAGGGGCAAACTGTGCTGGGGTATGAGGCAGTGTTCTCCCATCTCCCTTATTTACTTATTTATTTAGTGTTTTATATAGCGTGAACATGACCCTCTAGGGTCCCGATTGCAACAATAGCAAGCATCATAATAAACTTACGAGTGAAGAACAAAAGAAAACAGTGGCCTGAAAAAAATATAAGCACTTACAATAATAACTGAGACTGAAAAAATATTAAAAATGTTCCTTTACCATCAAAGGACTCAGAATTCAAAGTTTAGCTAAACGTTCGCCTCAGAGGCTTAACTTGATAGGGGACCCTAGAAGAGGTTGTCCAGATCCCAATGCGTTTTATTAAGAAAGTCTTGAGGGGCTCTCTGATTATAAATCTGTAGGGACCGGATGATGATCGATAGTCAGACGATTAGGTGACTGCTCTGTAGTGAGTTATGGAAAAATTTACCCATTAGGAAGATCTTAGCTTCCTTCTTGAATTTTAATGAGGACGGTATTCTTCTAATGTTTGGCGGTAGCAAGCCCCAGATTCTGGGTACGGCACCTAAGAAAGCTCTGTTGTATGTTTTCTTCTTCTGGAAGAATGGTGGTTTCAGCACAAGATATTTTGTGCCCTGGGAGTACCTGCCTCCTCCATATATCACCACTTTCTGAGCTAGATACGCCAGTGTTTTTGAATGTATCGCCTTAAAAGTGATACAGGCCAGATTGAGTTGTATTCTGACTTTGTATGGTAGCCAATGGCAAATAGTCTTGTGAGAGTGTCCCTGAGTTGATCGTATTCTGCTTTCCCACAAGGTCTTCAACGGGATGAGACTGTCTTGAACCTGGTGATAGCTCCTTATAATAACATATGAGTGGTATCGGCAACTACGCTGATAGCAAACAAGTTTACACTGTGCCTGACCGGTACCGGGGTTAGGTACAGATCGAGTAGTTGTCAAGAGACGAGGAACTTAATCTTGAGTATCGTGGCTGTCTTGGCTGGCAGGGTTGGCATGTGGGGTCAATTGAGTTGGGTTGTCTTTAGAGTTTAAGGGGTATACTGATTATACGTCATCTGTTTGTAAAAGAAGCAGCAAGGTATGTACATACAAAACAATTTAAGACATTCATGATTAGTAAACACTTTTTCAACAAGCTAGAAGAAACATTTTCCGAATCATCATATTTCAGTATTACTTAGAGCCTGATTTATAGCTTGTCAGATGGGTTACGGTCACATACATTATTTGTATTACAAGTGCCACTAAATATAATGTGTCTGTCATATAGTGGACATGATATCCATCACGATTAAGACGGAGTTTTCCATCCACCAAACTCTAAATCAGGCCCTTAATCTCTTATCCCTAGTAGCAATAGTACTAACATATGATTCTAGACCTTCAGATCAATCAATCAATCAAGCATTTGTATAGCGCACTACTCACCCAGAGGGTCTCAAGGCGCTTGGGGAGGGGGGTCCGCTACTGCTCGAAGAGCCAGGTCTTGAGCTGCTTCTTGAAGGCGAGGTGGTCTTGGGTCAGACGGAGGTGAGTCGGGAGGGAGTTCCAGGTCTTGGCGGCCAGGTAGGAGAAGGACCTTCCTCCTGTGGTGGCTCTTCGGATGCGGGGGCGGCGGCGAGGGCGTGGTTGGTCGATCGGAGCTGGCGTGTGGGGGTGTAGAAGTTGAGGCGGCTGTTGAGGTATCTTGGGCCTTGGTTGTGGAGAGCTTTGTGAGCGTGGGTGAGGAGACGGAAGTTGATTCTTTTGTTGACCGGGAGCCAGTGCAGGTCTCTCAGGTGTCCGGAAATGTGGCTCTGTCGGGGGATGTCGAGGATGAGTCTTGCTGAGGCGTTCTGGATCCGCTGGAGTCTCCTCTGGAGTTTGGCGGTGGTTCCGGCGTAGAGGGAGTTGGCGTAGTCCAGACGGCTGGTGACGAGGGCCTGGGTGACCGTCTTCCTGGTCTCGGTGGGGATCCACCGGAAGATCTTACGTAGCATGCGCAGGATGTTGAAGCACGACGAGGAGACAGCGTTGACTTGTCTGGTCATGGAGAGTGAGGAGTCCAGGATGAAGCCCAGGTTGCGTGCGTGGTCTGTGGGTTTGGGTGCGCTGCCCAGGGCGGGGGGCCACCAGGAGCTGTCACAGGCGGAGGGTGACGAGCCCAGGATGAGGACTTCCGTGTGAAGCATTGCCAGAATACATATTAAAATTAATATCAGGGAAAACCACAGAACTGTTTTTTAAAGCTAAACAGCAACTCTTCTTAATTTTGGCCATGACTCATTTCTATAAATAAACCTAATAAAAACAAAAATCCAAAGCAAGAATCTAAACTTCTATTCTATATGTAACTATATATGGTGCAAACATCTTTAATGTCTTCAAATCAATAAGTCACTGATAGGAGATTCAGTTCAGACAATGCTCATATCAAACCTACCATCTTCAACTGCATACCTGAAGTACAAAAACAAATCTTCTAAAAAATGAATGTACATCTTAACCAGTGTAAGGAAATGTACGTACTTCAGAAAAGGTACAACATTTTAAATTCATATTTCAGCACTCCATCAAAATAAATGTCAACACTGATTTCTTCAAATTTCTTCTTCCGCATGTCCACAGTGGTTCTTCAGAAATGAACAAATCAAGTCAATGCCTATTTGCTCCAGCTTAATTCTAGTCAAGTATGTTCATTCCGATGCTGAGTACTTTTTATTCGAAACTCTTGTTCTTGTAGATCTTCTGGCAACTCATTTTTCTAACTCTTTCTCACTCAAACTGGTCTCTGCTTGCTCTAAGTCCTGCTGTGTCTCTTCATCCACTCTTTTGAGTCTGCAACTCTCTTTTGGTGTTCTTTTCTTCACACTCTCAGGACAACTGAAGTTGGAGCCAGCTTTCATCTTCAGACCCAAGCGAGACAACTGCTGCATCTTCATCTTCACATGACACTTGCTCTGTGCAGGTTTCCACTAGAACAACTCTATCCACTCTGAAGGTTTTTTAAACTTGCACTTTTGAATATACTCTTGCTGACTGCTGTTGTGCTGCACTCAGTGCTTCTTCTTCTTGGTTTACTTGCCCCCCTCTGGATCCATAAAGCAAACTTGAAATGGACATTGTGAATTAGTGGTTCATCTGCAGTCTTTAATCTCTTTGCGTGAGACACGTAGATCCACTGTGAAAAGCCTGCTTATGTCTCAGCAATGTTCATCACAAGTATGATATGAAAGGGTCCAAATCATCTGGATCCAGACCACTCTTCCTCACATGCTTCTTCACCATGATCCAGTCACCAGAAACCAGATCATTGCACAGCTCTTCACTTGATGATGGTGGATCAGAATGTATCTGATTAGAGATAGGGCATACCACAGCAGCCACGCTCTTGCAATAGTCTTACAGAAGGTCATCAGCAATCTTTAACAAGTACTGCAGCAGAAAAACGCAGAGCTCGCATCCTTCTCCATGTTAAAACCTCATGAGGAGAACTTTCAGTCACTTTATTAGGAGTACTTTTGAGACTCATTAGTGAGAAAGAGAATGCATCTGGCTTCTTCAGGGACATTAAGTTGCACATTTTGACAGCTCTAATTTCAGAAACACATATTCTCTCTTAACAATGGTGATGACGAATGCTTCAGGTCTATAGCTACATTGGAAGTGCTGATCTATTTTCAATGTGGTGCACGATACTTTCATCAAGTCATTCTTGAATAATGTCCCCTTTACCTGATTGTCAAGAAGTCGACAAACCGAATCTAGGGATTAACTCCCTCAGTCAAAGCCTAGCCACGGTCATACCATCACATCTCCTAGTTGGAAAGGCTCCAACATGCTTTGAGAACAAACAGACAATAACTAGAATGTAACATAAACCATTACACATGGACATTTCAACAAAGTTGATCTGCACTTTTGTTATGGGGCCAAAAGTCTTTCCAGCATAACTCAAACTCACTGCAGTCTTCTTGCCGACATTTAACTGCTGACAAATACCACAACATTGACAAAAATCTTCAGCTTTAGCTCTGAAATGATGATTAAAGCATTTCTTTTTTAAAGAATCGTATCACGGCATCCAACAAGTGTAGGACCATGAAAACATTTAACTATATGGTTCAGAACTGCATTCATCAATATGTATCATTTTTCCTTTCAACATCAGATACATTAATTTGCAAAATTCTCAACTTGTCTAAAGTCTGGACTCCCAAATATAAAATTCAATTTATACTCTCCCATTCAGAGTTACACTCTTCATGTATTTTCAGTGTGATGGACATAAGAGCACAGTATTTTGCAACCTCATCAGCATAACAGTTACCAAGAATGACCATGTCAGCTCCACTCTAATGTGCTGCACATTCCTCAATAACTACTTTTTGGGCAACTGCAAAGAATGAGCAAGTCCAAAATTATTGGTTCATTTCTAATTGGACTACCAGAAAAAGTTAAGAAACTCCTTTGTGACCAAAGCTTACGAAAGCCATGAACACTCCAAAACCATTTTGGCAATCTGTGTTGATTATAGCACTCAATCCATTGGCCATCCAGCATGCTTTTGTAGTGGCTATTAATGCAGCCACTTGTGTAGAGATTACATTTCACAAGGACGATGCTTCAATGATGTAGGCAATTGTGAAAGCAGGATATGCTGCTCTCAAAACATACTGAAGGCTCTCAAACAAGAACCTTCTACAAAGAAAATCAAATCAGTTAATTTGAGTGGTACATCTGAGGATCTGCTCTTGGTTTGGTGCATAAATCTGTCATGCCTATAAAATCATGGTCACAATCATTGTCCCCATTATGGGTATCTTCAGAAGGCATTGGCAAGAGTGTGGCAGGATTCAGGATGTTGTAGTGACTATCAGAATTATTTTCAGCTGCTAGTATGAGTTGTTCATATTTGGTCAATCAGCTACTTCTCAAATGCTGAGTAGGAGTCAGCAGAATCTCAATTGAATTAGACTAACACAATCAGTGTATAACCCATTACAATCCCTTTGCTCTATGGCAAGACACGTTGCTTCAATGCTCTTGAAACTGCCCAGAAATGCAGGGACCACTGGGTCTAATTAGAAGAACAATAAGCCAGAGGCCACTTTGCTATTCCATGGTACTGAGTAAGTACTGAAAGAGAGAACTCTTCTTGTTCATGCTAGAATTTTAAAAATATGTGTATGTTATTTAGCATTCCAAGAGCAGGGCCATGTTGAAACTATGTCTGAGCTCCATGAAGCCATTTATGCATTCATTGTTTCAGGGTACCGGAACACTCACATGAATTATGGAAAAGTTTGGAATCTGCGGATGACAGTGGACAACCATTCCAAAGAACACTCATTTCCTTGTGGATTGTTGATGAGTTCATTTTAAGAATCGCAGGGATCTGGTCTGAAGACACCTTCTAAACGCCTTTCTCAATTTTTTCGGGCAGTATTGCAATGTTGTCGGAGATATTATATGACAATGTTCTGCAAGATGGTTCAACAGTGATACTGTGTCAGTCTTGCGATTTTCTTCTATTTTGGATGCGACCAAAGGAGAGTCTGGATCTGGGCCAAGATTATATATGAAACTGTCTGAAGTTCTGACAGTAGAAGTTGCCTGATGAGATATTTGGACAACCCATTCCTTATCTGGGTGAGATCCAGCAGAGATGCTCACTCTCTCCCCTATTCTTCCTTCTTGCGCTGGAACCACTGATCAGAGCTATCCAACAGTTTAGGGACATTGGGGCATGAACACTCAATTTGAACAGGTAAAATTTTGGTTGACATTCTGCTTACTCTTCTCAACACCAAGTTTCGCTCACTGCACTAATGACAATGATGAGCTCATTCTCATCTTTCTCTGGCTACAAAATATTTTGGGCTAAATTTGAGGCTCTGTCCATGTCCTGTGTTACCATAAAGGCCAGTTTTGGGGCCGTAGCATGAGACTGGTACCCAATGTCCTTAAACATCTAAGATTACTGATCAACAGAGGATTAGATAGAAGGGTTGCAGATAATACAAATCCCTTGAATGCAAAAATCCTGATTGACACTGAGCGCTTAATATCTATCAATTTATGTTTGCGAGGGGCTATCATCCAGATTGCTAAAATTAGCATTACACTACAATCCAGCCACTTATATTAGCATGATTCCCTTAGTGGTATATCAATCTATTTTGATGCTAATTGACATCTAATCTTTTCTGTGGGGTGGTACACAGCTCGCCTTAAAACGTACAGACTACCTGCACATATAGAGCCAGGTGGCCTAAGAGTGCAACGCATACATACTACTAGTCTCATAATCTCTGGTATAGCTGCTGCTACATCCAGACCCCCAATGATTAGAACAAGACACATTGAAAAACATGCAGATTATGTCCGCACTCTTTAGGTTGGCATCTCCACCCACCATACTTACATTCTCATAATTAGAGTCACATTAGAGCCACATAGACTAAGTGAAAGCATATGCACAAAAAGGTGATGATCGATACGTTACTATCCACACCTTCATCTATCAGGCATAATGATAACATCTTGGTTTAGTGTACTGGGTTGCGGGGGACGAGCTTGGTATCAAGAGGAGTCATCCAAATAAAACAGTTTGAAAATCTCCACCCTTTTAGTGTTCCCGCATTCTTCGTAAAGCGATGTCTCTTGACATGGGGCAAATCCAGGGGAGTCGTCTCTGGCCTTTATAGCATTCATACTAACCACTTTTACTCAAGACAAACCATATCTATCTTTAGGCTCTTTTTTTCAGGACTCTTTCTAGGAGTAGAGAGGAGGTTTGTACCACATTGTGATGTGACACAGAATCAAGACTGAAGTTCCTATTTTTAAGGTCATGCACAACTGGTATTAGTCCCTTCTAAGTTGTACCGAGCAGGTCTACCACCACCTCCCAGCTCCTCGAAGTGAAACCAGGCGGGATGTGGTCTGGTGCACGTCCTGTATTGTTACCTTCCCTCTTGCGTGCAAACAGCGTGTACATACTCTCTCTGGGCCGAATTTGCCAATATATCTGGTCTTTAACCAGTCTGCTGGAAAGATCATCTTACGTCTCTCCGCCTAAACTGGTCCAAAACTTAAAACCTTTCTTCTATGTATCCTTATTTTCTTTAACATTTAAAAAAATAACAAATGTAAACCAATACGAAATATGCACATTTTGGTTTTTTGGTAAGATCATTTCTTACGAGCCTGGGGGCCTATTATCAACAACTAGCGGTATTTATCGCTAAAGAAGCGTAGCGACATTTTTTTATCGCCGCGTATCGCCGGATTTTATCGCAGAGATAACGTGCTATTAGCAACGTTTATCTCCAATGCGATAAAATAACCGCCGATAGCGGCGAAATGCGTGAATAAAGCTGGAAAACCAGCGATATTCACGCATCATCGCCAATAGGGTCTTAGCCAGAATATCCACCTCCCATTGGATATAATGGCTAAGAACTGGTCTGAGTAAGCGTTAGTTTTTAGCGATATTGGCGCTTAGCGCAAATCTTTTTATCGCTACGCCTGCCTTGCTAATAGGCGATAGCGATGTTAGCGACTGCTTTCAGTCGCTAACTGGTTGGGTACGCCCACTTTGCATGTCATTAGCGATAAATATCGCTGACATGCAAAGCGGGCCCCAAACCGCTCGCTATCACCTAAAAGCTGTCGCTAACTAATGTTAGCGACAGCTTGCTAATAGGGTGATGAAATTATCGCCGCTTTGCGGCCGAAAACTCTTCCCGCCCCACCTCCAGAGCCCTTTTCATGACTCGCGGCCCCCGCTTCGCGGGAGCCGCTCGCAGTCGAGTCGTAAGGGCAGAGGCGCGAGACTAATCTCTTGTTTTCCTGCAACCTGGGCATTTTGAGAGACCTGACCGGCGCTTTGGGAAAGCGGGACTGCGAGTCCCAGTGGACAGTGCGGCGACCAACCGGCCGCACCTGGAGACCTGGAGACTCTTCCCGCCCCGCCTCCAGAGCCCTTTTTATGACTCGCGGCCCCCGCTTCACGGGCGCCGCTCGCAGTCGAGTCGTAAGGACAGAGGCGCAAGACTAATCTCTTGTTTTCCTGCAACCTGGGCATTTTGAGAGACCTGACCGGCGCTTTGGGAAAGCGGGACTGCGAGTCCCAGTGGTCAGTTCGGCGACCAACCGGCCGCACCTAGAGACCTGGAGACTCTTCCCGCCCCGCCTCCAGAGCCCTTTTCACGACTCGCGGCCCCCGCTTCGCGAGGGCCGCTCGCAGTCGAGTCGTAAGGGCAGAGGCGCAAAACTAATCTCTTGTTTTCCTGCAACCTGGGCATTTTGAGAGACCTGACCGGCGCTTTGGGAAAGCGGGACTGCGAGTCCCAGTGGTCAGTTCGGCGACCAACCGGCCGCACCTAGAGACCTGGAGACTCTTCCCGCCCCGCCTCCAGAGCCCTTTTCACGACTCGCGGCCCCCGCTTCGCGAGGGCCGCTCGCAGTCGAGTCGTAAGGGCAGAGGCGCAAAACTAATCTCTTGTTTTCCTGCAACCTGGGCATTTTGACAGACATGACCGGCGCTTTGGGAAAGCGGGACTGCGAGTCCCAGTGGTCAGTGCGGCGACCAACCGGCCGCACCTGGAGACCTGGAGACTCTTCCCGCCACGCCTACTTCTTTATAGTTCTTCCCTACACCGCGCACGCGGGACGCGCGCGGGAGTGCGCCGGGCTAAGCCCGGGCAAAGGGCGGGCCGTTTCAGGCCGTTCAAGGACGGAAGAGGCCGGGCCGGCCACCTCCCTAAAGCTTCATTTTCACTGTCACCTCAGTTTGACTGTTTGTTGTCCTGACGCTGGTTGTTACATAATGGCCAGTAGAGAATCAAGAAGCAAGGCTGCTCATGCGGTATCAGGTACTTTGGACAAATTCCTTTATAAGGCAAAATCTGTGGTTAACAATGGTCTAACTCTGCTAGATAAGCAAACTGAAGAGGGTGCAGAATACTCCTCTCTGGCATCCCCGGCCTCACCAACCAATACTAGCACACCTTTATTACTTGATGCCACCCATCTGTCATTAATGGATAGTATTGACCAGACCATAGAGTCTGTCCTCCAACAAATAAGGACACCATCGACTTTGCACAGGGACAGAGACTCCTCTTGCACTCTTGCTGATGCATATCTCTCTCCTGTCGTTGAGTTGGTACAGGTTGAGGCTCTGGCGGAGGGCCCAACAGCGATGGAACATATGGGTTGTAGGGGGGACCTTGCATCAAAAAGGAAGAGATCGAGGCAGCCCAAAGGCGCTAAAAGGGCCAAAGTTGATTCTATAATGCCCACTCAGGTAGATATTGTAGATAACGTGGCGCGTCTGGTATACCACCTATGATAAATGATATGGAAACAACGAGCATCCCATCTGTCTCCTCCATACCTGTGTACACCGGGCCATTTATCTTTGGTGGGACCTCCCCAAACACCGCAGAGCTCCTTATTAGTTCACTCACTGACATCCTCAAAAGCCTTTTGAATCCCCTCACCATCAAACTGGATTCTATAGAGTCCAGACTAATGGCTATAGAAAGATTGAGTGTTAATAATGGCACTGAGTCAGGGACAGGAGCAAGCACACAGGGGGCACACGGGGCCAGTGTTGGGATCACCCATTCCTCTATTGCTGCACCCATTTTGGCTCCGATTCCTTCATTAACCCCTCCTGGGGAAAACACAAATACTAACAATACCGTAGTACCTGCGCTCCAATCTGTACCGGTACCACCACCTAGGTTGCTGCCTCCGGTACCAGTCCCCAGAAGGTCGAAGCAATCTGCTCCGGCCACTTTACCCAACCAGGAGAGACCAAATAACGAGATAGTTAATGGTTCTAACCAGTTGGTCAGCCCCAACACCAGGCGCAAGGCAGTAAATCTTCCCACAGAGGCGGCAGCCTATACCGTGATTATGATGGGGGTACCAGAGATTACTGGTGGCGTGATGGAATCGCATGATTCTTTACGCAATAAGGTAATCAGTTGGTTAAACATCCATAGGCCATTACCATCTAACTTAAGAGGAGAAGTTCTTATGGTTAGAAGGGTTCCATGGGTTGGGCTTACTGTTAAGAATTGTGTGGGGGACTGTATAATTGTTAGTTTTAAGAGTCCGCAGGTTGCTACCTACATTTGTAATTGGCTTGGTAGTTTAGGTAATACCTCTATTGAACTGGTCCCTCTCTCATATTTGTATCCAAATGCACGTAATCTAACTTTGAGGAGGGACGATGGTTGGACACGTGTGGGTTTTGCAGTGGATGGGTCACGATACAGGCCCAAACATAACGCCTGCCCTGCCTATGTTAGCTATACGCATCCAAACAAATTCTCTTGTCTGGATTATGTCGATTGACCACAAAAGGGTGTGCTCCTACAAGCTAATCAAAATACTGAAAGTGAATGTGTAGGTCAGGGGATGGCGAGAGGTGATATCGAGATTCCTACTCGAGAATTGGAACCCACCTTAAAGAGCAGTCTAATCCTCACTAGTTCTGAGGGCCAAGTAGTTACTTTACTCCAGAGCCCTCCGGGTAGCAACTTAACATCCATGGCCGTGTGTGCTCCTGTATTAACATCAGCTGCCCCATCTGCCCCAGAAACATCACTGCAAAGGCCCGTAGTTCCACCCACGGATACTGTACTAGAAGCAACTGAGGGGCCGGGAATAAAAGCCCTTACTGAAACACTCAAGGTTCTCTCCTGGAATGTGGCGGGCATTGCAAATAAGATACATACAGCAGACTGGGATCTCTTAGTAGGTAGCAGTGACGTCTGTCTTTTCCAGGAGACGTGGGCAAGGGAACCCCTGAGTAGAACGGGTTACGCAGTCTTAGAAATCCCGGCAAGGTGGAGTGGCAAGGGGAGGCCTTCAGGTGGTTTGGCGGTCTGGGTAGCTAGCCATACTGGATGTAATGCGGAAAACGTATCTACGTTCTCGCAAGACATTCAGTGTGTACTGCTCAAGTGGCCCGGTGCTATAAATCTGGCAATTGTTAATGTATACTCCCGCCCTGTCAGTGCGGCCATGGAATCCTCCACTATCGAAGACCTATCGTCTTTTCTGGGCCAACTGCCAAGTGACTGCAAGATAGTGATGGGCGGAGACTTTAACTGCCATTTTGAAACCCTGGAGGGTTTAAAGGAGGGTGCTCTTACTGCTGAGGATGACTTTTGGGGTGTTCCACCTTTCCTATCCCCCCACCCTAAATTTTGGTCCCCACTTGCAGTGCAAATCATGTCCCTTACCTTAAATTTTGCGATATGGGCTTGTAATGGGTGCACCCCGTCAGACAGCCCCTCACTATGTACTTTCAATAGGAAGGACCATGAGTCGAGGCTGGATTATATCTTCATAGACATTGGTCTGTGGTCTAAGGTCCAGGACTTCAGGGTGGTAGCCAGAACTGATAGCGACCACAACGCACTTTTACTAGAGATGCAACATCCCGCACCTGTTGGTGGATCACCATCCTCTAACCCTAGTGATGACCCAGTGAACCTGGTTCTTACCTCCAACAGACGCAGAGTAAAATGGGGGAAACTGATAAACGCTGAAGGAAACCTAAGCAAAATCTATGAAATAGCACTCCCCAAGTTCGAAGAAGTGGATGAATTAATTGAACAACCTAGAGTCCCAGATTATAACGAGAAACTGGGTCAAATCCATGCCAGCCTAGTGGGAGAACTTGCTGAGGTTTTCTATCCAGTGGCAGCACCACGTAGCAAAAAGACCCGAACTCCATCCTGGTATAATTCTTCTTGTAAGAAGATTAAGTCAGAACTAATTGCCACAATTAAAACAGGTTCAAACAAGGTCAGGGTCGCTGAACTAAGGAGGGAATATAAGGCGGCCATGGCATTGGCAAGGTCGGAGTGGGATTGGAACCGATGGCAGGACCTCTCCACAGCATTAGAGACGAAGGACTCTAGAACATTTTGGTCCCTGGTAAATACTGGCACAGGAGAACCCAAAGCGGCAGTGGAGCCCAACATTGCTTCTCTTGTTTGGGAGGCCCACTTTGGTAAATTATACCAAGACACTATTCCATCTGCCAATGACATGGCCCCTGAGGCCATATCTATCCCTGTAGCTGGTTTGGAATTTACACTCAGTGAAGTGGTCAGTGCAATAGAGAGACTGGCGATGGGGAAGGCCCTGGGTCTTAATAGACTGCCTGGTGATCTTTTTAGACATCATTCCGAGATCTGGGGTCCGTACCTCCTTATTCTCTTTAAAGCCTTTTTCGGGAGGTATGGAGATCCCCTGTACTTGGCTGGGGGCGGAGATAGTCCCTATTTTTAAGAAGGGTTCTCCTCTTCTCCCAGCCAACTACAGGCCGATTAGCCTTATAGATGTCCCCCAAAAACTATTCTCTCGCCTTCTCTTGGACCACCTTTTAGATTGGATGGAGGCCAATGAAATACTGAGTCCTCTCCAGGCTGGCTTCAGGAAAAACACGTCCACCATGGACCAGATTTTCCGCCTCGTCCTGCTGTATTGGAAAACGGTGAGGCTCGAGGGGGGGAGGCTGTACATGGTGTTCGTGGACCTGAGGTCAGCCTTTGACTTGGTCCCATGCAAGAAACTGTGGAGGTTCTGAAGAAGCTGGGTGTTCCGGCCCAGCTACTGCATGCTATAACTAGGCTGCATGATAGCAATTATGCGCAGGTTAGGTGCGGAAGGGATGGTGCGCTATCATCTAGGTTCCCTGTTCTCAGAGGGGTAAGGTAGGGTTGTGTCCTGGGGCCAACCCTGTTCTGCCTCTTTGTTAACAGTGTCATACTCCACCTTCACAATGTTAGGGACAATGACGCCCCCTGTTTGGCAGGCAGGAGGGTGCCGGCTATTATGTTTGCCGATGACACCCTCCTGCTCTCCAAATCCCCGATGGGGATCCAGCTAATTCTGGATGGATTTGGCCTTTTCTGTAGACAACATGGTCTAGAGATCAATACAGAAAAGACCAAATTCATGATCTTTAATCCATCCCCTAAAACTAGACCTAACCCCACATTGGGGCTAGCTAGCCTCGAAAGGGTAACAACTTTCCAGTATCTGGGGGTAACACTACATGAAAATTAATCCTGGGACCCCCAGATAGTGAGATCCCGGCTAAAGCTGTCCCAATTGTCTGGTGCAATTTTGAAGGTTGTAAACACCTCAACCTTTAAACCCGTCAGCCAGGCAGTAGAACTGTATAAAACCCAAGCAAAGGCAGCCGCAACCTATGGGAGTGAACTTTGGGGCTACAAAGCAGGGCAAGAACTTGCCAGAGTGGAAAATAATTTCCTTAGACGCCTTTTGGCCCTCCCCCGAGGCACACCGCTGCTCCCCCTAAGACTAGATATGGGTCTCCCCTCTATTGCTGAGGATCTTGAGTCAAAGCCATTAAGGTTCTGGCATAGGCTCTGGTCTACTAGTGAACTTGCGCGCTATAGGCAAGAGCTTATTCATGTTTTGAACCTGAATCATCGTGATAGAATCCCTTGGCTGGCCTTTGTGAAGAAAGAATTGTATTGTTTGAAATTGTCTGAGTTGTGGGATGATCCTGTACAAGGCTGCCAAAGGGTTTCCCGCAAAAAACGGGTGCAAATTTACAAGGAGGAAAGACTAGCACTTTTGGTCTCTGCGCCGAATAACGGCACCCTAACCGATCGTTTTCTGGAATCCAAAAATTCTTACAAATTTGAAGGTTTTATGGATATTATTTTTCCCATTTTGTCACGAAAATTGTTTATACAATGGAGGTTAGGCACATTGCCCATTAAAACATTTACTTGTAAATGGCTAAAGGGGGATGACAAAATCTGTCCAGGCTGTAATGTCCAAGATGAAGATGATATCCATCTCGTTTTTCTGCCCAGCATACAACAGACCCAGAAAATACTGGTTGGTGCCGTTATGCAGGAACTTGGGATTTAGGAGTCACCTGTATGCGTACAGAATACTGAAAACTAGCACTCTGCCCCATATAGTTTTTGCAGTTGCTAAATTTTTAACGCCCATGTGGCAGATTAGGAAAAAACAATTGAAAGTACGGACAATGTCATGAAGTGTTTTTTAACCCCCACTAGTGCCTGGATTATAATGGGAAGTAATTGTATGTAATGTGTTTTTTTTTTAATATTTATGTTTTAAATGTGAATATGTTTTGCATCTTTTATGGTCTAAATGACCGAAATAAAGAATTTTTGGATTGGATTGGATAAAGGTATTCTCTATATCATTTTGTGTGTGGGACAGCACAGCACTAGAGAAGACATGCACCTCTGACTGTTTCATTAGGAGTAGTTTCGTTTTTTGTTTTTCACTGTCCTGACAAATTGCCTTGACCTTCCACGACTTAAATGGCAAGAACCATCTTGACCACTACCTATACCTTGAGCAAACATGGACCATTATACCCTCCTTGGCCTACACTTGTTTTTACCATAACCTAGGGTTTAACACATTAAACCTAATCTTTAATTCCCTAAGAGTTATTTTTAATCCTTAGCACTCTACTCACAAACTACTCTCTCACCACCATACTCGCACTTCACAAACGGCAGCCTAAAAGAACTCTGGCAAAGAGCCTTCTTACGGGCCCGTTGAGCATTGCAGCGCCGGCCCAACGAGGAGCTGCACAATGATGAAGCATGACACCCCTCGGGTGTGTGAGGGCTGTTGCTCCTGAAAGATCAGATCCCTGGTGGAGTAGGGTTTTTTAAGTATCTTTAGATTTGCAATCATTTTGCATGATATTAAAAATAAAAGCATTAGCAAAACCAGTATTGTTTCTGCTCTAAAAGACCAAGTAATTGGATATGCTTTTTTACTTTTTTTCCACCATTTGCATGCAAATACATGTCATAGCGCGTGCTTGACTAGCAGTGTTGCCTTTAGCTTTGTTAAAGAAAATCCATTGCAAGATGGGCTCTAATCCGTGCACATTTGTGTTGATGCAAACATAAATCAGTCATGGGGCATATGGGGGTGGTGATGCATGTGGGTTTAGACAAATAGGTAGAAAAGCCATTGAATCAGAAGCATGGAAGTGAGATGGAAAATAAAGCCATCTATCAGAACCCAGTGACAGACCCAAAACCCACTCAAGAATATGAAATGTAGATTCCGGGGGAAGGCAAGATGGCCGACACTGGATTCCTGTGAGCAGTCGCACTTTTCCCCTCTCCAGCTTTAAGGACTTAGAAGCATGATTTTGAGATGCTGAATACCCTGAATATCCTGTATATTCTGAATGGCACCTGAATGGACATTACACGGTGACTCTGATTTACTTGGAGTGTTTGATACAGGGTCTGCCGTGAACTATATTCAAAATTGCTATCGGGTTATTGCCTGGCTCAAGAGAGGTGCTAGAGGCCTGATGAGTGTGCTCGGGCTCGGGCTCAAAAAGAAACAACAGGTGCAGCTGGCACAAGTGAGCAAGATGCCAGCGAGGACGTCAAAGCAAGAAAAAGAGAAAGAAAAAAAGACGCCGGGAGGAGTAGCTGCGAATGCGGAGGATGTGAGTAAACCCCCTCGCAACCCCGGCGCCATCCCTAAGACAGGAATCTCTGCTGGGGGGAAAAAGAAAACAGAGCAAAAAACTAAAGCAGCTTCTGAGGTGCAAGTGAACACCGCAGCACAACGAGCGGCAACCACCAGCAAAACGGGAAAAAACGAAGAGAAACAGAAAAGTAAGGAGACAATGATGCGGCAACCTACCGTCACGGAGGCTTTTTCACCGAGATTACCCTCTCAGCATGTAGAGGATACAGCAGGCGGCAGAGGCAGACGGGACAGCGGCATCAACGGCATCAGCGGAGCCGGTAAAGGCGGTGAAAAGCTGGATGATCGAGAGAGCGTCCTCGAGGACGCCGAGGACGCTGATGGTGAGGTTGCTAGGCAACGACGTAAGCTCGACCCAGGCAGCAAGCTGGAGCGCGATTCAATTGCTGGCACTCGCACGGTAGCTCTGACAGAGCAAGCAGAGCAGGCATATCAGACGCTACAGCCAGAAGGTAATGTTACCGACCCTGCTGTACAAAATAGAACAAAAACTGGTGAGAGCCTGGGGCAGGCTGTGTTTGAGTTCGGTAACACGGACATGTTGGGGGCTCTAATGTTAGTAGAAAAGGAGATGAATTCAGCAATGGGGGAGTCTTCTAAAACATGGGGAAGCACCCTAAGCCTTGCAAGTAAAGACGGACTGAGCGAGGGAATAGAAAAAGCTGAAGGTGGCTCTGCTGAGGGGGATTGTTTTTATTCCCTCAATGAGGAATCGGAGCTAGAACAAACAAGTGCTGGGAGTACAGAGGAGTGTTCAGGCTCTGGCTCTGAGTCCAGTACAGATAAAGACACTACCCAGAAAAAAAAGTCCCTAAAGCTATCCAGGCAGCTGACAGGGGGTTTTGAGGGGACCCAGAGGAAATTAGTATGGGACTACTCAGCGACTTCACAGTCATATCGGGAAGTGGATGATAATAACCTAGAAATTCCCCCTGGGAGTACAACGCAACAGATTCCCGTAGAGCTTCTATTTAACACTCTTAAACAAATACAAGCGGAGGCCAGAGCGGAAAGTCGGAGGGCAAGGCAGGATGCTAAAAAAATTCAGAACACAATGAGGAAAATGAATAAATTATATGACGAACTGGCCGAAAGAGTAACGGAAGCAGAAGAACGAACAGGCAAGTTGGAAGATGACATGGGAGATTTCAAGACTTTTAAGACGGACCAAGAAAAACTCTCGGAGGACTTCCAATGGAAACTGGAAGATTTTGAGAATCGCCAGCGAAGAAATAACATTAGACTTTTGGGCGTGGCAGAAGGGATTGAAGGGCAGGACACGAGGCGCTTTGTAGTGAATATGTTAAAGGGGGCTTTTCCAGAGTCAGATTGGCAATGGGACAAAGAGATTCAACGGGCGCACAGATACCCCTTCACATTGAAGCAGGGAGTAAGAAAGGATGGGCAGGGCTCCTTTCCCAGAGCAATCCTAGTAAATGTGGGGAATTTCTTGCTAAGGGAGGAAATTATCGCTAAAGCCAGACCCGACAGTAAGAGGACATTTGAAGGTTCTTCATTCTTCGCTAGGCCTGATTTTTGCCATGTGACGGTAGAGAGAAGGTGGAGGCTTAGACAGCTGATTGCACCATTACAGGCATTAGGGTCAGAAGCATATCTCCTCTTCCCTGCTAAACTGAAAGTGGTAACAAAAGGGAAAATAAGAATGTTTAATTCAGAAATTAAAGCACAGCAGTTTATTGAAGAATTGAAAAACAGGAAGGGGGTTAAGATGCTGGAAATGCTATATAAGGTGGGTGTGCACAAATGTATAGCTCTGTATGATGGGAAAGGATGATTCAGGGATTCGGCTTGTGATTATATAGGCTGAGGGGGGATGCGACTGACGCAATTCAAAAGCGGCCACACATAGGTCATTTTTGACCTATTTGCCCGTAAAGGGGGGAGGGTGGTGGAGGGAGGGGAGGGAGCTCAGGGGTGGGGTGGTGGGGGGGGGGGAAACGCACAAATCTTTGGTACTCACTATTTGATCCAGCACAGTGGCACATTGTATAAGTTTAAAAGTATATGGTACACAAAAATAGTAGGTTTTCACATAAGGAAACTGGGGCATTACGATGACATGTAAGATCGCTTCTATTAATATCTGTGGACTCAATTGTTTTACTAAGAGAATGAGGGTGGCAGCCTTGTTAAAATCTTTGAAATTGGATTTGGTATGTCTACAAGAGACACATATAGAAGGTACAAGAGGGTATCTATTGGAACAACTGGGATTTAGAGTATTAGCAAACACTAAACAAGGGACAAAAACAAGGGGGGTAGCAGTCTTGGGCAGAAATAGTGAGATAGTAGTAAGAAGAAAGAAAGAGGATCAATGGGGGAGGTGGGTGATTCTTGAAATTTGCTTTAAAGGGAGACTTTAACTTTAGTTACAGTTTATGGCTCTACTGAGGATGATCCAGATGTCCTGCAATATTTAGATATTGAACTAGCTCAATGGCCAGAGCCTATTGTATGTTGCGGGGACTTAAACATACATGTACCAGATAGCTCTTTTTTGCAGGCTGGAGGAAAGTATGGGGGGAGGAAGAAGAAAGTATATAAGGCTCTGGTAGATCTGGTGTCACATAATTCTCTGGAAGACCCTTGGGTCAAGCTGCACCCGCATATAGATGGCAGTAAATTTTTTTCAGCCCCACATAAGACTTTGGTTAGGTTGGATTATTTCTTAATTTCTAGAACATTACTACAGGGATCGCAAATGGAGAAGCAGCCTCGGATAGTGTCAGACCACAGTCCACTGATATTAACTTTGAAAATGGGGCAGGAACAAAATACTAGAACACAATGGACTTTTGAAAGAGCTTTACTAATAGATCCCGCCTATAGAGAACATATGGAGAAATGGATTAAATTTTTGGGGGAGATTAATAGAGAAACCGCATCACCAGGTGCTGTGTGGGACGCTTTTAAGGCTGGGATAAGGGGAGAGACTACAAGTTTTGTCTTAGCAAAGCAGAAGAAAGAAAGAGCAAGATTAGAGGAAGTAAGACTGATGCTGATAAAAGAGGAAGAAGATTTGGCCTTGGCTATAATACAGAATCGCCCATTAGAAGCATATTCATTTAGAATTATAGCGCTAAAATCAGAAGCCATAGAAGGTATTGCTGAGAAAGCTGCAAAGAATTACCTGACCAAAAAGGAGAATGCATATGAACTAAGTGAAAGGGTAGGGCATATTTTGGCCGTGCGCACTAGACAGAGATTGGCTACCTCAGATATTAAAGAGATTAAGGATCACCAGGGTAATATGGTAGGTGAGACTGAACTGGTTAGAGAAGTATTTAGGAACTACTACACCACCCTGTAGACCCCTGAGAAGGAAGAAAGCATTGCGGATATAGCAAGATATCTTAGGGAAATTGATCATCCTAAACTGTCTGAGGAGGGAAGTGAAGATTTAGAAATGACACTACATATAGATGAGTTTAACGCTGCATTGAGTAGTCTACCATCAGGTAAAGCAGCAGGACCGGACCAGATACCGGTGGAGTTTTATAAAGTATTTAAAGGCTCACTGATCTGATAACTGATATGTTTAATATCATGGTCATGGCACAAAAGAGAGAGTCGATCCCCCAATCATGGGGGGGAGCGGACATCATTGTAATTTTGAAAAAGGGGAAGGATCCAAAAGTCACGGGGTCTTACAGACCGATAACATTGATGAACGCTGATGTTAAAGTGTATTCCAAAATTTTAGCCACAAGGTTGTCAGCGGTCATTGAGAGATTGGTAAGCCCAGCCCAACATGGATTTATCCCCGGTAAAAGGACAACGCAGCATATTAGGACGGTAGTAACTATGTTCGATGCGGCAGGTATCCTGGGAGACCCTATGGCAGCGCTTTTTTTAGATGCCGAAAAGGCATTTGATAGGGGCTCCTGGGAGTACTTATGGCAAACTATGAGGTGGTGTGGGATAGGAGAAGGATTTATTAGGGCTATACAGGCGCTATATAAGGAGCCTACGGCTAAAATAAGAGTTAACAGAGGGTACTCTGCAGCAGTTAAAATTGGGAGGGGGACGAGACAAAGGTGCCCCTCATCCCTATTGTTGTTTGCACTTTATTTAGAGCCACTACTGCGTAGGCTCGAATTCAACCCACTGATCCCTCCTGTGAGGGTGAATGGATGCGTGGTCAAAACACTGGCCTACGCCGATGATGTGGCAATACTTACCCCAGATCCTCATTTGTCAATTAGTGAAGTGGAAGGTGAAGCTGAGTTGTTTGGACAAATTTCTGGATATAGCCTTAATAGATCAAAGATGCAGATTGTAGAAAATGCACATTCCAGCTGCAATGACCCACGGGTGGTTACCTCTGCAGTTTATTTAGGGGTGGCTATTTCGTCAGATTTAGATAAAGTTGTTGAAAACAATATTGCTCCCCTATTATCAAGGGTAAAATCTGATTTGGAAAGACTAAACAACCTACACTTATCCTTGGTAGGTACTACCAATGTTATTAAGATGTTAATTCTCCCCAAGTTTCTTTACTTATTTAGAGCTATCCCACTTTTTTTTTAAACTAAATGGTTCAATTCATTAGAGATTATTTTGAATAGATTCATCTGGGCACAGGGTAAGACCAGAAGGGCTTACAGATTTATGGCTTTACCGAGAGAGAGAGGGGGGTGGGGGGTACCTGATTTTAGAATGTATTATTTTGCGGCTGCCCTACAATATATGCAGGGGTTAATAGGGGGGGGGTGGCAATGAGCAAAAAGTGACAACCATGTCTACAGAAATCTACGTGGCTGTTTTAGGAGAGGAAGCAGAAAACTGCTTCCTAAACTGCACGGACTATGGGTACTACAAGAGGACCAGATTTAAAACACTTAACGCAGCAGTCAGAATTTGGAATGCTTTTCTAAAAAAGGCAGGTCTTGGAAGATTTAATAGATATACTAGGCTATATAAAAATAGGTCATTCCCTGCGGCACTTTTTGCTGACGGTACAATGGCTAGGTGGGCTGAACGAGGAATAGTACAGATTGGGGATTTGAGGGACACGGAAGAGATAGTACAGTTTGCAGACCTTACGGCGAAATATGATATTGATAGGAGGTCGTTTTTTAAATACCTGCAGGTTAGGAGCTTTTTGAGTAATAAACAAGGAGGACCCGCAGGGTATCAAAGAAACGAAATTATGGAGAAAATACAGGTCTCTGCAGACTGTACAATTAGGAGTTTGTATGCATGTTTGGTGAAAGGGAAAGCAGATGATATGGAAAAGTACTGTATCAAATGGGTAGATAAATTGAGCATTCCGAATGAAATATTCCAGGAGTCACTTGAACTGGCTCGTATGGTACTGTGTTCTGCTCCCCTTCAATCCCAGCACTACAAAACACTGTACTTATTATACTTTACCCCAGCGAGAATAGCTAAATGGGGAGGCACTACTGGTATTACCTGTTCGAGGTGCAACTTCCATGAGGCAGATATTGTTCATGATTTTGCTACCTGCCCACAATTGCATACCTTGATTGGAAACATAGAACGTTTCTTAAATGGATCATTGGATATTCAAATAACCCTCACGCCCTCACTGTTGTTGTTGGGGATAGACCCAGATTGGGGAAATGCGCAGAGAGAATTTATCTTTGTGGCCGCTGCAGTATACAGATTGACTATAGCCAGAGCATGGCTCGATAAAAATCCACCTGCCATGCAAAATTGGTTGGCTAATTTACTAGCGGCTTATCATTTGGAAAAATCTATATATGCTCGGAAAGGGATAAGGGGTAAAATGAGAGGATTGAGAATTTGGGAACATATATCTAGATGGAAAGGGAATATGGGTTCACATTAAGATTAAGATTCTTATTGTAATGTAGAGTTAAAAGATGTACTGTATATATATAATAGAATGATTTTTTTTTTTTTTTGGTTTTCATTTACATATGATTGACATGAAATGTTTAATTGTACAATGTGCAATGTGCAAAGTGTGGAAAAAATAAAATATATTTAAAAAAAAAAAACAAGAATATGAAATGTATTTGAAGAAATGTTTGTCTACGAAAAATGAGAGCTGTCTGCCGCAATCCAGTGCCTAAGGAGGGCACTGGATTGGAAGATATTGTATTTTGTTGGTCACCTGTCAAGTGCTATATTGCTTGTTATTTAAAACTATAAATCCCAACATGTCAAAATCCGAGCTCTGTGGTTAAAGGATTTGACCATTTCTTATTTCTGCAGGTAAATGTGTGAAGTGATTTGTGTCCATTCATTGATTCCATGTTAGTAGAAATTTGCGGAATAAGATTTTTTTTGTTGTATCTCAATTCTTTATTGGCTTTGTCAGGATCCACTTAAAGATGCAACACAGGATGTACACATAGTTCATAATGCAAGGCAATATAACCAACAGTAACCTAATGCAAACCTCTGTTTAAGCAACACTTTACACTCATCCAGAGGTCTGACAATAAGAGGTAAACTAATAAGCAAGAAAGCTCTAACCTTAAAGAGCAGTAGTCGAGAATAAATAGATCAACGCCAATTTAGCGGGGTGGGGATGCCTACAGCTGAGACTCTAATGGGGGTGGGGAGAGAGTAGAGGTCCAGGTCCTATGTAAGAATGTGGACGGGTCCATTAGGAAATTTTGGACCCCTGCTAACCCCTCCACATAGCTCTTCTACATCAGGGAGTAGAGTGAAGGTCCCATGGTCTGCTTGACTGAACAACCGCACAGGTCACTGAGAAAAGAACCCCCGGGAATGTAAGGACTGTGTGGGGGCATTTCTAGGGGCACAGGAATCCAAACCAGATGTACATACGGATATCAACCATTGAGGAATGTAGTCCAGACCTATTTGAAGATCTGCGAGTTGTCATTTAATTTGTAAAAACTCTTTCAAAGTGTGACATATTGTACATGCTGCCTAGAAAGAACTGAATAAAGAACCATTCGGGAAAAAATACGGCCATTTTTAAAGGGTCGTCATCACATATCGAGGTCTCTTGTGAAATCACAATGTCAATTGAAGTTTGATCGAGAGATTAAGACATCACCATTCATTATAAACATAAATCAATGAATGCTGCAAGTTCACTGAAAAAAAAAGTTATAGAAATAATAGTATAATAATCCTTGATACCACCGGCTCGTGCCTAGAATTACAGAAACTACAAATAAATGGCGGCGATCCTTGCAAGCTCACTTCTTATTTTCATTCTTCTTTTATTTCTATGTGACTGATTAATAAGTCCCTGAGATGTTAAGAAAGCCACCCTCTTCTGAATCTCACTATAACAACATTCTTACGTGTGTATTTTACACCGCGCATGCGCACTGGTGCCCCCGATGCTGACGTATTGACGTCCTGCGTGTGAGTGTGCAGCGATCTTCTCGCCCCTCCGGTGGAAAATATTTCGGAGGGCAAACTGATATCCATAGTAGTGGCGAAGTGCGGCACGCCACCCAGCCTCCGAAAAGTGTTTGAAGACTTTCCACAGATGGACAACAGCGCCACCATGAAACAAGTCGTGAGCGGAGGGGGGGCGTGTGTGCGCGTGAGTGTATGTGCTGGGATGGGGTTCTCGAGCCCTAATGGAAAGGTTCACTTGCAGGTGTAGGTAATACATATATGAACTAAGCATAACATAAGTAATTTGTTTCCGCAATCCAGCGAATAAAGTCGTGCAGATGCTCTGCCTCTTAATTAAAACATTGTTTGTGACTTCCTTGAGTGTATGAGTATTGTTTTCTCTCAATTTATGAGTAAACATCCACATAACCACGATAATGCCCAAAACACTTGCTAATAATCCCAGGCAACACCGATGCCAGAATAAGTACTACAAAAATTCTGGAGACTGACATACCATGTGTAGCATCCTGCTACAAAGAACCACAAACACAGGTTCTTATATATCAGAGCTTTATTCTATACAACTTGTCTCGACCCTGTCCCTACTCTAACTGCCCTCATCCTGTTCTGACTCCTCCTCTTCCACTCAGCCCACCTAGCTCCGCCCACCCCAGCTACTAGACTGTCAACTATATTACATCTCCCCCTTTCTTAACAAAATGAGCTTAATGTCTTCAGTGTTCGCAATTCTTCAATCCACCACACGGGTCGGCGGTCAGCCTGTTTTTCAAGCTTCAGTAGTGTCGAATCAGTGGTGGGCTTGGCTTTGATCGATCTTTCTGTTGTCTTGATCAGGGCATTCTTGACCACGTTGCGTGTGAACTGTTTACTCTCACAGTCCGCAGTCCTCATGTTTCCTTCCGGTGGTGTAACTACGGTTAGTTCAGATGCTCGATCTCTTTCACGAGTGGATAATGTTCTGGTCCTCTTCCGAGCACCCGCATCTACTTTTACTTCCTTTTGTCTTGTCCGGCCGAGGGCAACACTGCCCTCCAATTCAGAGTCATGTATACCAGACAGTACAGTGTTACCTGATGAGACTGTCTTGGTTTGGTTCGGTAACTCATTTGCCGCATCTACCCTTACTTCCTTTTGGCTAGTCCGGTCGAGAGCAACACTGCCCTCCAATTCAGGGTCATGTATGCCAGACAGTACGGTGCTATCTGATGAGACGGTCTTGGTTTGGTTCGATAACTCATTCACGGCCTCGGGTTGTCTGGCGAGCTCGTGAGCTATCGGTGCATAGGCATGTTTCTCTCTCATCTGATGATATTTCTCTACTGACACGTCCGGCTTCTGTGCATAGGTATGTTTCTCTCTCATCTGATGATCTCTCTCTCCTGACATGTCCGGCTTTCCTTGCGGAGTGACTGGCTGGTCCCTTCCCATCCGGTTACTAAGGTCCACTGTCTCTGTTTTCCTTTTGTAGGTCCTTTGAGTCAGCCTCGCGGACCCCTTCAGGGGTGACGGTGTCTGATCTGTGTCTGGATATACTTGTGACTGACATGACAGGTTGTCCTGTGGAGTGACTGAGTATTCAGAGACCTTAGTGTGTGACATGTTGCTCTTGACGGGAAGGATGTCCTTTGGTTCCATGGTGCGTTCAGGTGGTTGACGCCATGTCTGTTGTCGGGACCATGACTCGGTCGACTCACGGGATTGAACAGACGTGCTCTCTGGGTCAGAGAAGTCTTTTGTCGACTTCCAGGATCGAGCAGACGCGCTCTCTGAATCAGAGGAGGTCCTGGCCATACCCCTTTTAAAGGATTGGACAGACGCGCTCTCTGAACCAGAGGAGGTCCTGGCCATAGACGTGCTTTCTGGGTCAGAGAAGTCTTTTGTCGACTTCCAGGATCGGATAGATGTGCACTCCGCGTCAGAGAGATCCTTCTTCCCATTCTTGGGTAATGGATTTTTGAATTCCGTAGTCCGCGACAAACTGCTCTTTCCCTTTGAATTGTCTTTGAGATGCTTCTCCGTGTGCCTTTGTTGGAACATCTTCAATGCTGTCTCATTTGGGAGGTTGTTTGATGATCCCGTGCTTGTTCCTTGTGCTTGATCCCAAGCTTTCGCCTCTTTGTCTTTCTCGCCTGAAGTTAACAATTTCCTCTCCGTTTCTTCGTTGTCGCGAGAGCCATGGATGCATGGATCTTTTCTGGTTCGTTGCTGTGGAGGATCAGTCCGTCTTGTGCGACCTGTTTCTCCTTCACGCTTGTTTGATGCTCTAACACCTCTGATCTGGGGGTGATGTTTTCTCCTGCCAGATGTTTCCTTGGACTCGTCTTCACTGCTTGGCGACTGATGTTCCTGCGCCGACTTCCAGTGTTGACCAGTGCGACCCCTTCTTCTATGGTTTGTCTTTCTCTCCCACTTGTTGTGCAGGATGCCCTCTTGTCCAGGAGTGCGATCGGTCCCACTTGACGCTCTTTCCTCATCAGAGTACTGTGTGTCATACTTTGAATGACTCCTTGAGGAACTCCTGGGGGGTGAATAACTCCTTGGAATTGTCTTTTGGATGGTTGACTCTGAGTCATCTGACTCTGAGTAATCCTTGGTTGACTTTGAGTAGTCGGATGCTGAGGAATCTGACTCTGAGTAATCTTTGTCACCTTCTTTGTCACTGTATCTTTCCCATTGTCTTTTTGCTGGTCTGCCTTCCCTCTCTCTCCTTTCAGTTTTGTTTGTTTTCTGAGTTCTCTCTTCCCAGGTATCTTGATGGTTTGCTCTCAGGTGCACGTCCTTCAATCCGTCTCTTGCTTTGATTTGCATTCCAATTTCGGCCTTCTTGATGATTTCCTTTAACGACCAATGCCCTTGCAGGATCTTGCGCTTTGTGTCAGGGTTTGTGCAACCTTCAACTATCCGAAGTCGAACCGCATCTTCATTTGTAAAAGTGTTGAAGTGGCAGCCTCGTACCAGACTTTGCAACCTAGTGATGAAATTTGGCAACGGTTCGCCTGGTTCCTGCCGTGCTGTATTGAAAACCATGCGATTATGATCCACATCTGTCTGTGCGTTGAGATGGGCACAGAGCTCCCTTTGGAGTCTTTTATAGATTTCTGTATCCTCTTTGGAAAATGTCCTGATTGGGCATCGGCCCTCAGGACCCACCAGATGGAGGAGTAGTATCAGACATTTTCTCTCTCTTTGCTCACCATTGGCTTTTAAGAAATCTTCCAAGGCTTCGAGCCACCAGTGTCGTTTGAGATCCGAGATCCAATCATCAGTCTGCACCGCTGGGGGCGGTACTTCAATGTATGGAGTGATCCGCTGTGCTACGTCTCTTCCCGCCATGAGAGAGGGAGATTCTGGTCAAGGTCTTTGGTCTGGTCGTTTGCTTAGAAATTGATAGTCTTTGTAACCATCACAGTATGCGCCGGGGAATGAACTTGAATGGTTCTACTCTCTCTGGGGTCCTCTGTAGGACTGCCCTCCTCTGGGTCTTCTGCAGTTCTGCCCAGCAGCTTTTCTCCCTTCGGCGCTCTTCGGTTTGTGCTCAGCGTCGTCTTTATCTGTCTCTTGCATTTGCTTATGCTTGTTCCATTGTGCTGTTGTCTTTGCTTGGTCCTGGTGTTCGCTTGTGCTTCTTTTATTTTACAGACACGTGTTACTTCATTACATTCGCCACTGCGCATTCGCTTGCGTTTCTCAATGTTCGCGTTTCCACCCGGGCTGACATTTGTTTTTGTCAATGCATGTTTGTTAAGTCACTCTTGTGGTTGCTCATGCTTGTTAGTTGATTCACTCTCGTGTTTGCATGTGCTTATTCTGTTTTGGTTGCCCAGACTGGTTCATTGTTGTTCACGCGCCGTTATCCACGCTTATTTATTTGCCTTACCAATGCCTATTTCTTGGCATTTACCAGTGCTTGTTTATCTGCACATACCAAGGCTTGTTGACGTGCATGTACCAATGCTTGTTTATTTGCATGCACCAATGCTTGTTTATTTGCATGTATCAATGCTTGCTTGCTTGTCTTTGCCGATATTTGTTTGGTCTTCGCCAATGCTTGTTTCATTGGCATATACCAATGTTTGTTTGTTTGCATGTACCAATGCTTGTTTATTTGCATGTATCAATGCTTGCTTGTCTTTGCCAATGTTTGTTTGGTCTTCGCCAATGCTTGTTTTATTTGCATGTACCAATGTTTGTTTATTTGCATGTACCAATGCTTGTTTATTTGCATGTACCAATGCTTGCTTGCTTGTCTCTGCCAATGTTTGTCTGGTCTTCGCCAATGCTTGTTTTATTTGCATATATCAATGTTTGTTTATTTGCATGTACCAATGCTTGCTGTACCAGTGCTTGTTTAGTTGCATGCACCAATGCTTGTTTATTTGCATGTACCAATGCTTGCTTGCCTGTCTTTGCCAATGTTTGTTTGGTCTTCGCTAATGCTTGTTTTATTTTCATATACCAATGTTTGTTTATTTGTTCTTGCCAGTGCTTGTTTATCTCCATTCGCCAATGCTTGTTTGTTTGCTTCAACCAATGCTTGCTTATCTCTTCTTGCCTGACTTCAAAATGGCCGCCTACAGTTCGCACAGGGTATGGTGTCCCATGAGTTGCCTGACTCAAAGATGGCCGCCGTAGTTGTCTGCAGGCACTACTTTCTCTCTCTGCACTCGACCTGATTCTTCACACAGGACTCACCGGCAGTTGCTTCCAGGGTCAGCATACTCCAGATTTTGCTCCCTCTGGTCACTGCTACAGTCAGGTGAGGTTGGGGTGGGCTCCCGCCTTACTTTGCAGGGTCTCGCGCTCCTTCAGCGGCGCCCTGCCAAAGCTCACGCATCGGGGGTGAGGTTTTCCGACGTCGGACCTCACCCGGGCTCAAATTTCAGCGCGCTCAGCAGCGCTTAGCAGTAGACCTTCGTGGGGGCAACAGACCTTCGTGGGGGCGATGTCCTCCACGCTGAGGCACTCTTCTTCCACTTTTGGGGCTTGGCAGAGTCGGAGCAGGCTCCCGACTTCTGCTGGCGCAGCGCTCCCAGTTCTTGCACGCTTCACGCGTGAGTCGCGTTTCAGCGCGAACAGCGTCTCTTCTGCGAGCGAGTCAGCGCTCGGTGCTTCGGCTCCCTCTTGGGTCCCTCTCGACTGTTGAAGGGACAGGGTCACCTGCTGCTGGCTTCTTTTCTCGGGCAGCAGCTTACTGTACTCGGCAGCGTTTTTCTGGACGTTACCTGGGACAGGGTGTCTTCTTGGGGTTCTGCACGCAGTGGGCTTGCTCATCCCACCCTCGTCGCCAGTTGTAGCATCCTGCTACAAAGAACCACAAACACAGGTTCTTATATATCAGAGCTTTATTCTATACAACTTGTCTCGACCCTGTCCCTACTCTAACTGCCCTCATCCTGTTCTGACTCCTCCTCTTCCCCTCAGCCCACCTAGCTCCGCCCACCCCAGCTACTAGACTGTCAACTATATTACACCATGCACTAATAGTAATTGACGAAAGGTTTACACTACAGTTACACTAAGAACAGAAATATCAAAATGCTCTGGTGACTAAATAATGAAGTGCGCAGTAATCATGCACTGAGCAGCGTTTACTGAAAGCAAACCCGCTGTGTATTGCTTCCGGAACGAGAGCCAATACAAACACCGGAGTTCCCGCGGGGAAGCGCGCGCGACAATGGTACACAGGCCCATTCTCTGCAAAAGAGACAAGAGGCCTCTATTGTGACCACCAACCAGATACTTCTAAACCCTTAAACTACTTAAATCAGGATGACGGAACGGCAAAAGCACTGGGAGTGTGTAAAGCGAATTGCATTCATCCATTCAAGGGAAAACCCACTGAAGAGACGGACTTACTAAACTGGTTTTGTTTTCAATGTAGCGCGTGTGTGTATGTGCATGTTTGGTGAAAGGGAAAGCAGATGATATGGAAAAGTACTGTATCAAATGGGTAGATAAATTGAGCATTCCGAATGAAATATTCCAGGAGTCACTTGAACTGGCTCGTATGGTACTGTGTTCTGCTCCCCTTCAATCCCAGCACTACAAAACACTGTACTTATTATACTTTACCCCAGCGAGAATAGCTAAATGGGGAGGCACTACTGGTATTACCTGTTCGAGGTGCAACTTCCATGAGGCAGATATTGTTCATGATTTTGCTACCTGCCCACAATTGCATACCTTGATTGGAAACATAGAACGTTTCTTAAATGGATCATTGGATATTCAAATAACCCTCACGCCCTCACTGTTGTTGTTGGGGATAGACCCAGATTGGGGAAATGCGCAGAGAGAATTTATCTTTGTGGCCGCTGCAGTATACAGATTGACTATAGCCAGAGCATGGCTCGATAAAAATCCACCTGCCATGCAAAATTGGTTGGCTAATTTACTAGCGGCTTATCATTTGGAAAAATCTATATATGCTCGGAAAGGGATAAGGGGTAAAATGAGAGGATTGAGAATTTGGGAACATATATCTAGATGGAAAGGGAATATGGGTTCACATTAAGATTAAGATTCTTATTGTAATGTAGAGTTAAAAGATGTACTGTATATATATAATAGAATGATTTTTTTTTTTTTTTGGTTTTCATTTACATATGATTGACATGAAATGTTTAATTGTACAATGTGCAATGTGCAAAGTGTGGAAAAAATAAAATATATTTAAAAAAAAAAAACAAGAATATGAAATGTATTTGAAGAAATGTTTGTCTACGAAAAATGAGAGCTGTCTGCCGCAATCCAGTGCCTAAGGAGGGCACTGGATTGGAAGATATTGTATTTTGTTGGTCACCTGTCAAGTGCTATATTGCTTGTTATTTAAAACTATAAATCCCAACATGTCAAAATCCGAGCTCTGTGGTTAAAGGATTTGACCATTTCTTATTTCTGCAGGTAAATGTGTGAAGTGATTTGTGTCCATTCATTGATTCCATGTTAGTAGAAATTTGCGGAATAAGATTTTTTTTGTTGTATCTCAATTCTTTATTGGCTTTGTCAGGATCCACTTAAAGATGCAACACAGGATGTACACATAGTTCATAATGCAAGGCAATATAACCAACAGTAACCTAATGCAAACCTCTGTTTAAGCAACACTTTACACTCATCCAGAGGTCTGACAATAAGAGGTAAACTAATAAGCAAGAAAGCTCTAACCTTAAAGAGCAGTAGTCGAGAATAAATAGATCAACGCCAATTTAGCGGGGTGGGGATGCCTACAGCTGAGACTCTAATGGGGGTGGGGAGAGAGTAGAGGTCCAGGTCCTATGTAAGAATGTGGACCGGTCCATTAGGAAATTTTGGACCCCTGCTAACCCCTCCACATAGCTCTTCTACATCAGGGAGTAGAGTGAAGGTCCCATGGTCTGCTTGACTGAACAACCGCACAGGTCACTGAGAAAAGAACCCCCGGGAATGTAAGGACTGTGTGGGGGCATTTCTAGGGGCACAGGAATCCAAACCAGATGTACATACGGATATCAACCATTGAGGAATGTAGTCCAGACCTATTTGAAGATCTGCGAGTTGTCATTTAATTTGTAAAAACTCTTTCAAAGTGTGACATATTGTACATGCTGCCTAGAAAGAACTGAATAAAGAACCATTCGGGAAAAAATACGGCCATTTTTAAAGGGTCGTCATCACATATCGAGGTCTCTTGTGAAATCACAATGTCAATTGAAGTTTGATCGAGAGATTAAGACATCACCATTCATTATAAACATAAATCAATGAATGCTGCAAGTTCACTGAAAAAAAAAGTTATAGAAATAATAGTATAATAATCCTTGATACCACCGGCTCGTGCCTAGAATTACAGAAACTACAAATAAATGGCGGCGATCCTTGCAAGCTCACTTCTTATTTTCATTCTTCTTTTATTTCTATGTGACTGATTAATAAGTCCCTGAGATGTTAAGAAAGCCACCCTCTTCTGAATCTCACTATAACAACATTCTTACGTGTGTATTTTACACCGCGCATGCGCACTGGTGCCCCCGATGCTGACGTATTGACGTCCTGCGTGTGAGTGTGCAGCGATCTTCTCGCCCCTCCGGTGGAAAATATTTCGGAGGGCAAACTGATATCCATAGTAGTGGCGAAGTGCGGCACGCCACCCAGCCTCCGAAAAGTGTTTGAAGACTTTCCACAGATGGACAACAGCGCCACCATGAAACAAGTCGTGAGCGGAGGGGGGGCGTGTGTGCGCGTGAGTGTATGTGCTGGGATGGGGTTCTCGAGCCCTAATGGAAAGGTTCACTTGCAGGTGTAGGTAATACATATATGAACTAAGCATAACATAAGTAATTTGTTTCCGCAATCCAGCGAATAAAGTCGTGCAGATGCTCTGCCTCTTAATTAAAACATTGTTTGTGACTTCCTTGAGTGTATGAGTATTGTTTTCTCTCAATTTATGAGTAAACATCCACATAACCACGATAATGCCCAAAACACTTGCTAATAATCCCAGGCAACACCGATGCCAGAATAAGTACTACAAAAATTCTGGAGACTGACATACCATGTGTAGCATCCTGCTACAAAGAACCACAAACACAGGTTCTTATATATCAGAGCTTTATTCTATACAACTTGTCTCGACCCTGTCCCTACTCTAACTGCCCTCATCCTGTTCTGACTCCTCCTCTTCCCCTCAGCCCACCTAGCTCCGCCCACCCCAGCTACTAGACTGTCAACTATATTACATCTCCCCCTTTCTTAACAAAATGAGCTTAATGTCTTCAGTGTTCGCAATTCTTCAATCCACCACACGGGTCGGCGGTCAGCCTGTTTTTCAAGCTTCAGTAGTGTCGAATCAGTGGTGGGCTTGGCTTTGATCGATCTTTCTGTTGTCTTGATCAGGGCATTCTTGACCACGTTGCGTGTGAACTGTTTACTCTCACAGTCCGCAGTCCTCATGTTTCCTTCCGGTGGTGTAACTACGGTTAGTTCAGATGCTCGATCTCTTTCACGAGTGGATAATGTTCTGGTCCTCTTCCGAGCACCCGCATCTACTTTTACTTCCTTTTGTCTTGTCCGGCCGAGGGCAACACTGCCCTCCAATTCAGAGTCATGTATACCAGACAGTACAGTGTTACCTGATGAGACTGTCTTGGTTTGGTTCGGTAACTCATTTGCCGCATCTACCCTTACTTCCTTTTGGCTAGTCCGGTCGAGAGCAACACTGCCCTCCAATTCAGGGTCATGTATGCCAGACAGTACGGTGCTATCTGATGAGACGGTCTTGGTTTGGTTCGATAACTCATTCACGGCCTCGGGTTGTCTGGCGAGCTCGTGAGCTATCGGTGCATAGGCATGTTTCTCTCTCATCTGATGATATTTCTCTACTGACACGTCCGGCTTCTGTGCATAGGTATGTTTCTCTCTCATCTGATGATCTCTCTCTCCTGACATGTCCGGCTTTCCTTGCGGAGTGACTGGCTGGTCCCTTCCCATCCGGTTACTAAGGTCCACTGTCTCTGTTTTCCTTTTGTAGGTCCTTTGAGTCAGCCTCGCGGACCCCTTCAGGGGTGACGGTGTCTGATCTGTGTCTGGATATACTTGTGACTGACATGACAGGTTGTCCTGTGGAGTGACTGAGTATTCAGAGACCTTAGTGTGTGACATGTTGCTCTTGACGGGAAGGATGTCCTTTGGTTCCATGGTGCGTTCAGGTGGTTGACGCCATGTCTGTTGTCGGGACCATGACTCGGTCGACTCACGGGATTGAACAGACGTGCTCTCTGGGTCAGAGAAGTCTTTTGTCGACTTCCAGGATCGAGCAGACGCGCTCTCTGAATCAGAGGAGGTCCTGGCCATACCCCTTTTAAAGGATTGGACAGACGCGCTCTCTGAACCAGAGGAGGTCCTGGCCATAGACGTGCTTTCTGGGTCAGAGAAGTCTTTTGTCGACTTCCAGGATCGGATAGATGTGCACTCCGCGTCAGAGAGATCCTTCTTCCCATTCTTGGGTAATGGATTTTTGAATTCCGTAGTCCGCGACAAACTGCTCTTTCCCTTTGAATTGTCTTTGAGATGCTTCTCCGTGTGCCTTTGTTGGAACATCTTCAATGCTGTCTCATTTGGGAGGTTGTTTGATGATCCCGTGCTTGTTCCTTGTGCTTGATCCCAAGCTTTCGCCTCTTTGTCTTTCTCGCCTGAAGTTAACAATTTCCTCTCCGTTTCTTCGTTGTCGCGAGAGCCATGGATGCATGGATCTTTTCTGGTTCGTTGCTGTGGAGGATCAGTCCGTCTTGTGCGACCTGTTTCTCCTTCACGCTTGTTTGATGCTCTAACACCTCTGATCTGGGGGTGATGTTTTCTCCTGCCAGATGTTTCCTTGGACTCGTCTTCACTGCTTGGCGACTGATGTTCCTGCGCCGACTTCCAGTGTTGACCAGTGCGACCCCTTCTTCTATGGTTTGTCTTTCTCTCCCACTTGTTGTGCAGGATGCCCTCTTGTCCAGGAGTGCGATCGGTCCCACTTGACGCTCTTTCCTCATCAGAGTACTGTGTGTCATACTTTGAATGACTCCTTGAGGAACTCCTGGGGGGTGAATAACTCCTTGGAATTGTCTTTTGGATGGTTGACTCTGAGTCATCTGACTCTGAGTAATCCTTGGTTGACTTTGAGTAGTCGGATGCTGAGGAATCTGACTCTGAGTAATCTTTGTCACCTTCTTTGTCACTGTATCTTTCCCATTGTCTTTTTGCTGGTCTGCCTTCCCTCTCTCTCCTTTCAGTTTTGTTTGTTTTCTGAGTTCTCTCTTCCCAGGTATCTTGATGGTTTGCTCTCAGGTGCACGTCCTTCAATCCGTCTCTTGCTTTGATTTGCATTCCAATTTCGGCCTTCTTGATGATTTCCTTTAACGACCAATGCCCTTGCAGGATCTTGCGCTTTGTGTCAGGGTTTGTGCAACCTTCAACTATCCGAAGTCGAACCGCATCTTCATTTGTAAAAGTGTTGAAGTGGCAGCCTCGTACCAGACTTTGCAACCTAGTGATGAAATTTGGCAACGGTTCGCCTGGTTCCTGCCGTGCTGTATTGAAAACCATGCGATTATGATCCACATCTGTCTGTGCGTTGAGATGGGCACAGAGCTCCCTTTGGAGTCTTTTATAGATTTCTGTATCCTCTTTGGAAAATGTCCTGATTGGGCATCGGCCCTCAGGACCCACCAGATGGAGGAGTAGTATCAGACATTTTCTCTCTCTTTGCTCACCATTGGCTTTTAAGAAATCTTCCAAGGCTTCGAGCCACCAGTGTCGTTTGAGATCCGAGATCCAATCATCAGTCTGCACCGCTGGGGGCGGTACTTCAATGTATGGAGTGATCCGCTGTGCTACGTCTCTTCCCGCCATGAGAGAGGGAGATTCTGGTCAAGGTCTTTGGTCTGGTCGTTTGCTTAGAAATTGATAGTCTTTGTAACCATCACAGTATGCGCCGGGGAATGAACTTGAATGGTTCTACTCTCTCTGGGGTCCTCTGTAGGACTGCCCTCCTCTGGGTCTTCTGCAGTTCTGCCCAGCAGCTTTTCTCCCTTCGGCGCTCTTCGGTTTGTGCTCAGCGTCGTCTTTATCTGTCTCTTGCATTTGCTTATGCTTGTTCCATTGTGCTGTTGTCTTTGCTTGGTCCTGGTGTTCGCTTGTGCTTCTTTTATTTTACAGACACGTGTTACTTCATTACATTCGCCACTGCGCATTCGCTTGCGTTTCTCAATGTTCGCGTTTCCACCCGGGCTGACATTTGTTTTTGTCAATGCATGTTTGTTAAGTCACTCTTGTGGTTGCTCATGCTTGTTAGTTGATTCACTCTCGTGTTTGCATGTGCTTATTCTGTTTTGGTTGCCCAGACTGGTTCATTGTTGTTCACGCGCCGTTATCCACGCTTATTTATTTGCCTTACCAATGCCTATTTCTTGGCATTTACCAGTGCTTGTTTATCTGCACATACCAAGGCTTGTTGACGTGCATGTACCAATGCTTGTTTATTTGCATGCACCAATGCTTGTTTATTTGCATGTATCAATGCTTGCTTGCTTGTCTTTGCCGATATTTGTTTGGTCTTCGCCAATGCTTGTTTCATTGGCATATACCAATGTTTGTTTGTTTGCATGTACCAATGCTTGTTTATTTGCATGTATCAATGCTTGCTTGTCTTTGCCAATGTTTGTTTGGTCTTCGCCAATGCTTGTTTTATTTGCATGTACCAATGTTTGTTTATTTGCATGTACCAATGCTTGTTTATTTGCATGTACCAATGCTTGCTTGCTTGTCTCTGCCAATGTTTGTCTGGTCTTCGCCAATGCTTGTTTTATTTGCATATATCAATGTTTGTTTATTTGCATGTACCAATGCTTGCTGTACCAGTGCTTGTTTAGTTGCATGCACCAATGCTTGTTTATTTGCATGTACCAATGCTTGCTTGCCTGTCTTTGCCAATGTTTGTTTGGTCTTCGCTAATGCTTGTTTTATTTTCATATACCAATGTTTGTTTATTTGTTCTTGCCAGTGCTTGTTTATCTCCATTCGCCAATGCTTGTTTGTTTGCTTCAACCAATGCTTGCTTATCTCTTCTTGCCTGACTTCAAAATGGCCGCCTACAGTTCGCACAGGGTATGGTGTCCCATGAGTTGCCTGACTCAAAGATGGCCGCCGTAGTTGTCTGCAGGCACTACTTTCTCTCTCTGCACTCGACCTGATTCTTCACACAGGACTCACCGGCAGTTGCTTCCAGGGTCAGCATACTCCAGATTTTGCTCCCTCTGGTCACTGCTACAGTCAGGTGAGGTTGGGGTGGGCTCCCGCCTTACTTTGCAGGGTCTCGCGCTCCTTCAGCGGCGCCCTGCCAAAGCTCACGCATCGGGGGTGAGGTTTTCCGACGTCGGACCTCACCCGGGCTCAAATTTCAGCGCGCTCAGCAGCGCTTAGCAGTAGACCTTCGTGGGGGCAACAGACCTTCGTGGGGGCGATGTCCTCCACGCTGAGGCACTCTTCTTCCACTTTTGGGGCTTGGCAGAGTCGGAGCAGGCTCCCGACTTCTGCTGGCGCAGCGCTCCCAGTTCTTGCACGCTTCACGCGTGAGTCGCGTTTCAGCGCGAACAGCGTCTCTTCTGCGAGCGAGTCAGCGCTCGGTGCTTCGGCTCCCTCTTGGGTCCCTCTCGACTGTTGAAGGGACAGGGTCACCTGCTGCTGGCTTCTTTTCTCGGGCAGCAGCTTACTGTACTCGGCAGCGTTTTTCTGGACGTTACCTGGGACAGGGTGTCTTCTTGGGGTTCTGCACGCAGTGGGCTTGCTCATCCCACCCTCGTCGCCAGTTGTAGCATCCTGCTACAAAGAACCACAAACACAGGTTCTTATATATCAGAGCTTTATTCTATACAACTTGTCTCGACCCTGTCCCTACTCTAACTGCCCTCATCCTGTTCTGACTCCTCCTCTTCCCCTCAGCCCACCTAGCTCCGCCCACCCCAGCTACTAGACTGTCAACTATATTACACCATGCACTAATAGTAATTGACGAAAGGTTTACACTACAGTTACACTAAGAACAGAAATATCAAAATGCTCTGGTGACTAAATAATGAAGTGCGCAGTAATCATGCACTGAGCAGCGTTTACTGAAAGCAAACCCGCTGTGTATTGCTTCCGGAACGAGAGCCAATACAAACACCGGAGTTCCCGCGGGGAAGCGCGTGCGACAATGGTACACAGGCCCATTCTCTGCAAAAGAGACAAGAGGCCTCTATTGTGACCACCAACCAGATACTTCTAAACCCTTAAACTACTTAAATCAGGATGACGGAACGGCAAAAGCACTGGGAGTGTGTAAAGCGAATTGCATTCATCCATTCAAGGGAAAACCCACTGAAGAGACGGACTTACTAAACTGGTTTTGTTTTCAATGTAGCGCGTGTGTGTATGTGCATGTGTGGGTGTGCGCGCGCGCGTGTGTGTGTGCGTGTTCAAGGGTGGGGGCTGGCTGTGTGTGTGCACTTTTGCCCTCCGAAATATTTTCCACCGGAGGGGCGAGAAGATCGCTGCACACTCACACGCAGGACGTCAATACAGCCAGCCCCCACCCTTGCAATAGTCTAACACAAGGTCATCAGCAATCTTTACAAGTACTGCAGCAGTAAAACCCAGAGCTCGCATCCTTCTCCATGTTAAACCCTCTTTTGGAGAAAGTTCAGTCACTTTATTAGGAGTACTTCTGAGATTCATTAGTGAGAAAGGTAATGCATCTGGCTTCTTCAGGGACATAAGTTGCACATTTTTGACAGCTTTAATTTCAGAAAAATATTCACTCTCTTAACCATTACGAATGCTTCAGGTCGATAGCTACATTGGAAGTGCTGATCTATTTTCAATGCGGTGCACGATTCTTGAAATATGTCCCTTTACCTGATCGTCAAAATGTCGACAAACTGAATTTAGGGATTAACGCCCTCAGTCAAAGCTTAGCTACCGTCATACCATCACATCCCCTAGTTGAAAAGGCTCCAACCCACTTTGAGAACAAACAGACAATAACTAGAATGTAACGTTACCTGGAATGTAACATAAACCATTACACATGGGCATTTCAACAAAGTCGATCTGTACTTTTGTTATGGGGCCAAAAAACTGTCCAGCATAACTCAATTGCAGTCTTCTTGCCAACATTTAACTGCTGACAAATAACACAACATTGACAAAAAGCTTCAGCTCTGAAATGACGATTAAACCATTTTTTTTAAGAATCGTATCACGGCATCCAACAAGTGTAGGACCATGAAAATTACTAACTATATGGTTCAGAACAGCATTCATCAATATGTATCATTTTTTCCTTTCAACATCAGATGCAAAATTCTCAACTTGCCTAAAGTCTGGACTCCCAAAGATAAATTTCAATTTATACTCTCCCATTCAGAGTTACACTCTTCATGTATTTTCAATGTGATGGACATAAGAGCACAGTATTTTGCAACCTCGTCAACATAACAGTTGCCAAGAGTGACCATGCCAGCTCCACTCTAATGTGCTGCACATTCCTCAATAACACCTTCTTGGGCAACTGCAAAGAATTAGCCAGTCCAAAATTATTGGTTCATTTCTAATTGGACTACCAGAAAAAGTTAAGAAACTCCTTTGTGACCAAAGATTACGAAAGCCATGAACACTCCAAAACCATTTTGGCAATCTATGTAGATTTGAGCACTAAATCCACTGGCCATCCAGCATGCTTTTGTAGTGGCTATTAATGCAGCCACTTGTGTACACAAGGACGATGCTTCAACCTTGTATGCAATTGTGCACACAGCATCTGCTGCTCTCAAAATACATTGATGGTCTCTCAAACAAGAACCATCTACAAAGAAAATCAAATCAGTTAATTTGAGTGGTACATCTGAGGATCTGCTCTTGGTTTGGTGCATAAATCTGTCATGCTAATAAAATCATAGCCACAATCATTGTCCCCATTATGGGTATCTTCAGAAGGCATTGGCCAGAGTGTGGCAGGATTCAGGATATTGCAGTGACTATCAGAATTATTTTCAGCTGCTAGTATGAGTTGTTCATATTTGGTCAATTGACTTCTCAAATGCTGAGGACGAATCAGCAGAATCTCAACTGAATTAGACTAACGCAATCAGTGTATAACCCATTACAATCCCTTTTCTCTGCTCTATGGCAAGACACGTTGCTTCAATGCTCTTTAAACTGCCGGGAAATGCAGCGACTACTGGGTCTAATTAGATGTACAATAAGCCATAGGCCACTTTGCTTATCCATGGTACTGAGTAAGTATTGAAAGACAGCACCCTTCTTTTTCATGCTAGAATTAATAAAAAAAATGTTTAGTTATTTAGCATTCCAAGAGCAGGGCTGTGCAGAAACTATGACCTAGCTCCAGGAAGCCATTTATGCATTTGTAGTTTCAGGGCACCGGAAGTCTCACAGTCACAGCTTCAGGACGAGTGATTCCGAGGTTCCTTAAGACATTTTAAACTTAAACAGAGGGGCGCTTTGAGATTGAAGTGATGTTACCTTGAAGGCTCATGAATAGCAGCCGAAACTGGATAAATGGAGACTTGTAGCCTGGACTTCTTAAGGTAGTCTTTGGAATGAATTTTATAATATTTACTGTCTAAAATCTGTTAGTTCAGCTTTCTCTTATGTCAATACATGCTTAAATGTTATGAGTATATGGCGTACACAAAACAATCTCAAAACAACAATTAAGTAAAGTGCCAGGCAGAATACACCTAATTCAAATGTTTAAATTCTGAATGCAAAAGGGAATGCAGAGAAGACGGTGGGGTTGGTAAGAGTCTCGGTCTAGACACAGAGAGTGGAGGAAAGCCTCAGGAGCCACTGAAAAGACAATAACTGGATTATAGTTTTAATCTACCAGTCATAACTTAAACCCAATGCAAACAATTGAATCCTTTGATTCCTTATTTCATATTATAGAATGTTATCAGCTTCTCTGGACTTGAAAAACTTTCCAAGAATTTTTGGGTATATTTATGTGGCTGTTTCCTTATCATGATTAAACAATCTCGGTACACAAACAATATGATAGAAAGCATCTTAAATGTAACAGGCCCATTTGATTAAAAACTAACAGCATGAAAGCAATGATAACAATTATCTAGTTCACAAGGAGGGGTTTCTTTGAAGCACAATTAACAAAATCTGTAGCCAATCAATTGAATTGTGTACAAAGACTAACAAAAAGGGGGTGGAGCTAAATCTCTGGTACGAATATTATTTCCAGTAACAAGTTGTGCAGTGTCAACAACACCGATTCTTTAATCAGATAAGATAGTGTCAAATATAAAGTCTTCCAAGATCACAGTGTAAAGCCTGAGTTTTGATTTACCCCATTAGTGTATTTCTAATAATGTCGGAGTTAAATGTTAATTCACATAAAAAATTCTCAAACTTAACTACCTAGAACTGAAAAGAACTTTCAATTGTCACTTCCAGTGGCCAACAAAATTCTCGCTTTTCAGGTTCTTGAAATTGGAAAAATTGTTTATAAGGAAAGTGGTAAAATACAGAAAAGAAAACACGACGAGATGTTATTTAATTCAGTGCAAGTTACTAGCAACAGTTTTATTGTCTGAAACACTGTAATTCAGACGTGTTAAATCGAGCCTCAGGAATGTTTGGACGAAGCATTCCGATTACCAACAAACATGTGTTATTCCTTCTGCTTAGAATCCACGACGGGCAGCAAGTTTGAGACAAAAACACGATTGGCAAGTTTGGAACAGATGCCTCTAATACAAAGTGAGACAAATACATAACAAAGCATCTGGATTGCCTGTAATGCTCACAAAATAGGCACAGGGTGGCGCAATTGTTTCATGCACTTGAAAATGTAAAGGAATCACAGACTGCAGACTCTTCACGCGCGAGATAACGTGATCGACTGCGCAATGTAAACATCCACGCTGTCGCTATGCCGTGGCTCTGTTAATATGAAACTCCAATGTGACGCAGCAGAGGGCCACAGCCGTGTGTTGTCTGATGTGAAACAACAAACCTCTTCATGCCTTTAGTTAGTACAAGTCACTGCCTGGTCGGTTCTGCACAGTTCTGATCAAATCAAATCAAAAAATCTTTATTTAGATATAAAACAAATATCTTTAAAAGAGAATTTCCGGTTCATGTTAGGTTCATGTTATTTACAAATAGTAAAAACAGTACAAACAGTCAAATGCACAGCGAAAATCTAAATGATCATCTCCTCGGTCTCCCAGTTATAAGAATTATTAAAACTGCTCCCCTAAGCTGTGGTTACATACATAAAACAAACCATGATCACAAGGAACTATTTAAACTATTCTTGTCGCTAATTTCCTACTGGTTTGAGACTTATAAAAAGCGTTATTTAATTTAAAAAGGTTGGGGAGAAGCTGTAGCAGGCCACTTTTGTTTAAAATTGCGATATGCATGCTGGATCAAGTTTGTCAGTCTTATGTTTAGGTCTGTGTTATCTGGGCTCAATGCCGCAATAATGGCTTGCCTACAGGTCCGAACACCCAGCCGATTCCATTCCCTCCTCAGCTTGAGCCTACGTTGGAGGTCGAAGGCGGGGCAAATGCAAACCACATGCAGTAGCGTTTCTGCTACTTCGCCGCATCCTCTGCATGTTGTATCCTCCTCCGTGCGAAGCCAGGGGGGTAAATTTTGAAAAAATTGCCAGTCACCCATTCTAATAGTTATGAAACTACATTTTAAATACAGTGAATAAGGGCTGGAGAGGTAAGAGGCAGGGATTAGCTGATTATTAGAATTAATGCCCATGAATGACTTCGTTTTGAAAACAGTGCTTTGTCACTAATGAGTGATCGCATTCTTACACATTTTTTGATTGCAAGCTTAAATGCTGGCTGACTGGGGTTAGGGGCCCAGAGGCCGTCTGCTGACATTTATTGGATATAATCCTTAAAAAGACGGACGAATGTACCTTCTGGGTTTTTCTCAGTTATTTCTTGCCAGACTAGAGACTCTAGTGTGCCTAGGTTGGATTGTCTTAATTTGTGGCAAAGGTTAAGAAATACCCCAATGCTAGAAACATCATAATTCAATAGCCCCATCTCTAATCTGATCTGTGGAGGAGATGCAGAATGTGGTAACTGAAGAACCTTTTTATAAATTTTAATTGTATGCTGATTTAAAACAGTATTCAGTTTGCCCTTGAATATCCCTATACCATACGACAGGGTAGGGCCAATTTTCGCTTTCAGGACTTCCAGAAGGGGTAACAAAGTGGGACCTGACACATTTTTCGAAAGCTTGGTCAATGACACCACAAGCATCGTTGCTTTGACCGCGATCTCATCACGCTGCTTTGTGAGGTTACCCCTGGAGTCTAAGTGGACCCCCAGATATTTATACGACTTGCCTATGGCGAGGCTATTGTTATTAAATGACCATCCGCCACCGGCATATCGCTTCTTCCCAAACGGAACGACCTGGGTTTTCTTCATGTTGACTTCTAATTAGTTCTTAATCGTATATTGCAGCAGTGTGTCAAGAAGCCTTTGCAACCCCACCCTTGTGCGGCTAAACAGCACCAGATCGTCGGCATATAGGAGATTACTTAATGCCGTACCTCCTACCTTTGGCGGGTGGCTATTAACCTCATCCAGGGTGCCAGATAAGTCAACTATGAACAGGTTGAAAAGGAGAGGGGCCAGCACGCATCCCTGCTTAATGCCTCTCGTTGTTGAAATTTTTCGCGAGAGATGCGTGCCGGACCCTAGCTTCACTCGGACCCAGGTGCATGAGTGCAGTTGAATGATTGCATTCAATAATTTATCTGGGATTCCCCACTTCCTCAGCTTTTCCCATAGGGCCTCCCTGGGGACCCTGTCGAAGGCGGCTTTGAAGTCGACAAAGCAACAAAACACAAACCTAGATGTAAAGAGGGCTTTGTCGACAATAGATGACACCACTAATAAGTTGGTCATGGTCCCCGAGTTAGCAGTGAACCCGGTTTGGTTCATTGGCACCCGGTTGTGATCGTTTGCCCAATGCCTCAGGTCCTCCAAAAGGAGCCCTGCGTAGTGTTTCGCCTCAATATCCAAGAGGGCTATGAGTCTGTAGGTATTGGGAACAGCACGCGAACCTGATTTATAAATAGGGTGAATTATTGCACCCCGCCACGAATCAGGGATTGTTGTAGTTCTCAATGCGTAGTTAAAAATGTTTGTTAACAATCCAGACCAAAAGATTATGTCCGATTTGAACAGGTTTTGTGGGAGGCCGTTGGGCCCGGGCGCTCCGTCTTGTCTTGCCTTTGTCACTGCGATGATGACCCTGTCTTCAGGCACCTGGTAAGCCTCGTCTGACAGGTGTGTTCGCTCAACGGGGGTACACCCTTCGGTGCCGAGACCAGTGCCCGGTTCTCCTTGCAATCCATGTCCTGCTGAATCTGGGTCAACTTGTGACTTAAAGTGGTCCGTGAGGTAATTGACCCATTCTGCTTCTTGTATATTTGCGGTTCCAAAGTTTGAAAAACTCGAGTTTGAATGATTGATTAGGGCCCAGAATTTCCTTGAGTTTTTGCTCTTACTCTCCCACACCAGTTTGCACCAGAATTGATTTTCATGTGTCCGCTTGTCCTTGGTAATCGCCAGCCTAAA
This sequence comes from Lissotriton helveticus, assembly GCF_964261635.1. NCBI lineage: Eukaryota > Metazoa > Chordata > Amphibia > Caudata > Salamandridae > Lissotriton > Lissotriton helveticus. The sequence continues at coordinate 482,338,433 of NC_136060.1, forward strand.
AGCCTTTTGGGTTCTGTGATAAGTGTTTAAGATTTCACTGTTCCCAGGGAATTTAACGAGCAGCCGTAGCGCATTGTTTCTGGCCTTTTTAAGCGATTTCGTTTTTAGGGATGCTACAAACTTGCGAGACTGGGTTCGGCTATGAGCCTGCTTTTTAGCTGGAAAACTACTGGTCAGGTGGGAGCAGAGGATCGTCCATGTAGCACTCGGTGAGGCATCTAGATTGTTACCGCCTTTTATGAAATCCATGCACACTTGTAGAATTTTAGGGCTGGTATCGTCACTCCACTTCAGGCGCTTCAGATTTTCGGTGTATATTCCCTGACAGGTTGGGGGTGCTGATTTATGGGTCTCTGGCCTTGTGTTGAGAGAGATAACCTGGGGCCTGTGGTCACTTTCTGTACGTGGGAGGATACTAAAGGTATCTAGATAGTAAAGCAGGTCAGCATTACAGATGGTATAGTCCAGATGTGAATATTTACTGCCATTTGACCAGGACCAGTTTGGCGGAGTGTCACCTGCAGACCTACCATTCATTACCAGGAAGCCCGCACTGTAAAGTCTCGACACGCAGAGTTCTTCCCAGTTGGCTGTGGGCTTGATTACGCGGTCTAGTTTGAATTGCGGCCTCAGTGATGTTGAACAAAAGGGGCTCATCGGTGTCTGCTGTTATTCCCTGGAATAGGTTGATGTTGAAGTCCCCCGTAGCGATGCAATCTGAATTTGGGTGCTCAGTGGCTATATTGCTCATGATTTCTATTAGGCGGGCCAGATGGACTTTTTTGGTGCAAGAGTTTGGATTAATATACACATTTAAAAGAAATAGGGAACGCAGATTCCGCCACCGATTGATTTTAACCCCTAGTATCCAGTCTTCTTTGATGGATAGTTGTTTAATTGTACCTTTTAAATTGGTGGATATGTAAGTTGACAGGCCACCTTTTGCATGTCCGTGGGGGCTGTCTCTAAGGGCTGGGTTCCAAAATTCAATAAACCCAATAATGGGATGGCCATCAGTTGCCCAGGTTTCCTGCAGAGCTATTGCTGTGTGCTCACATAGAAAAGAGATGGTTTCTTGGTTCTCGATTTTTTGGTGAAGCCCACTGATATTCCAGGAGCACATAAAAAATGTAGCATGCCCTTGATATTCGTCTGTGATGGGATAAACTGCGGACCGGGTTGGCGCGCCCAAAGGTTTGTTTGTCGTGGACGGAAGCCCTGCCACTGGAATTCATTCTGTACATTTAAATGACAGAATCGCTGGAAGCCACCCCCAGCCTTGACTAGGGTCGGCGTCAGGAACCTCTGTTTGTGGAATTTTACAGTGATCTAATGGCCCAGATGCATTTTTTAAGATCGAATATGGTCTGACATTTGCAGCCAGTCTAGTACTCGCGGCTTGCTGGAGCAGTGGCGGTTGAGGGAGCAAGGAGATAGGGTAGCCAGGGTTGGTGTATGGGTAGACTCTAATACCCCAGTTTCGCAAGGTGGTCTTGTGACCCAGGAAAGCTCCCACCCATCTGGCCAACTCAAATAACACCAAGGTTACCTCAGACGGTGGGGTGCCTCTGGGAGGGAGGAACTCTATAGATTCAATGTCCTCCGAGGCCAGCCCTTCAAGCCCCGGGATGCCTGCCACGAATTTTAGTATGTTTGATCTATTAAGAATATCTTGGGGGCCCTTCGATTTGTATTCCGGGACCAGTAGGAGCTGATGGTGTAGTATGTCGTCTTTTGTCGCATGCTCAGACTTGTTTATTTCATTGGGTGGCTGCCCAGCGTCTGTTTCATGCTTCTGGTCGATCTGCCAATAGGAGGTCTTCGACGATTGTTGTGTGAGGCTGGGCAAATTCACGTGTTTATTGTAGATTGTTTTTTTGTAAGTCATTCTTGATGTAACATTGTCCACTCCAGGCGGGGCTGGCACTGGGTTGGTTTTTCCTTGTTTCGTCATCGGCCTCATTGGCTTTGCCTCGTTGGTTTCGTTGGTTTTCAGCCTTAAGGTTTCTGTAGCTGTGCTGGGCTCATCTGTTGCTATTTCCATGATTGGATCGCTAGAGCCGGGGACACTCGTCACGCCCTATTGGATGTCGGGCCCTGTTGTTTCTTCTTGAGGATTCATCGGGGGTGACGGGGCACCCGTCTTACCTAAGACCCTGTTATTTGCAGTTTTCTCAAAAATAGGAAAGAGCTGCCGGTGAGCCGTGTGGATGGGTGCCCTGGATTTGTTTCTACTTTTTTCGCTGACGTTTACGCTCTCTCTTACTGCGCGGTGGAGGGGGGACTGATGGATCTTCCAGTATGGACCCATTCAGAGACCCTGAGCTGGCCTTCAGCCCTATGACTGAATGTTCCGGGCTAACTGTGCGCCCGCACGGAGCCCCGCCGTTTTCAACCATCGGTTTAATTTGATCGGCGCTTAATGGCAGGGTTTGTAATTGCCCGCTGTTCACCTGCCCATTGTGTTGAATTGTGCAGGGAGCTGTTCCGTCGGATAACTCCGTTTCTTCCTTTATGATAGGCCAAGAATTGGCGGGGTGTTGAAACATGGCGGACTGATGTTGATGTTGCAAGCTGGATTTTGTAGGTGGATTACCTCCCTTCATGTACTTAACTTCCTTTATGATGCTGGATAGAAGCTCTGGGAGCGAGGAAAGAGAGTCAATGATTGGGGAGCAACAACAAACCGATTGTATGAGCTTTGTGGACGCTTGCGCCCCTAATATTAGGTTATTCAATTTGTCGAGTTTGTTGTCAATCCCTAACGTGAAAAGCGCTAGAGTGTTTAAAAGGTCAACCTGGACCGCCAGCTTTTCCGAATGGTAATTTAGAGCGGTGAATGTGTGTTCAAAAGTCTGGAGAAGTTGTGGCCAGACGCTGCTTGCTACATGCTCTTCTTTATGGAGTTTTTTTATTGAGCACTGAATTAAGTGTTAAATTAGGTAAGTTTTTGGTGTCTTTAAAAAAGGTTGATAAGTCCGCTAAAAGCTGCTCACTTGGGTCAGGAGATTTTGACTGTTTTTGTGGTGATAGCATAATAGCCCCTGGTGAAGAAAATGAAGTATGCTCGGAGCATTGCGCAGCTGACTGTACCATAGGGGTGATTATGTTTTGAGGTGAGTCAGGTAATTGACTATTGTTTGTGCATACATTAGTGCTTTGCCCATGAATTTGCGCATAAGTTAGTTGATAGGGAAAAACCTTTAAAGAAGCCATTGGCGACACCAAATGTTGGTTAATAAGTGTTTGTTGGGGTTCTGGTGGCTGTGTTGAATCAAGGCGGGGGTTTAATTCAGGCTGTGGGCCAACCAACTGGGGTTGCAAGTGGTCTAATACTTCTAATACTTCTATGTCCACTGGTGGAAGCGTGGGCAACTGGCCCAGTGGTGACTGAACTTGATGATTAGCATTAAGATTTTGATTAAGGGTTGCGTCGCCCCCATGGTCCCTGGGCGGATCGCTAAGTGATGATCCAAAGATGTAGACTCCTAAGGGTTGGGCCGACTTTTTGATTTCAAGAGACCAAGGTTGAAAAGAAGACGAATGCCGGAAGGAAGCACTTAGTTCAGCTGGTTCGACCGAGGCTCTAAGCTTCCTTGCCTCCGAGGGCTGGGACTGCCGCTGAAGTGACGAGTTGCTAATTGTTGGATCTTTTTAAAATAATTCAGCAAATTCGAGGATTTTAAGACTTTTGACCTGTCCGTAGTACTGCCTTTGTGTGGGTCACTGCCGTCGGTCGATGGTGGTTTTGCCACTTTTCCTGTTTCTTGCAGAGTTCTGGGCGATTTTTGACTGTCCAGGTGGGGCTCCTCTTCCCGGACAGGCTGTTTAGATCTCCTCCATTTGGGGGCTGCTGCAAACTTCCTTACTTGTCCTGATCTCATGGTTCCAGCTGTTAGAAGTGGGGCTGGTACTGCGCAAACTCCGGATGCGGAGCACGGCCAGGGGTGATAGAGTTTTAAAGTGTCCTGTCCCCAGGGAAGAGCAAGAGGATGTCCGACGTTCAGTGACTGGGTGGTTAATTGGCTGGCTAAATGGATGACTGACTAGCTTCGCAGACTAGTTGGCGAACTGGCTTCCTCTTATCTTCAAGGAGAGAAGCTTAGAGGCGTATCGTGGCTTTTACCCCCCACGCCACAGCGGGTGCCAGTGCTAGTGCAATGTCGAAAGGCACCCCCCCGCTCGGCTGTACCCACCCTCCCAGAGCGCTGGCCCGCAGCAGCCCTCACTCACCGCTCCCCTCGTGCCCTATCCGGGGGTCAACAAGTGGCCACACAGTTGGGTGGCACAACCAGGCTGACTCACAATGGCACAGGGGGCAGCGGGGCTGGCCACCGCTGGGCCGGGTCTGGGCAGGCACAAGGAGAGGAGGCGAGGGTAGCAGCCCCAGAGCTGGGAGCAACAGCCAGTCGACCGGGCTGGCGAGCAAGGACTGCAGGAGAATGCAGCACGCGAGCCCGTGCGAGCTGGACTGAGCAAGAGTAACACAGAGCAACACAGAGCAAACCCGGAGTTGACAGGAGAGGCCAGGAGGGGATCAGATGACTCGCGGTGGTTATGGGGGGGAATAGGGCGGGAGCATCCCGCAACAACAAGCAGCAGGCAACGCCTCTCAGCCACAACCCGCTCCCCCAGCCCAGGCTCAGATTCAAGCACTATTGCTTGACAGCCGTCAGCCGTCTCCCGACTTACCGGTGAGAGCCCGCTCCGTCTCCCCTCCTCCTCCGACCTAAGCCTTCACACCCCCCGTGGGGCCCCCGGCTCTCTGCCTCCGCTCTCGGCTCCTGGCTCCCGAACAGCTCGCACACACGCTCGCTCGCTCGCCGCAGTCCTGCCACGCCTACCTGCCGACACACCTGTGCTTCCGTTAGTGGGGCGCGGCCAATCTCCATGACAATTACTGACAGTGCACAGTTCTGTGGTTTTCATCATAAGCAAAGTAGCTTATTTGGTTGTTTTAAGTGAGGAACCATGATCCACGCGGCCCCATTTCGGAAAGCAGGAACAACTTCTGCATCATAGCCTGAGTCAAAAGCAAAGTGCCCACGCAGCCCCATTTCGGAAAGCTGGTAAAAGTACTGTATTAAATTCTACTCTGAGTCTGAAGCAAAGTAGCCACACAGCTCCATTTCGGAAAGCTGGTAAAAGTACTGTATTAAATTCTACTCTGAGTCTGAAGCAAAGTGGCCACACAGCTTCATTTCGGAAAGCTGGTAAAAGTACTGTATTAAATTCTACCCTGAGTCTGAAGCAAAGTGGCCACACAGTTCCTTTTCTGAAAGCAGGAACAACTTCTGCACTATAGCCTGAGTGTAGGAGAGTAGGGTCTGCTTCCTATGGTATGATTCTCTGGTTTTTCAACTTTAGTCTGGCTGTGGCCCTGCTAGTCCTGCCCACAGCCCAGCTGTTCTCTCCCTAAATTGATACCATGTACTTTAGGTACATACCAGATTGGTTACTGGGTCACCCTTGTGAGCCCCTTTATAGTGTACCCAAGGTACCCAGGGCATAGGTGCACCTTAGGCCTACCAGGGGCTGCAGCATGTATTGTGCCACCCTGGTTTGCCTTCCAAACTGACACCACAGGTCTGTTCGTACAGCCTGGGTAAGGTGGTGTAATCACCCCTTACATAGTATACCTATATCTACCTTTACATATAGACACATATACACCTATAAGCAACTCCTAAGGTAGGCCTCGACAATCCTGGAGGCAGAGTGCTTGGTGTTGTGTGAGAGGATGCCCTAGCATGAGCTGAGGATTTTGATGCATGTGCACCTAAATTACATATATATTTTACTTTAGATTAAATTTTGTTCCAATTTAAACTTATGAAAAATAATGTTAATTTAGTATATTCAAAATAATTAAATGTTGCATGTAAATTAAGCTGTAAATGTTGTACTTTTTAGTTTTGTTCCACATTTGAAATAATTTACATTATTTAACATAAAAATATGTTTTATATTATTTGTAAGTTTAATCTACTTTTTTATTTTCCCTATACTGTACTATGCGCAATTCTATAATATTGTCTACTTTTAACATAGCAGAAACTAAAAAATGATACAACACTATTATCTTAATTTAGCTTTGTATATTTAATTAATCTAAATATATTAAATTGCCAGGAATGTTGTAAAGATGTATTAATAATACACCCATCTCCATGAAAAGGTAATATTCTTTATTTTGTATTAAGAACTATTAAAGTTGTTGTATAGAATGATTTTAACCCCTTGGCTGCGGCTGTAATTCCGCAGCAGCGCTAGGAGGGAGGGGGGACCGCGCGGCGCCGCCATGCTCGTGACGGAACCACTCCGTCACAAGCCTCAGGGGCGCTGTGCTTGTGACGGAGTGGTTCCGTCACGACCCCACCTGCTCAATGGAACGCTCAACGCAGGCGCGAAATTGCTGCTGCGCAGGTGTGGCGGCCGGGCCGTGACGGAACCACTCCGTCATTAGCACAGCCCGTCCGTGGCTGGAAACGGAGTGGTTCCGTCACCAGCACCCGAAGGGTTAAAGTAATTTAATTCAAGTTCTATAAAAAAGTAATGTTACGTTACATTTTACATATAAAAAAGGTTAATAAAAATATGGTAAAATAAAATAAAACACTTTATTTTTTGATGTTTTGTATTAAATTAAATGTATGTATATTTTTAATGATTTAAAAAAATTTCATTTAATTTAACATTATTTCCTATTGGGCCTGAGGAGATTTTAAGCACCTACTTCTATTAATTTCTGTGGAAGGGTGTTGCAGTGTCAGTGGTTGACCACATGTGGGCCGGACTTATTACTACTCCTTTTTGGTTACAGGATTTTTATATTCCTAAATTTGATGAGTAACAGCTAAGCCTACACTTTTGAGTGATGATGAAAAGCCCAAAGTAGTAAAGTCACTCCAAAATGTAAGAGTAAACATACATGTGTAGATTTCCTCATGTGTAAATTTACGTTTGTAAATGGGCACTATCTTCTACAAAGCCATAATGACCAGTACCCCCACATATCTGGCTGCCCAGCTCACCATCTCAGGGGACTCTCAGCACACCTGCCATCTTTATGTCCTTAGACATTAGACGCAAAATAACCAAAAGGAAAAAAAAATCCCAACAGAGGTTAACCATATATACACACCCAGGAACGACATCCAAAAATCCATCAAGACGGCCCCTTCATTTAGGGAAATCAGTTAGGAAAGATCTGTAGACACCCCTCTTTGAAGATCACTACATCATGATGCATTCATAGTCTGTGTCTGTTCCCAGAACTCAGCTACCTCCTCCCATCATTCACTGACTGTATCGATGCCAAAGGCACTGCATAGCGCATTGCTGTGGTTAGGCTAGGTTTACACTATACAAATACCTCATGCATACATCCTGAGAACATTTGTGCACTCAAAAGATTCAGAAGTCAGCTAAAAGATTCTGGAGACAGACCTGCAGGATTAAATTACTAGTGTGACACACCACTTCCAGAAATAATGGACACCATTATAGAAATGAGAGAGAAGCTGCAGAGACTATATAATACGAATTTCTGTTTGTGAGAGGAAGAAGAACGGAAAGACTCTCTCGGTGAAGGTGGCCTTGCTGAAGGTGTGGAGGTGCTCCAGGGTCTCGGTGTTGTACAGAGACAGCCGCCCTGCTTCATAGTCGAGATACATCCCCAGCTTTCTGAGGGGGTCTTGCAATCGAAGGCGGTCTTCAGAGTAGCCGTACGAACGAGAAGGATCATCGGTGATAGCTGTATACTGACTAATATACAACCACAGAGCCCAAACCCCTGCCCAAGAGCCACCAATGTTTCTTCTCACAGACTCTCTGGCAATCCCAATGATCCAAATATCCTCATTTACCGGCAGCAGCTCTACCTCCCAGTAATGCTTCCCTGAGAGGAACCCTTCCTTCCCAAGCACAGACCCACTAGATGTGAATTTCGCACGTCTTCCATTCTCAGACAGGATCAGCTGATTGCTGGCTGTGTCCGGTTCCAGAGTCACCAGCTCTGCAGAAAGAGGAGAGACCATAGAGACGAAACATGAGTACAGAGATTACTATTGTGACATTCTGTAAATAAAGAGATAAGAGCTACAGAGCCTCCTCCTGAACATAGTCACAATCCTGCAAAGTGATCATACACCAGAAATCATGCGTAGGCGACACTGCCATCACCCACGATAGTTAGAGAGCTGGTAAGATCCTGTGTTCCACATGTGAGTAGATCATCCGTTTTACAGATTTATCTTTGTACACTGGTACCGACCGTCCTGTTTATCACATTATAAATACAGAACTACAAGAACCAGCATCTGAGAGTTACTGAAACATGGTGGTGGAATCATAGAACATCTACCCCGGAGCCACCTTGAACTAAGCCAGGGCCATGGAGGTTTCTGCAGGAAGCCCTTTGGTTATTGAAAAGGATCAAACTCGAAGAGCGCCTAGAATGCGATGTATTTATACATCAATAGGATTCTCATTTCTGTAAGTGGTCAATTAAGTAGATCACCAAAACTGTACTGCCAGAATTATTTTGCATATCCCCTTATGATTGGTTTCTACTTACCTTGTACTTATTAAAGTGTCATAGCTACATAGATACATTATACAATACTTTGCCATGATAACAGGCGCAAAAGAAACTCGAAAGGTCCATCCTCCACATTATCTTTAATTGAACCGAACCAGGTAACGTTGAAAGGTTTCTTGCATTTTACTTGCTTACATGTCACATGCCCATGTCTTAAGTTGGCTCAGGTGTGACATTTCAGGGCCTTGACATGATGTGTTCAGGGCTACTATATGCTCACTATCTCAATCCCCACTGGGAGAGAGAACAGTGAGGGTTGCATACACCATAGAGACAAACAGTGGTGAAGATGTTGCCATCTTAGATTTGATCCTGAACGTATTAACCAGATCATGAAAAAACAAGAGCCTGATGGTATTGTATGAAAAAATGTAGCTCCGTCTCAAGACTAAAATGTCGGCAACTACCACTTGTAATAAACAACACAAATGCCAGTACTGGACCTATTCTCAAAATTTTGTTATAACCCATATGAACAAAACATACTGGTCTGTTTGATATAGCGTCACTAGTTTATTATTCTATTTGTTTCACTAGTCTGTATTTTTTACTTAATTTATCATCAGAATTTTTTTTTTGTGCATATACAAAATATACAATTAAATACAATCTGTTGTAATGACATACACTCTCTATACATATTTACAACACATACATTCCCAACTTTTTGGCCAATACATTCATCCTACATTCATACACTCCCAAACATATAACATAAGTCCATAGGATGTGGCCCTTTGTCAACAAAGAAGTTTTTGCATATACAGTCTATGTGTCAGAGCCCGACTAAGCGCCTGCATTACAGCGCTAATTGGAAGATAGACTGTCATCCTTTCCGGGCAGGAAAAGACTACATTTCCCAGAAGCCTCGGCTGAGGCTACTTTAGACTGTGTGACACGCTTCCTGTTGCGTGTTATTCTGGGTTCAAGACTCGAGCAGGAGGAAGGAGGTCGCTTCTCTGCTGTTTCGTGTTGGACTCCTTGGGATGCTGCCGTGGTGAATTTCTGCACCAGGTAGGAGCGGTCCCCCGCCCTTCTTAGTCCGTCCTTGAGCGGAGCGCTGTAGTGCATCCCACGCGTTGCCGTTTTCCGGTGTGCGCAGTGAAGGAACTGCCGCGCATTGACTTTGTTTGGATTTTCGATTGAGCGGAGCGTGGTGGTTCATACCACACGCTGCCGTTTCAAAACTAGTTTTCAGGAGATTGTTTTGCTTTGATTCGGAGTGAAGAGCGGAGCGGAGTGGTAAGGGCACCACACGCTGCCGTGTCTTCTTGTTCACTGTGTGTATTTCTGTTGACAAACTTGATTTCTATACTACCTTGAGTAGGTGGTGCGCGGTGGCTGTCGCAGCTCCGTGTATCCAGAACAAGCGCTTGTTGAGGTGTGATCAAACCGATTTCATAACACTCGCGGAGCGCGGTGGCAGTCGCAGCTACACGTTGCCGTGAGAGCATACTGTCAAGTCTTAAGGAGGTTGTGCTCTTATGGTATTAGCCTATTTGCATACTATTCAACAGCCTTCTGTTATTGTTTGTTGAACTCTACCAATTCTTGTACCTGAGGACTACTATGTGACTTGGTGTTCATTACCATACAGAGCGGAGTGCTGTGGTTTTTGCGTCCCACGCATTACCGTGTTCTGTATGTTTGCACATTTGCTCCTCTACTTTTCCCCCTCAGTCCTGTTACTCTTTCATGGTGGAAACTCACACCCGGAACCCCTTATTCCAAAAGCTTAGACTCTTACTCAGGTATGATAGGAGGTATCTTGCCTGGTCCGTGTGTTTCAGTAGTTGATACGAGATTGGTCTTAACCAATGTATATTCCATATAGGTCTCGAGCATAACAAACAAGAGGGGGATCAGAGAAAATCTATTGCCAAGCCCTGCCTTTCCCCACAGGTATCTAGTCTATTAAGAAGTATGTTAGATATTAACTGTGCTGTATGAACGGTGTTCTTATCTCTGTATGTTCTGTCGTTTCAGGTACTTCCCTTTCCCAGCTGTCCCCTTCCTTCCCTTCCCTGTTTATTATTTTACATTTCCCCTCACCTAATGGCTCAAATCCTCTGTTGATATGTTATCAGAGTGTTTGTGACGTTTGGAGGTGGGCCTTATATTCGTCATCCGGATCCTGTGGGGCGTACCTGACACTATGTGCCCTAGTATCCTATTTCAATGTAACGACGTTACAAACAATGTTCAATTGGAACTAGATCTTATATTTTCCTGACATAGTCCTTCTAAACCTTATGGTTGACAATGGGCCATCTAAGGTTGACGCGTTTCGAACTCCCCGATTGCGGGGTTCTCCTCAGGACCAAAAAATTCTACAACACAAGAGACAAATGTGTCAGATTGAGTCACATATTCAAACATATTGCGTTCTTAAACAGACACAATCAGCCACCAATCGGCTGCCTTAAGCCTACCTTATTCCTAATGAATTCGGAATCCCTTTGAGGTGGGAGTTCATGTAAGGTGGTCGCAGTGTTCTAGACATAAACAGACAGTAATACAAGGACATTACTAAAATCTTCTGGTGTTTCTATCCGTTTTTCACAAATAAACATATATTGCCACAACGGCGATTTGGAGCACTGACCTTATTTACGTTGTGCGATGTGATCACAAGATTCTAAGCAGAAAGAGGCTAAGTGTTACTGGAGGCAGTTAAAACAATTGGTCTAGTGAACCAAATTTGGGAGCAACACTAACCTTACTCATAAAGTAGCGTCCCTGGGGTACCTAGGAAGAAAACCAGATGTCGGGAATTACTTGCCAAGTTCTGCCATAAACTAGCGTCTTTTTGGCTCGGGCGAGGTAACTAGGCTCTTACCCGGGATCAAGCGCAAATAATCCAAATCGAGCTTGAGGAATGCTGCCGGCGGTCGCTGTTTATGCGGTCCTACAAGCAAAACGGGAGCAATCAGTTCGTTTTATTTTCGCTGTGGCAAAAACGCTGGATTGTACGTAATCTCGCTATTTCTACTACTTACATTTTTTCGATGCCTTCTCCATTAAAGATATTCCAAGTTTGGCGTTCGAAAGTGACTTCTTCACTTTCTACATTCCTTCCTGGTCACATGGTTGCCATTTTCTTAAAGGGGCAATGCCTAGTGAACGCTCTAAATCTTTATTTGTATCAAAAGGTGTAAAACATTGACACGATTTGGAAGTGAAATAAAACTGGAAGAAACTTGCCTACATTGGCGTGTCTGATATTTACTTTTTGAGGGATTAGCCCAAACAAGCCTCAATCGTATGTCAACTCACAATTAAGATCTGAACCGATCTAGGCAGGGTATATGTCCCAACCAGGGTCCAAGCATTACATTTAGACAGCGATGCTCAGAGTTTTATGCAGTGGCTTTAAAGATTTCAGAAATCTCGTTTAGGCCATTTAAGGCAGTATTGTACTTCGTTATTAGCAGCGCTTCTCGTTGCCCCAATCTTGATTCTGTGTCCCCTCCTCTTGGGTCCTGGTCGATTTTTTAGATTATAGTCCAGCGTAAATCCTCCTCTTTGTGTTTCTTCATCAGCCAATGTTGAACCAGTGGCGCATTAGGTACTTCTCTCCTTATACGTGATTTATGTTGCGTAATCCGCTGCCGTGCCTCCTGTGTGGTTTTACCAATATATAGTTTCGGGCACGGGCACACAATCCCGTATACCACATTCTTGGTCTGGCAATTTGTAAACTTATCATGTCTCCAGTGTATTCCGTCAAAACTGAACACTGCGCCCTCATCTGTTTCTTCACAGCATGTACAATTCCCACACTTGCGTTGTCCCACTATTGGAGGTAGCCCCATCATCCCTCTCAATGTAGGTTTAGTCTCACGGGGTAAGGCTGCCCGAACGACATAATTAGCCACACTCCTTTCTTTCTTAAACGCAAACAGGGGTGGTTCCTGTAAGTCACCATGTAAATGTTTCACCAGATACCAGTTTTGCAACACAATTTTTTGCTGTTGATGTATATTAGGGCCAAAAGTGGTTACACACACAATCCTTTTTGAGTCAGGTCGTTCCTTCTTCTGTAACAAAGTTTCTCGGGGGACCCACCACGCTCTTCTCAACTAATGTTTTACAAATTTTTTTGGGTATCCTCTTTCAAGTAGCCATCCCATCAGCCCATTGGCATGTTTGAAGTACTCGTCTTTATTGGAGCAATTTCTTGGTATTCGTAACAATTGCCCGAAAGGCAGGTTTTGCTTGAGGCTTCTAGGGTGGTGACTTTTATAGTGCAATGCTTTGTTTCTATCAGTTGCTTTACGAAACAATGTTGTACCCAATGTGCCTTCTGTTGCATACACTTCCACATTTAGAAAGGTGATACTTTTATTAGATGCTGTATGACTGAATTTAATGTCCTTGGTCCTCAGGTTGAGCCAAGTCACGAAGTCATTGAGTCTCTCTTGGTTCCCTGACCAAATAAAAAATACATCATCGATGTATCGCATGTATTTGGTAATGAATTCGGCAAACGGGTTGTTATTATATATGAATCTATTCTCATATAGACCCTTAAATAATACGGCCAGCTCCAGTTCAAAGGGGCAGCCCATGGCCACCCCCTTAATCTGGAAAAAGAATTCTGTGTCGAACTGAAAATAGTTCTTTTGTAAGGCAAATTTGGCGAGTCTCACTATGTAATCTGTAGGTACTCTTGTCGGTCGTTCCCTTTGGTCCAAGAAGAAAGTTAACGTTTCTATTGCCTGTTCCTGGGGTATTTGAGTGTACAATGAAACTACGTCCATTGTAACCATTAACTGACTGGTCTCATCAAACCGAACTCATGATATTTCATTCTAAAAAGCTGTCGTATTTTTAAGATGCGCCGGAATTTGTTCCACAAATGGTTTCAGAAAAAAGTCGATGTATTTAGCCACCGGTTCTGCAAAAGATTCGCACCCAGATACAATTGGGCGACATGGGGGGGTCGTTTGCATCTTTGTGCACTTTCGGGAGAACATAAAAAACCGGTATCCTAGGTTTCTTATTCTGAAGGTAAACAAATTCCTTGGGTCCTAGGATACCTGAGACGTGTCCCTCCTGAAGGATGGCAAAAAGCTAATTTTGCAGTTCCTTTGTGGGATTATTACTGATCTTTTTGTAGCAAGTTGGATCCTCAAGTTGGCGTCTCACTTCTTTTTTATGTTTATTAATATCCCAAAGGACGACCGCTCCACCCTTGTCCGCCTGTTTGATTATTACTGATTTATCATTTTTTAGAGAACTGATGGCATCCTTCTCATTTTTAGATAAGTTGAAGTTAACATACTGTTTCTTCTTCTCAAGGGCTTATATCCCTGATAGTATTGTCCTCTCAAATGTAATAACCTCTTTGGGGGTCTTAAATGCCAGTGGACAAAACAGTGATTTTTTACGCAGGCCCGTGACTTCTGTACTCTGGATCTCTGGTGTATCTTTAAAGAATGTTTTCAGACGTATTTTCCGGCAGAATTCTGTCGCTTCAAATTTCATTTTCACAAAGTCTGTTGGTCTTACAGGGACAAATGAAAGCCCTTTTTCCAGAATAGCTATTTCTGAGGTAGTTAACACGCATTCGGACAGATTAAATAGTGGTGATAATTTTAACTCCTGTAATACTGCGTCTGGTTCTCATTTCCCATAGTTGGTAATTGGGACGTGACCGACCCCTTGCTCGCTGACGGCCTCTGTCTAAAAAAGGCTGGGAATTTTGTTGCTGATTTTGTTGTTTACCCCTAAAACTTGAATTGCTCCTTGTGTTACTTGTATCTGTTTCTCCACCTGATGAGGAGGAGGTATCCGAGAAGGTCAGGAATTTATTCCTTGAACGTCCCTGGTTGTCCTGGAAGAACCGTCTTTGATTTGGTCTTGTGTGAAAATCTTGTTGTAGATACGGGTACACTGTTTCTAATGTAAAGTTCTTTTTATCCGATTCAAACTTGTTCTCTTTTTGGGTTACTGAATAATCCTTGAAATCAAGTATTTCCTTCTCTATTTTCTCAAGGAGCCCTTTTGCATCCGAGATTAGTTGGTTGTTTTGAATTTCAGTTTCCAGAACTGAGATTTCTTCCAATTGCTTGATAGAAATCCTATGCGCTGTTTCTACAGTCAGGACCATAAGGTCCCTACTGCACTTCGTCTCTATCCCGCTAAAACCTTTTTTATATTCTGGGTCGTCCACAAATACCATTGGGGTATTTCTAATTTGCAATCCGGAAGGGATCGTGCCCGCCCGCAAGGGTTGAAGCAAGAAATGACCGTGTAGATCCGTTCTGATTTGTTTTTTACGTAGCCTAATTAGTCGGTCCGATTCATTTTGGGTCTTTGCTGTTAGGCTTAAGGTGGCAGAAGCGAAAAACGGTGGTGCACTAATCAATCTTTGGATGTGTTCTTCGCTATATGCGAACGTATCTCTCTCTGACATATTCTGAACTAAACAATTAACACTTAAACAAAGACACTGATTTGGACAATATGTACACCAACACAAGACAACACTTGGTGTAAATGTTACCCTAAATGTGGAAGGTATAACTCTACCCCAAACGACCTCGCGAGCCACGCCCGCACTCTAGTCAGATAAACAAAACAGGGTCTTGACTCCTAACCCAGCAAGGCTAAGCCAAATATATGTAATAAACAACACAAATGCCAGTACTGGACCTATTCTCTAAATTTTGTTATAACCCATATGAACAAAACATACCGGTCTGTTTGATATAACGTCACTAGTTTATTATTTTATTTGTTTCACTAGTCTGTATTTTTTACTTATTTTGTCATCAGAATTTTATTTTGTGCATATACAAAAGATACAATTAAATACAATCTGTTGTAATGACATACACTCTCTATACATATTTACAACACGTACATTCCCAAATTTTTGGCCAATACAAGCAAGTCCTACAAGCAAAACGCAGAGCAATCAGTTAGTTTTATTTTCGCTGTGGTAAAAACGCTGGATTGTACGTAATCTCGCTATTTCTACTACTTAAATTTTTCAAATGCCTTCTCCATTAACGATATTCCAAGTTTGCGTTCAAAAGTGACTTCTTCACTTTCTACATTAAGGTTCAACATTGGCTGATGAAGAAACACAAAGAGGAGGATTTACGCTGGACTATAATCTCAAAAATCGACCAGGACCCACGAGGAGGGGACATAGAATCAAGATTGGGGCAGCGAGAAGCGCTACTAATAATGAAGTACAATACTGCCTTAAATGGCCTAAACGAGATTTCTGAAATCTTTAAAGCCACTGCATAAAACTCTGAGCATCGCTGTCTAAATGTAATGCTTGGACCCTGGTTGGGACATATACCCTGCCTAGATCGGTTCAGATCTTAATTGTGAGTTGACATACAATTGAGGCTTGTTTGGGCTAATCCCTCAAAAAGTAAATATCAGACACGCCAATGTAGGCAAGTTTCTTCCAGTTTTATTTCACTTCCAAATCGTGTCAATGTTTTACACCTTTTGATACAAATAAAGATTTAGAGCGTTCACTAGGCATTGCCCCTTTAAGAAAATGGCAACCATGTGACCAGGAAGGAATGTAGAAAGTGAAGAAGTCACTTTCGAATGCCAAACTTGGAATATCTTTAATGGAGAAGGCATCGGAAAAATTTAAGTAGTAGAAATAGCGAGATTTCGTACAATCCAGCGTTTTTACCACAGCGAAAATAAAACTAACTGATTGCTCCGCGTTTTGCTTGTAGAACCGCATAAACAGCGACCGCCAGCAGCATTCCTCAAGCCCGGTTTGGATTATTTGCGCTTGATACCGGGTAAGAGCCTAGTTACCTCGCCCGAGCCAAAAAGACGCTAGTTTATGGCAGAATTTGGCAAGTAATTCCCGACATCTGTTTTTGTTCCCAGGTACCCCAGGGACGCTACTTTATGAGTTAGGTTAGTGTTGCTCCCAAATGTGGTTCACTAGACCAATTGTTTTAACTGCCTCCAGTAACACTTAGCCTCTTTCCGCCTAGAATCTTGTGATCACATCGCACAACGTGAATAAGGTCAGTGCTCCAAACCGCCGTTGTGGCAATATATGTTTATTTGTAAAAAACGGATAGAAAGACCAGAAGATTTTAGTAATGTCCTTGTATTACTGTCTGTTTATGTCTAGAACACTGTGACCACATTACATGAACTCCCACCTCAAAGGGATTCCGAATTCATTAGGAATAAGGTAGGCTTAAGGCAGCCGATTGGTGGCTGATTGTGTCTGTTTAAGAACGCAATATGTTTGAATATGTGACTCAATCTGACACCTTTGTCTCTTGTGTTGTAGAATTTTTTGGTCCTGAGGAGAACCCCGCAATCGGGGAGTTCGAAACGCGTCGACCTTAGATGGCCCATTGTCAACCATAAGGTTTAGAAGGACTATGTCAGGAAAATACAAGATCTAGTTCCAATTGAACATTGTTTGTAACGTCGTTACACTGAAATAGGATACTAGGGCACATAGACTGTATATGTAAAAACGTCTTTGTTGACAAAGGGCCACATCCTATGGACTTATGTTATATGTTTGGGAGTGTATGAATGTAGGATGAATGCATTGGCCAAAAAGTTGGGAATGTATGTGTTGTAAATATGTATGAAGAGTGTATGTCATTACAACAGATTGTATTTAATTGTATATTTTGTATATGCACAAAAAAATGTTTCTGATGATAAAATAAGTAAAAAATACAGACTAGTGAAACAAATAAAATAATAAACTAGTGACGTTATATCAAACAGACCGGTATGTTTTGTTCATATGGGTTATAACAATATTTAGAGAATAGGTCCAGTACTGGCATTTGTGTTGTTTATTACATATATTTGGCTTAGCCTTGCTGGGTTAGGAGTCAAGACCCTGTTTTGTTTATCTGGCAACTACCACTTGGGCCTCCCTGACCATAGCGATTTCCAGATTCATGTTTGTAAGAAATTGATTATTATTTGGGGTGGACAACTGCCTACTTCAAGAAACAATCACAACCGTTGTCAGGGTGCTCCTTGAAAGTCAGTAAATTAATCTGAGCTCAACCTCCTGGTAGCTATAACAGCAAATATGCTTAACCTGTGGCAATGTGTAAAGTACAAAGTTATAAAGTCAAAATACAAAAGAATACAAATCCCAATCCAAATTACAAAAAAAGTCCAATTTAATAACACAATGACACCAAAATGACAAAAATTCAATACAGCAGATGTGATTTTCTGAGTTTTAGGAAGAATCGCGCCATACAGCACATAGACCAATGATAATGGCTGTGGTAGACTGGGACCTACGTCTGATTTGAAGTCAACCCATATGAAGCGAGGGTCCGATAAACCAACCAGGTCCAGTACACCAACCAGGTTCGATCTGGTCAACGTTTTTACCTTCTTACTTAGTATTTGAGGTCCCATTCCACCACAGGAGTACACTTCTAAAGCCCCCCAGGATCTCAGGGAAGCAGAGGGATTCACAGGGAGAATAAAAGAGACTCCGGTAGAGACCAACATCTGAATCCAGTGCAGGTCTACTTGCCACTGGTCAGCTGAGCACTTCCAAGGAAAAACCTCTTGCAGATTGTTGTATCCCTGTAGCCACACAGGTCATCAGGCAACTCACCCTTGAAGTCCACTTCTTTGTCCTGAGTACTGTGGAAAAGTAAATTTTGCCATGTTCTGTGTCCCTACGCGTCCTCCATCATATGTTATCTGTGCATGATTAATATGCATATGTTATTCCCCATGTTCGATTAAAGACGCAATTATAGTTGTGTCCACCTTTAGTATGTCAGTTTCCAGTTCTCGTGAATACTACGAATATCAGGCCCATGTAAAGCTACGTTGCCACGTTTCTCAGTGTGCACGTTATTCCATTGTAAAATCACCGTTTCTAGGCCTCAAAAGGGCCTGGACACCAGATTCAGCTCCTGTCCCCCGAAGCCTCGCTGAGGAGCGATACAGCCCCCACCTGTATCCTCGACCCTTCACTTACTTCCTGCCTCGCAGTGCCCGGTTCAGCCTGGCTCTGCCTCTGAGTCTGCCAAGAGTATGTTATGATTCGAGTTATCAGTACAGCCCTCCTTCTCTGCATTCCTAAAGCTACTGAATCGCATCAATAGTTTCCGTCATTGTCTAGCCTCTACGTCTCCATGTAAGAGAAATACTGCATTTAATGGTCATTTAATATTCTTCATCACGCACTACATGTAGAATAATGCATGCTCCAGTCTTAGAGTCCGTTAGCCTCTCCCCTCCTGACTCTTAGTTTATATCAACATGTTCTCTAAACATCAGATACTAGATACTGCTTAGGTACATGTCGCCCTGACTCTCCAGACTTCAGTCTCTGCTCCTAGCACAGAGTTCATAGCCCCCAGCTTCTCCTAGTAACACGTCATTGCCAGTTTGCGCGCACCATCAGGTTAGAGGTCCCGGCTCCTTAGGTAGCCCCCTCCATGGTTTCCACCCCATTCATGACATATTCTGTTACGTTTGCATCACATGTCTATGTATACGCCCTGTTACACCTCTTTTCACCCTTATCTTTCGCGACTGCTACGCGTCACGCCTATTGCTCCACCCACTGCTACGCCTATTGCAATGTAATGCTATGTGTTTGCGCTATGTATATATGCTCATGTACTGTTATTAAAAAGTTGTCCCTTGTCCCGATCCTGCCCCCCGGCAGCTGCCATCCTATTCCCGTGCAGGTCGTCCTGTTCCTGTCCTTATGCTGTATTAAACCTGCGAAACTCCTACTACCTCGAATCTTGACTCTTATTTATTGAGCTATCTGTTATTCATTTATGCATTCAAAAATAGGGTATTATTTATTTATTTACCACATAATGGCACCCGAATAGGGACTTGCCCTTTCCCCACGCGTCGGTGAAGCCACGCCGACCCCCTGACCCTCTGCAGTCGTGACGGAACTCTTCTGCGCACCGGCAGATATTTCTGCTTCAAGTATCCCTCAGGCCCACGGAGGAGACGGAGGAGGCGGTCCAGCATCCAGACGAGACGGTGGAGGAACGCGGCGAGTCCCGACCAGAGCCCAAGCCGAGAGTCCAAGATCCGAGGTATCCGGAGGCCCACCTGTAACTGAAGTCCGAAGTTCGTCCGTCCGGCGTCGTAGCAGTCCAGTCCAGTCCGAGGCCTTCCGTTTTTGCTGCCCGGTGAGTACCGTTACTGGGGTGGTATCTAGACAGGGTCAATCTAATTGTCTCTGGTCTGTGGGTTGGTGGTACACAGACTCACAAACGAAGTGTCCACTTCGGTGGATGCGGGTCCTGACGTGTCTCTTTATGAGACCGGTAAGTTTCGTACTGTTTCAGCAGTGCATCTAGTTTCTGTTCTAGTCAGTTCTGTTCTCGAGAAAATTCATGTATTCTGTGTTCCGTATTCCAGGTAGTATTCTGTCCGAACTGTTATTTTAAATGTTCTTCATGTATTTTAATGTCGTGGTATGAATGGGGAATAAGTATCGTGTTCATTGTGTATTGTATTGTGTCTAGATTACAGTTCAGTCATGCCCTTGTTTTCTAAGTTACGTCAGTTAAAAACTAGAAAGGGTCTGCTGGAAGCAGCAGTTCCTGTCCCGCCTAGGGACAGTCCAGGTCATTTTATGTATCAGAAGCATGGCATAAGCGCCATATTGTATCTAGATTTATGGGTCGAGTATACCAAACAGTTAGAGGAAAAGTATAGATGGCCTGTGTCAGGCACATGGGATGCCGAGTGCATCATGAGAGTAGAAGAAGCATTATGGAAAAAGAAAGCCAGACAGTCACAGAAAGATGCCATCGAGTTATGGCGCAAAGAATCTCATAAAAGAACCGAAAAAGAAATCAGAAAGTCAGAATTAAGTAGAGAATCCTTGGAACGAGCCCAAGAAAGGGAATTAATCGAGATTGGTGAACGAGTTAAAACCGAACAGTCAGACAGACAGAGGCATGCTCTTATTAAGGGTATGTATCCTCTTCTTGCCGAGGGTCTGCCAAAAGCGACCCCGGAGGCATCCAGTAACTTTCCGCCACCATTAGTTCCGACCAAGCTACGTCACAAACCGACCGCAGCTGATATTTTCATTTCGTCCTATTTGGACGACACAGTCCCAGAATATGCAAATCCTGTTCGCGCTCCGCCAGTCCCTGTAAATCAGGCACTCCCCGTTTCTCCAGACACCGGGGTACCCCTTGCAGTACCTGTTACGGTCCCCCCGGTCCAGCCCGCCATACCAGTTCAGCCCGCATTTCAATTTCCTGCCACACTAGTACGAAGAGGATCAGTCGACGATTCTAGTTTAGGGGCCGCAGGAGGAGGTCCTCCTCAGACCCCGCCGCCACACAAGCGTTTAACGTCAGCCGAATTACATGCACAAGCGTCACAGCGTACGCCCAGACATCAGTCTGTAGCAGAAATAAGAAAAGCCCTTAATGAATGCGGCTATGATCCAGTCCCAGGCGAGGATAATATGGTTTTATATTCATTACGTGTAAGAAAGGTGGCCGAGTATCTAGTCACCCTACCGAATATGAAAGAAGATCTAGACAGAATATATCGTTTCATCCGTACAGGGGATGATCCAGAAAGCATTGGCGAAGTCATGTCTCAAAGGAAAGCCGAGATCCAGCTCATGATACTAAAGTTTTTGATTAATTGTTTAATAAGAGAACAAGATTACCCGTCCAAAGATCAAGCCGAAATGAGAACCCTGACAAAGTGGAGTGATAATATAGCCGAGGGTAAGCACAGGACCATCAGTGCTATGGAAAGTATGTACAAGAAAATCCGTAAAGAAATAATAAAGTTACACGAACAGCGTAAAGCAGCACAAGTAAGCGAGAAAGAAAGTAACTCTGATACTGAAGAGGTAGACGACGAGAATTCCGCCAGAATAGCGTATGTAGGAAAATCTAGATTTCCAGATCGCCATTTACGCCTAGAACACAAGTCAACTTTCCATCATCCAGCACCAGAACAAGGTTCTCTAGAACAAGTGTTTCAAGCTACCGATCACATTCTGAAATCACGAATCGGTTACAGTGAGTTAAGTACTATGCATGAACAAGAACTAGCCCGATCAGCAGTCCGATGGACTACTGATTCTACCACTTTTCCAGATGAAATAGTGGCACAAATGTTTCTGAAAATGCCCCCAGCCGAGCAACGACTGGCGGGTATGTATATGATTCAGCACCTCATTACATTGTATGAGGGTCAGCACTCTGATCCAGGCCCGTTACATGATATCCTGAACGAGTTACTCCAGTATAGATGGAAAGGTCTAGGTACCGATTTAATTAGTGTCATTCTAGAACAGCGTCACAAATATAGAACGTTTTTGAACCCGCATTTTGTTCATGTCTCACCCCCAGAAAGTAAACCATTTTACATGGAAAGACAGAATCCGTTACGAGAAGTCCACCCAGTTAGAGGAACGGGTGGCGAACTAGAACGAGTGTTTGTTTACACCCCGATCACAAAGATGGAACTCTTAGAGATGAAAAAATTAATTCCCTGTCACGATAAAGATCCAGCAGGGTTCCATCGAGAATTAAAAGACATGCTCCGTATGGGAGAATACACGTATCCAGATATAATTAAAATGTTAAAGGTTCTGCTGCCCGCAGGGGTGTATGAAAAGCTCAAGGAAAAAGAATGGGAGGTGGGAGAGAAAAAGATCGATTGGGCAGTTCTAGAAGCTGAAGATAAGGCACGAGTACCAGGTACCGGTCTTGGAGCGAAATGTAAAGAATTACCTGAATTATTGATTCAAGTTTTACCCAGATTGTTAACAACGAAAAAGGAAGACTGGGATGCAATCTCAGCCTGTAAACAGAAACAAGACGAAGACATTAGTGATTTTTATTCTAGATTTGAGAAATGTTTTAGCATCAACAGTGGCCTCAAGACAAGTAGTGAGTCATACCCTCACCTTTTTGTTACTAAATTAGTCGAGAATTCAAGTCCACAAATTAAGAATCGAGTTTTGAAAGTCGAAAGTACCTGGCAAGCTAATACCCCGTCCCAGATGTTACAGATGCTCCAATACCACCAGAATAGAATCAGAGAAGAGCAAGAACACGAGAGAAAACGTATGAAAGACACGAAAATGAAAGTACTAGTTGCACAATCTGTTCCTCAAGACAGTCAGAAGAGGGGTCCGAATCAAGCCAGTCATCCTGCAGCTCCCGTTAAAGGGAACTGCAATTATTGTAAACAGCCAGGTCATTTTATAAACGAGTGTGCAGTTCTGAAACACAACATAGCTACTGGTAAGACTAAAGAAAGACCACGTCCGCCTAGACAAGAACAAGTTTCACAGATTCCTCAGCCACAGAATGCACCACAGACAGTTACAGCACCGCAGCCCATCGCTGCAACACAGCACGTTACACAGCAGATGTACCAGTATGCACAGTCTGAGTATCCAGAGTATCAGCCATATTCATGAAACAGCCTAGAGAGGGAGGTAGGCTTGCCTCTCATCGAGATACCTGTAGATCAAGAAGGTCCCTATGTTCACAGTCAAGTATTAGGGAAAGACAGAAAGTTTTTGATTGATACAGGGGCAAGTAGGACCACAATTAGCCACGCCGAAGTTCCAGGGGCTCCGCTCTCAGGCTCAAGAAATGTTTCCCTTGGATTTTCAGGAAAACCCATTGTAAATGAAATATCAAAGCCAGTTACTCTAGAAGTAGGTCCATTGTCTCGTACTACTGATCTGTTACTTACTAAGTCATGTCCAGAGAATCTATTAGGTATTAAAACACTGAAAGAGTTAGGTGCAGTTATATGCTGTTCCCCAGAGGGAATACGTCTGTTCCTGCGTGACTTTAAGGGTCACTATGTATTACGAGATTTTGATCCCAGATTGTCCAATGTTCCGCAGCATCTATGGGCGCAAGGTCCAACTGATGTTGGTTATATGCAAATCACACCCCATCGTGTGACTCTCAAGCCAGGTGTAGTGTTACCACGAATCAGACAGTATAGATTGCCACCGGAGGCTGTAGCAGCCTTATCCAAAATTATTGACGAGCTCATCGCTCAAGGAGTAGTTGTAGAAACTGACTCCAATGTATGCAATTCTCCGATCATTCCAGTCATGAAACATACTGATCCAAATGCACCCCCAGTATATCGATTAGTGATTGACCTACGAGAGCTTAATAAATGTATTATTCCCCAGTACCCAGTGGTCCCAGATATCTCTTCCCTATTAACAGCCATTGATTCCGAAGCCATGTTCTTTACTGTAATCGACCTCAAGAATGCATTTTTTAGTGTCCCCATTCATCCAGACAGCCAGTTCCTTTTCGGATTTTGTTTAAATGGAAGGAGCTATATGTTCACACGAGCTCCTCAAGGTTTCACAGAAAGTCCTAGTATTTACAGTCAAGCACTTAAGAGACAACTAGACAACATTCACATGCCAACTGACACTGCCCTGCTCCAGTATGTCGATGATCTACTGGTCACAGCCCGTTCTGAACGTGCTTGCGAGCGAGCATCCCTCACAGTTCTGTATTTCCTAGCAGAGATGGGGCACAAGGTGTCCCCTTCGAAGCTTCAATTCTGTGTCCAGCAAGTGGTATACTTAGGACACTTACTGTCCAAGAGGGGTAGGCAGTTGACACCTGACCGTATCCAGTTAATAGCGAGTCTTCCTCAGCCCAGGACCCAGAAGGAGGTACGTGCTTTTATCGGCCTCACTTCTTACTGCCGACAATGGATTCCTCAGTATGCATTTCTAGCCAAGCCACTGATACAGTTAACGACACAGGAGGGAGCCGTATCGACTGTCCTCCCTTGGACATCTGAACATACACTCAGTTTCAATGAGTTAAAGAAAGCCCTATGTCAAGCTCCAGTTCTAGCCACACCAAGCTACAGTAAGCCTTTTACACTTTTCGTCACAGAACGTGAAGGTACAGCATTATCTGTTCTCACACAAGATCAAGCAGGACAATACAAGCCTTGTGCTTATTTTTCGAGCACATTAGATCCTGTAGCCCAGGCTCTCCCTGCGTGCCTCAAGTCAGTTGCAGCCACAGCACTAGCTATCAGACAAAGTGATTCCATAGTATTAGGACACTCCCTGACAGTACAAGTTCCACACTCCGTGGAAGTTCTTTTAAACCGAACACAGACTCAACACTTGACAATCGCACGTTTAACAGGTTATGAATTGACACTGTTCCAGCCACACATAGAAATCAGACGCTGCAACATCCTGAACCCTGCTACACTGTTACCATCAGTTACTTTAAGTCCGGACACACACGACTGTGTGGAAGTAGTTAATATTACGACAAAGCCAAGACAAGATCTGACAGATATTCCGTTACCAGATCCCGACCTGACACTTTATGTGGATGGTTCATGTATGAGAACAAGTACAGGAGAACTAGTCGCCGCGTATGCAGTGACTACCGACACCGAAGTTATTAAGACACACCGTATTGACACCCTGTCCGCTCAAGCAGCAGAGCTAGTTGCTCTGACACAAGCCTGCATACACGCTAAGAACCGGAAAGTTAATGTTTACACAGATTCACGCTACGCATTTGGAGTCGTACACGACTTTGGAGTGCTCTGGCAGGAGAGAGGTTTCATGACTTCTCATGGAACCAAGATTCAGCATGGTCTCCTTATTCAAGCTCTGTTAGATGCCATACATTTACCGACATCCATTGCTATCATGAAATGCAAGGCACACACGAAAGTTACTGACATTATTTCCCAGGGTAATGATCTAGCAGATCGCACAGCCAAGCTTACAGCTCAGACTCCAGACATTCCAGTTGACATGACACACACTCCAGATCCGACTACATGTATGACAGTTAAGGACCCTACTCAAGATGTCATAGATATCCAGTTACATGCTACTCCCGAAGAAATCAAGAAATGGTCCGAACAAGGAGGGGTCCAGACAGATCAAGGATGGTTAACGAAAGGAAAAGCCACTTGGTTTCTCCCCGACTCTATGGTTCAAGTCATTATCAATACCGCACATAGTCCAGCACATTTAGGAGAAAAAGCTATGTTAGACAGTATCCAGAACATTTGGTTCAACAAGCATTTACGAGCTGCAGCCAAGCAGAAAGTCCGTACCTGTATGATATGTTGTCAGTTTAATCCAGGTAAAAGTGTCCCGGTGGAACAAGGTGGATTCCAACCTCCTGACCACCCTTTTGAAGTCCTCCAGATGGATTATATTCAGATGGAGCGATGTCGAGGTTTCAAGTATGTCCTTGTAGTTGTATGCGCTTTGTCCAGGTGGACAGAAGCATATCCAGTCCCAGATTACACAGCCGCGACCACTGCCAAGCAGTTGGTTCGTGAGTTCTTCCCCCGTTATGGACTCCCTAGGGTCGTATATTCTGATAACGGCCAGCCATTCTCCTCAGAGTTAATGAAGCATGTTTCCCTTTTGTTAGGGTACCAGTGGAAGTTCCATTGTGTACGCCATCCTGAAGCAGCAGGTCTCGTAGAGAGACATAACCAGACCCTGAAAATACGCATCGCCAAAGTATGTAAAGAGAAAGGTGTGGACTGGCTAGTAGCTCTGCCAGTCGCTTTGTTCTATATGCGCATGGTCGCACATTCCAGATCAGGTCTGTCCCCGTATGAGGTCGTTTTCGGCCGCCCCCCTAACATGTGGGGTACCCCCAGACCCCGAAGTATTACCGATGTTTCAAGTAATATGCTGACAGATTACCTAGCTTCCTTGATGTCTGCCCTCAACTCTTGTCGTTCACAGGTTGCCGCCGCATTTCCAGACAATACCGAGGTGGCACCGCATGAAATCGTTCCAGGATCCATGGTCCTGGTGCGAAATTTTGACCGCTCAAGTCCGCTAGAGCCTCGCTGGAAGGAGCCCCGACAGGTCCTCCTCGCCACCCGTACAGCCGTGAAGTTGGAGGGACGCAAAGGCTGGGTGCACCTTTCGCACGTAAAGAAGTTTTATGGACTGAAACCCGTCTCAAAGAACATTTCCCAGGATTTGAAGGACTGCCAAAGTACTATTCTTAAGGACTGTCCCGCAAAGAACAATGATACTGCACCCCTCCCGTCAGAGAAAACTCCACAGCAGGAGTATAAGTTGAAACTCCGGTCTAGTAAAATAAGTCAGCCAGTTTGATTGTCTAAGTCCTCCCCTAGGTGAAACGGTTAGACTGTTTCTGACATGTATAAAATAGACCCCCATAGTGAGAGAGTTAGTCAAAACTCAATCCGATGTATCGTTTTTCTATGTTTCATATTATTTCTCAGTATTATGATTTCCTGCACCAGTTATGCATTTTACCTGTATTTTCCAGTTTCTCATGTAAATAAGTCTGCTAATGTTACGGTGGAGCACACGTTTAGTGATCTGCCTCCTCATGAACTCTCTTACCGCCTCGCTATGCGAAATAATTCTTTCATCCGCATGTTACATTATTCACACCAGACCAGCAATGCCAGTAATTGTTGGGTGTGTGGTCGACTCCCCCCTTTTCAGACACCGAAGGGAGTTCTGCCACTCTTTCCTTATCCTTTTTCACATAATGGTTCGTGTGGAGCATGGTCCACGTTAACGTCATCCTCAACAGATATGTCTTTTCTTAACAGTACATGTTTTCCAGACAAGCAAGGTCTCCCCCACAGAACCGGGTTAGATCTAGAAAATGAAGTGTATAATTTAGGTAATTATTCTTCGAATTTCATGGTCCTGAATGTTCAGTCTGATACTACTCCAGACTTACCTGCAATTTCAGTACTACCAGTCAAAGGCGAATTATGTGTCCGAAATAATGGTTCTACACACGTAGGACATAGTGATTGTACTACTATTGTCAAGTATAGTGACAGTGGGAAATCTATTTTCAAAGCTTCACGTCATTCTTATTTTATTTGTGGTCAGACCGCATATGTTCGTCTGCCCCTCGATTGGGAGGGAACCTGTTACATTGCCTTCCTACTGCCACCTGTTTTTCTAGCCCCACCCGACTACCATAGGAATTCCCACCTAGTACATACCAGACACAAGAGAAACCTCCCGATTGTCGATTATACTGAAACTGCTCTAGAACAATATATAGATATCAATAAAGGTGTCTTCCCTTATTTAGGTACAGTTGTGAATAGTAAACTGATACGTAGGTTAACCAGAACCCTTGAAGCAGTAGTAATTGAGACTACTTCTGCTCTAAGTAATCTAACCGAAGAACAATCCTTTATGAGAATTGTCGTGCTCCAGAATCGTCTCGTCCTTGACGTCATATTGGCCGATAGGGGCGGGGCCTGTAGAGTCATCGGATCTAGTTGCTGCATTTTCATTCCAAATAACGCGCCGTCTGTTTATTCAGCTATAACCAGACTTCATAAAATTGCCCATCTGTTACACCACAATCCAGGCACCTGGACATGGTCCGGTTGGTTCTGGAATATAATTTCCGCCTGGGGATGGAAAGTCTTGTCCTTTCTAGGTATTGCAGTAGCGATCATATTTAGCTGCTGCCTCTGTATACAATGTGGCCCTGCGATTTGCGGCATTTGTGCTACCTCTTGTATTCCTAGTCCCAAGCCCCGTTCTAAAACCCGTTCCAAGAAAATTCGAGACGAGCAAATGATACTGTATGAAATGATAGATGGTATCATGAATATTGATGTTTCCTGAAGGAAACGTAGTGACAAGGAGGGAATGTGGAAAAGTAAATTTTGCCATGTTCTGTGTCCCTACGCGTCCTCCATCATATGTTATCTGTGCATGATTAATATGCATATGTTATTCCCCATGTTCGATTAAAGACGCAATTATAGTTGTGTCCACCTTTAGTATGTCAGTTTCCAGTTCTCGTGAATACTACGAATATCAGGCCCATGTAAAGCTACGTTGCCACGTTTCTCAGTGTGCACGTTATTCCATTGTAAAATCACCGTTTCTAGGCCTCAAAAGGGCCTGGACACCAGATTCAGCTCCTGTCCCCCGAAGCCTCGCTGAGGAGCGATACAGCCCCCACCTGTATCCTCGACCCTTCACTTACTTCCTGCCTCGCAGTGCCCGGTTCAGCCTGGCTCTGCCTCTGAGTCTGCCAAGAGTATGTTATGATTCGAGTTATCAGTACAGCCCTCCTTCTCTGCATTCCTAAAGCTACTGAATCGCATCAATAGTTTCCGTCATTGTCTAGCCTCTACGTCTCCATGTAAGAGAAATACTGCATTTAATGGTCATTTAATATTCTTCATCACGCACTACATGTAGAATAATGCATGCTCCAGTCTTAGAGTCCGTTAGCCTCTCCCCTCCTGACTCTTAGTTTATATCAACATGTTCTCTAAACATCAGATACTAGATACTGCTTAGGTACATGTCGCCCTGACTCTCCAGACTTCAGTCTCTGCTCCTAGCACAGAGTTCATAGCCCCCAGCTTCTCCTAGTAACACGTCATTGCCAGTTTGCGCGCACCATCAGGTTAGAGGTCCCGGCTCCTTAGGTAGCCCCCTCCATGGTTTCCACCCCATTCATGACATATTCTGTTACGTTTGCATCACATGTCTATGTATACGCCCTGTTACACCTCTTTTCACCCTTATCTTTCGCGACTGCTACGCGTCACGCCTATTGCTCCACCCACTGCTACGCCTATTGCAATGTAATGCTATGTGTTTGCGCTATGTATATATGCTCATGTACTGTTATTAAAAAGTTGTCCCTTGTCCCGATCCTGCCCCCCGGCAGCTGCCATCCTATTCCCGTGCAGGTCGTCCTGTTCCTGTCCTTATGCTGTATTAAACCTGCGAAACTCCTACTACCTCGAATCTTGACTCTTATTTATTGAGCTATCTGTTATTCATTTATGCATTCAAAAATAGGGTATTATTTATTTATTTACCACAGTACAAGTGGGAGAAAATCCAGTCCTTTACTACTCTTTTCAGGACATACACACTGAAGGTCCAAAAAGTGTTCTGAAGTGGGTGACTGGAGGCAACGCATTTATACCTGGAAACAGCTAGGGTGTTGCAGGTGACTGCTGGGCCCACCCTAACAAATGGGTTAAAAGTTCTAGGCTCAACACTACCCAGTTTTTTAGTAGTTCATGTTTACCTTTCTGCAAACAGGCTCAAAATGCCAGGCACAGGACATTTATAAGATGGTGAAAGTCTTTCCCAAATTAAACCTGGTCTCGGAGGGCTGGGTGTGTGAGTGGAGCATGTACTATGATAATCCTAGTAGATCCTCCCACATCTAACACTAAAACCGGGTTTGAGGCAGGCACCGTACCGACACACTGTACCCACAACAAACCCAAAGAGTGAAATCTGGTAGAGCAAACGGAGGGTCCTCCAGCAACCAGAAAGTGGATACACAAGAAAAGTCTTGGCTCCTGTTCGCTCTCTTTCAAGTATGCCCCAAGTGTTCCATGTCTCTGTCAAGCAGGAGTTTACACTGTAACGTCAAAAAGGATACCACGGCCCCCGATTTGCCTATTCTGTGGAGATCAGAATAGTAATTTCTGCCCATTCAGGTCAGTCTATTGTTAACTCCTCAAAGGCATTTCACACCTTTTTTGTGCCTATTAAAGGCTGACAGCTGGCGGAGGATTATGCTAATTAGACTTCTGACAGTTTTGGCAGGTGAAGGGTACCTTTCTAAAAATCTCTTTTCGTCAATAATTATGAAAAATCCAACTTTATCATTGAATTGGATTTTCAAAAAGGATTAAAAATAGTGCTTCAATTATTTTCCTAGTGAGTCCCATTCCTGAGATACATTATTAGTATTTCAATCAATCAAGTGGCTTGTAGGTTGAGACTACTCACCCGTAAGGGTTCACAGCGCTGAGGAGGTGGGGAGGAGAGTTGGAGTTTCTGGGTGATGCCGGTCTAGAGTGCATTGCCATACTTGAGTCTGCTGCTATGAGTGTGCAGGTATTTAATATAACTGTATAGCTCATTGCCAATGGCTACACCAGTTGTTAAAGGCCCCGAAACCGAGTTATTGGTCCGAACCAACCGGTATAACCCAAGGCAGGAGATCTATGAGGCCATTAGAACATTCTTCCTGCTGAGGGTAGAATGTTCTAAAATGAAATGGAAGAAACATGAATTCAAATATTGAATGTTGGAGTTCCGTGATTATACCGGCAATTGTAAGCCTGAAGCTACTCCATTCTCTCCAGTGGAGCACTCAAAATTCCAATGTTCTAATATTGGTTGCCAGTATTTCTCTACTGGGCCAGAAAGCCACCCTACAGCGAAAATAGCTATGGGGGAACTAGTCATTGTAAGGTATGCTAACTTTAAATATTTACATGTCCTACTTTTAAATACCATGCGCCCTGCCTTATGGGCAAGAGGCTTACATAGGGGTGACATACTAATATTCAAAAGGGAGGTTTCTACTTGTCCAAGGGTTATTTTAACAAGTCACACTGCAGTAGTGAGGCTCCAGAGGGGACCGAAGTTATGTTTGCTTTGCCACTCTAGTGGGTGGTACAATAAGTGCTCCAGTACACAGGCGTCATTTACCTTACCGACCCTGGATGCACTTTTTATACCATATATTTGGTACATAAAGGTATGTTAAATTAGGAAAATGCCAATTCAACTATGTTAAAACTGGGAGTTCAGGCACTCTACTATTGGTGTGCAGGGGTAACGTGTACAGAGTTCTAAAGCCAGCAAAAATATAGGGTCATAGGCTTACAATCCAGGGTGACCTGCAGGAAGGGCAGATGTTCTACATTGGCCTTTGCATGAGATCATCCACCTTCTTCCACATTGCAGCCAATGTGTGCACACTGTCAAATTGTGTTACCTGTTATGTAGCGCCATGTGCCATTCCGTTGTCTGACTGCTAGCTCTCCAGGGGGCCTTCTTCAGTCGCCTGGGACGACTCCTGGTGGCCCCCCGCCCTGGGCAGCGCACCCAAACCCACAGACCACGCACGCAACCTGGGCTTCATCCTGGACTCCTCCCTCTCCATGACCAGACAAGTCAACGCCGTCTCCTCGTCATGCTTCAACATCCTGCGCATGCTACGTAAGATCTTCCGATGGATCCCCACCGAGACCAGGAAGACGGTCACCCAGGCCCTCGTCACCAGCCGTCTGGACTACGGCAACTCCCTCTACGCCGGAACCACCGCCAAACTCCAGAAGAGACTCCAGCGGATCCAGAACACCTCAGCACGACTCATCCTGGACATCCCCCGCCGCAGCCACATCTCCGGGCACCTGAGAGAACTGCACTGGCTCCCGGTCAACAAGAGAATCACCTTCCGGCTCCTCACCCACGCACACAAAGCCCTACACAACCAAGGCCCAGGATACATCAACAGCCGCCTCAACTTCTACGCTCCCAAACGCCAGCTCCGATCGACCAACCACGCCCTCGCCGCCGTCCCCCGCATCCGAAGAGCCACCACAGGAGGAAGGTCCTTCTCCCACCTGGCCGCCAAGACGTGGAACTCCCTCCCGATCCACCTCCGCCTGACCCAGGACCACCTCGCCTTCAGGAAGCAGCTCAAGACCTGGCTGTTCGAGCAGTAGCAGACCCACCCCCCCCAGCGCCTTGAGACCCTCCGGGTGAGTAGTGCGCTATACAAATGCTGTGATTGATTGATTCATAAGCCTCACAGAACCCGTAGGCTGCGGCTGCCCAACTTCAGACCCCAGCGTATCCCACCCATTAAAGTGACTGTGACTTCCAGAAGATCCGAGACCTCCTTTCCACAAGCAGCTGACACCACTCCTCTATCCATCTAAGTTCCAAGCAGTCGACTTCACACCTCCCCGATCTCACATTTTTTACTGGAGTGCAGCCTATCTTCCTCACTGCTCCAGCTTGACCTCATGCTGATTGTGTTAGCGGATGTTTGCTGATTGGCCTTTGATGGAAGGATTTGTATTTCTATTACAGATATTTGCCAGAAGTGCAGGCCATAGGCTGGAGATCCCAGCAAGTATGTCCTCACAACAGACTGCTCGACCACACACCCCAAAAATTATTTTAAAGTACTTTAATTACATTTTATTTAAAAGTAATGTTACCTTTTATTTTACATTAAAAAAGGTTAACAAAATAAGTTAAAATAAAATAAAACTTGCTTTATTTTTAGATTATTTTTAATAAATTAAATGTATTTATATTTTTAAGATTTTAATTATTGTAATTTAATTTAACATTATTTCCTATGGGGGGCGGGATATGAGAAAGAAGATTGGAAAGACTCTCAGGGAAGGCGGCATTCGTGAAGGTGTGGAGATGCTCCATGGTCTCGGTCTTGTACAGAGACAGCTGTCTAGCTTTGTAGTCGAGATACACCCCCATCTTTCTGGGGGGGGTCTTGCAATGGTAGCCGGTCTTCTGAGTAGCCGGACAAACGGGAAGGATCAGCGGTGATAGCTGTATACTGACTAATATACAACCACAGAGCCCAAATTCCTGCCCTAGGTACACCTTTGTTCCTACTCACAGACTCTCTGGCAACCCCAATGATCCAAATATCCTCCTTTGCCTGCAGCAGCTGTACCTCCCAGTAATGCTTCCCTGAGATGAACCTCTCCTTCCCAAGCACAGACCCACTAGATGTGCATTTCACACATCTTCCACTTTCAGACAGGGTCAGCAGATGGTTGGCTGTGTCCGGTTCCAGTGTCACCAGCTCTGCAGAAAGGAGAGACCATTTGCAACCCTATCAGGCTATAAGGTAAACTGGGATAAAAGCGAGGCCCTCCCACTTTCCTCGGGCACCACGAAGGCAGCAAATCACGGCTATCACTTCAGATGGAAGTCCTCATGTCTAAAATATTTAGAGGTGCTGGTCTCTAGCGGCCTGGACAGAATGGTGATGGATATTTTGCTACCTCTTATAGTGCAGATGAAAGTAGATTTTGAAAAATGGTCCCTACTAGGCTTCTCCATGTGGGGGAGAGTCCAAGCAGTAAGAATGGTCACATTTCTGCGCTTTACCCATGTTCTGGGAATGCTGCCCTTAGTGGTACCCTTGAGGACTTTACAGCGAATCGATACACGCATATGGGCCTTCGTCTGGGGCGCCGCCAGCCCTGGCCTGGCCACATCCAAACTTATGGTCCGCCGTTTTTGCGGCGGCCTGGGCTTACCATTGGGTAGAACACTATACCTTAGCTCTGAACCTCTCGCAGCTCGCCTATCTGCTCCCAGAGACGCCAGACCCCGACAGTGGGTGGCAACGGAAAAGTCACTCCTCAGTCAAGACAAAGGCCTTGACCTTCTGTATGGAGACCCTACCCCACTCGTATCAGCCAGCATCCTGTGCTGCAGAACACATGCAAAACATGGCATCTTGTGCACTGTCTTATTGGGGTCAACCATCACCTACACACCAAGGGGCTGATATGGGGTTTGTGACTGCATCAGAATAGACAAACGGAAGCTTCACTGACCCATATGGAAAGACTTGAACATACAATCACTGGACCAGGTGATACTAGATGGTGACTTAAAATATTTTTTAGCAGTGAATCACCAGCATGCTTACCTCAACATGCGGTTGTATCACTCCTCTTCCTGCTACATGGAACACCCGCTTCCTCGCCTTCCCGAATATCAATACCGCCCTATATCTGCAATATATACCACACCGGAACTAGACCAGGGACTGCCCCTTCCTACTCCCTGTCCTTCCCTCCCCTCCGGCCTCCGGCCTCCACCCCCCCAACACCCTGCCCACCCCGCTTGTCGATCCTCTCCACCACAATATCTCTCCCCTTTTACGCCCAGAGCAAACACTGCTGCGATCACAGTACAGATCCTACTAGAGAAACCTGCTAGACAACACCCAGGTAACATGCTGTCTTCAATCAGAAGCCATCGACTGGTCTGAGCTGTCCCACCATAGATACTGAAGATGTTCCCATCTGTACAAGTCCTCTCATCCTCTGCCCTCTTCTTTTTATCCACCCCTCTGCATACCCCTTCAACACCTCTCCTCCCATCAAGCACTCAGATGTATCCGTCATGTTGGGGAGAGGAGTTGGTCTAACAGCTAGGGAGGTCGATCTCAAATTGGGGGAATCCGGGTTCGAGTCTCGGCAAGGACGCGCAACATCCTGTGATTCTGGGCAAATCAGTTAGGGGCAGATTTACAAGCCCCTTGTGACACATTTGCGCCGCCTTTGCTTTTTGTGGTGCAGCGGTAGCGTAAACCAAGCGCCACGTTGTGACTTATTTACAACGTGACGCATCTAGGCAGATGCGTCACGTTGTAAAGCACTGTGCCACATGAAACCTGCGTCAGGTTTCATGTGGGCATTCCGTTGCAGGGTGGGCGTTCCGTCGCAGGAAAGCCACGTAAAACTGATGCAGTGAAATCTACAAGATGGTTTTGTAATGGCTATTAATGTAGAC
Source organism: Lissotriton helveticus (assembly GCF_964261635.1). Lineage (NCBI taxonomy): Eukaryota > Metazoa > Chordata > Amphibia > Caudata > Salamandridae > Lissotriton > Lissotriton helveticus. The sequence goes on from NC_136060.1 coordinate 482,373,418, forward strand.
ACTTGTGCAGAAGTTGCATTACATAAGGACGATTTACAACAATGTCGGCAACTGTGCAAACTGCATATGCTGCTCTCAAAATACCTTGATGGTCTCTCAGACAAGAACCATCTACAATGAAAACGAAATCAGACAATTTGAGAGATGCAGCTCGAATATCTGGTCGTGGTTTTGTGCATAACTCTGTCACACTAATACAATCATGATCACAACCATTTTCTCCCTCATGGGTATCTTGACAAGGCATTGGCAAGAGCGTGTCGGGAATCAAGGTGTTGCAGTGTCTATCAGAATCATTTTTGGCTGCAAGTATGACTTGTTCATATTTGGTCAATCGACTACTTCTCAAATGATGAGTTCGAGTAGGAGTCAGCAGAATCTCAACTGAATAATCAGTGTATAACCCATTTTTTTTTTTTAGAGTTTTATATAGCGCGAACTAGAACCGAACCGAATCAGTTATCAGAGCGCTTTACATAGCACCAGTTACGTTACATGAGGACACACTTCAATTTTTAAAAAATTTTTTTTAGGCACGGGGAGATTAAGTGATTTGCCCAGAATCACAGGAGGTTTTGGCGTCGTTACCGAGACTCGAACCCAGATCCCCAGGTCCGAGGTCGAGCGCCTTAGCCGTTAGGCCAACTCCTCTCCCTATTACCCATCTCCCATTACAATCCCGTCGCTTTGCCCTATGGCAAGACAAGTTTGGTTCTTTGCCCGGAAGCACAGTGGTACTGGATCTGATGTAGGTGCACAATAAACCATAGACCGCTTTGCTATTCCATGTTACTGAGTAGGTATTAAAAGACAGCACCCTTCTTTCTCATGAGAGAAAAAAATATATTTTTTTTCGTAATCCAGCACTTGAAAATCAGGGCTATGCAGAGACTAAGCCATTTATGCATTAGTTCTTCCAGTGTACCGGATCACTCACATCAATCGAGGATAGTTTGGAATACGCAGATGACAGTGGACAACCATTCGAAAAATAATTCTCACAAAGCTTGAATAACTACTGCATTAAACTCCACCTTTCATCAAAAGATACGTGAGGCATTGAGTCGACTGTCATACACTGCAAACAAGCAAACACCGTTTTGAGTAGAATCTCTGTCTAGGGAGGTGATCTTATAAAGTATTTATGCTGAACCTCCCCTTTAGGAAAGGAAAAAAATGTCCAGGTGCCTAAGTAGCACAAACTGCTAAAATCTTTCAGAGCGGGCCTTCAATCCTGTGGCACAGTGATTTAGAATTTAAGAGGTGCGTGATGTTACAATCTAAGTTAACGCAATAGACGTGATGTGACAGTGGCGCATGTCTCCTTACCAGCAATGTGAACATTAAATGTAAAGTAGGGACAGCAGTGTATAAAGCATGCACAGAATAGGCAGAGCGTAAACCATGGCAAGCTTATCTTATAGACACAGAAGAAATATGTCTCAGACAGCATCAAACCGCACATTCCCTGAAACAAAGCAAGCAGACGCTGCAGAAGTAACTGTGGCCTGATCTTTCCTCACATGCAGAACAGATGCAGCACAGGGAGCAGCCATGTATACTCACCTCACACACAGAACAAGTATACGACAGGCAGTAGAAAGTCATGTGTGACAAGGCCTATTGTAATGGCCTCCTGGCCCCAACAGTGTATACAAGCAGGTGTGGGGGTGGGTCTGTTGCTGACAGTGTGCTCAAGAGATTGACTGCGAGTGTAGTGTCTTGGAAGTTAACAATGATAGAACCCTTTTGGCTACTGATGAGCTCCGTAGAGCTGTGACGTAAGTGTTAGAGCAGAATGGAATGAAGGCTGATTTAGAACAAGTATTTCACAGTTACACGCAGAATAAAGACGTGTTCTACTAAGCTCCATGTGTGTCGTAGTCATTGACGAGTACCCGGGCTCGGGAGGACGCTACAGGGATAAGTGAACTAATCTTGAGATTCTCCTGCCCCCTACAAAGCATGTTGTAAACAAGGTGTTGTCAGAGACCTTCCTGGAGCTGCAGCCACCGCTCTGCTGCTGAGGTCTCTGTCATCCTTTGGAACTGGTGTGTTGTTCTTCTGGGTTCCTCAGGAGTCCTCCGATCATCAGGCAACCCTCAATGGATAGATCTGAGAGCATATCAGACAGCTTTAAGAGAGCCTCAAATGATCGTCAGGCCCTTTCTTTACTGACACCTTCAAAGCACACTCACTAGCCACTAGGCCACCACTGTGAGCACTACAAACACTCAGACCCTCATCTCTGGCCTTCGGAGCCCCTCAGACATCCTACACTACTGCCCCCGAGAGACCTTCCCATTCTCGTAGCAAAAGGATTCCCAACCTGCCTGCCCCAGGTGCACACGGCTTTTAAAGGCAACCTGTTACACAGTGTGTAACCTGAGTATCACAGTTTACCTCTTCAATAGGTTTGTGACTTAAATCACTGACTTTTTAACTTCATTCAAGTATCTCTTTACATTTGGAGAGGGAGAACTGCTGAACAAAATATATTTCTTATATTTCTGTGTGGTTTTGTATGAGGAACTAATGATTTCCTTACTGGTTAATGACTTGTGATATATATCAAGTTTAGTTGCCTTTATTGCACGAAAACAGCGGTATGCTAACCCATATTTCACAGAGAAGTTGAAAATATGGAAAATATTTTAAGGTTGCCTGGGAAATATGGATTTCATCATCATAATGCCAGACCCCAAACCGCTCTACCTACTTTAACATTGTCAGGGCTAGTAGGAGTTTGTGATTTGGTGGACCAGATTATGTGGCAGAGTTGTCTAAATTATATGGTAAAAGTGAAAATTATTCAGCATATTCTATGGTAGTATTATTTTCATCCATTAAGGGTAGAATCAACATTTTCTGGTGAAATGTGCAAGTTCAGAGGCAAATACAGCAAATCACAATTATGCGGTAAACACTGTACCCACAGAACTGCATGCATTCGCTGACTTCCCCACTACCTGTTGTTTTATCAACACTCCATCTATCATCCCCTTTGGTTTTGCTTTGTTCCCCCTAAGTTGGCAGGGTATGCCCAGACGTGGGTCCCTTGCTCACTTTGCCACATTCAAGCTAGCCTGGCTGATGACAGCTGATTAGCCAGAAACCCGCCACAAGATGCTTGTTTCCGGTCCAGGGAAGGCAAGGCTTGGCAGTTCGGGCTGGACTGTTCCCATGAGGCACAGGGTCAGACTGATTTGCATATGCCATGTCTGAACTGGGGTGGCGGAGTGAGCTAAAGAATGATGATGGATTAAACCCTGATCAGTTGACTGGGGTGAGTGCTTGCAATGTTCAACACTCCGTCCATCATCCCCATTGGTTTTGCTTTGTTCACCCTAAGTTGGCAGGGTATGGCCAGACGTGGGTCCCTTGATCACTTTGCCACTGGATTCAAGCTAGCCTGGCTGATGACGGCTGATTAGCCAGAAACAGGTCACAGGATGCTTGTTTCCGGTCTAGGGAAGACATGGCTTGGCAGTTTGGGCTAGACTGTTCCCATGAGGCACAGGGTGAGACTGATTTGCATATCGCCATGTCTGAATTGGAATGGTGAGTGAGCTAAAGAATGATGATGGATTAAACCCAGATCAGTTGACTGGGGGAGTGCTTGCAATGTTCAACACTCCGTCCATCATGCCCTTTGGTTTTGCTTTGTTCGCCCTAAATTGGCAGGGTATGCCCAGACGTGGGTCCCTTGCTCACTTTGCCACTAGATTCAAGCTAGCCTGGCTGATGACGGCTGAGTAGCCAGAAACCGGTCCCAGGATGCTTGTTTCCAGTCCAGGGAAGACATGGCTTGGCAGTTCAGGATTGACTGTTCCCATGAGGCACAGGGTCAGACTGATTTGCATATGGCGATGTCTGAACTGGGGTGGCGGAGTGAGCTAAAGAATAATGATGGAATAAACCCAGGTATGTTGACTGGGGGTGAGTGCTTACAATGTTCAACACTCCGTACATCATCCCCTTTGGTTTTGCTTTGTTCGCCCTAAGTTGGCAGGGTATGCCCAGATGTGGGTCTCTTGCTCACTTTGCCACTGGATTCAAGCTAGCCTGGCTGATGACGGCTGATTACATGTACATAAGTTTATAGGAAACAATTGAACAAGTTGACCCATAAAATATTAAGCAAAAAAGTACTAACCCAAATGGACATAAACACATAGATTCATAATTTATTGATACAAAAATATTTTTATTATTATTTTCTTTTCTTTTTGTATTTTATATATATAGATATAGCGATGTGGCACAATGGCACCATATAAAAATAGATATGTCTGTACAATCAATCGACTACAATTGGTATCATACACATTTAATCAGTTTCTAGTGGGCGTCTTCATAGATCGCCAAATGTACAATAGTGCACTTACACACTACAGAGAAATCCTTCTATTGTGGAAAGAAACACTGAAACATATCTAGTACAATCTATTTACATCAAACATTTCAAAATTTCATGGCTAAAATGAAATATATTGTCTACGCGTGTTTCGGCTAAGTGTTCATCAGGTAGCCATGTATTTTTGATATCTGGGCAAATGCTTGGAACAAAGCTGAAGGGGAGCGCCGGAAAATGTGCAGGACCTTGCTTGGACAAGGTAGGGTTGTAGTACATATGACATATTTGAAACAACAATTGTCAGAGCAGCTGCAGACACAGCCCAAGTATGACATTTTCAGGAACTGACCGCAGCTCTTCCCTGCAATCGATCCTGACCGCAAAGCTCCACCAACTGTAGAAACAGATGCACAACAGCGAATGTCAAGCCTACCCATCCTCCTCTTATCCTGGTCTTCTAGAGGACAGCTTCCAGGGGTCAGCAAGCAAATTCTCCTACCAGTCCTCCTCAGAACACGGTCTTCCGGAGGACAGCTTCCAGGGGTCAGCAAGCAAATTCTCCTGACGCTCACACGGTGTGCCCCTCCACAGCTCTTACACTGGTTAACCCTTCATCTTCCTCACTGGTTACCGGCTGCTCTGCTGGGTCTTATCCTCAGTAGAAGACTCAGCGTCCGGAAGAAATCTCCAATCTCAAAACACAGGCAAGCTAGCCTGGCTGGTGATGGCTGATTAGCCAGAAACAGACTGATTTGCATATGGCCATGTCTGAACTGGGTCCCTTGCTCACTTTGCCACTGGATTCAAGCTAGCCTGGCTGATGACGATTGATTATCCAGAAATCGGTCCCAGGATACTTGTTTCTGGTCCAGGGAAGACATGGCTTGGCAGTTCGGGCATGAGGCACAGGGTCAGACTGATTTTCATATGGCCATGTCTGATCAGGGGTGGCGGAGTTAGCTAAAGAATGATGATGGATTAAACCCAGATCAGTTGGGGTGAGTGCTTGTAATGTTCGACACTCCATCCATCATCCAATTTGGTTTTGTCTTATCAACAATTTCTTCAAGAAAGGGAAACAAAATCTAAATATTATAGTTTGAATCAGTGCCCACTGTTAGTCGCATTTTGAGGGAAAGCAGCTTTTTCAAGCCAAATATCGAAAAATGAACAGGTGATATAAAAAGGGTAGCATGCTTAATATGGTTCCTTATTACCATTTGGGATTTGATGACATTTACAAACCTTTAGCCTCTTGGTGATACCAGAACCACTCAATAGCAATATTGAACAGTATTACATGAACCCAAGCGCTGCGAGTACAACAGTGAGCTCACGAACGAAGGTTTAAAGTGCAACGGCTCAGTTTTCTTGAACTTTTTTTCAGCCCACAGTGGTTTTTTATTGAACTCTTACGTATAGCACACTACGACACCCACTAGGGTCTTATCATGCAATGTAGAACTGCAGATTTGAGAATGTTTTGTGAAGCCCACATAGGCGAGAAGTTACACCCACTTTAGCGGGAACTCAAATATTTAAGGCACGCAGTGGTTCCACATTTGCTGGCAGTTGTCCTAAGTGAGATGGCTTGTGCTCAAGGACTACAGGTTTGAAACATGTAAAGCCCTTACTTGTGAATAAAATGCTTGATGCTGTCCTGGCTGCAGTCCTCGTTTTTGCAAAAAGGACTCCCCGGGAGTTCATGCTCATGGGGGCAACGTTTCTTTCTGAATTATTATTCGGCTTTGCTCGGCCGCAAGCACGTACCCATCGCTTCTGAGCGGATCTACGACACCTGAACCCAGGTGCTGCGCATAGAATAGTGAGCTCACGAATGAAGGTTTAAAGTGCAGCGGCTGTTTTCTTGAACATTTGTTTCAGCCCACAGTGGTTTGTTATTGAACTTTTATGTATAGGACGCCACGACACCCACTAGGGTCTTATCATGCAATGTAGAACTGCAGATTCCAGAATGCTTTGTAAAGCCCACACAGGCGAGAAGTTACGCCCACTTGAGCGGGAACTCAAATATTTAAGTCACGCAATGGTTCCACATTTGTTGGCAGTTGTCCTAAGTGAGATGGCTTGTGCTCAAGGACTACAGGTTCGAAACGTGTAAAGCCCTTACTTGTGAATACAATGCTTGATGCTGTCCTGGCTGCCGTCCTAGTTATTGCAAGAGGCACTGCCCGGGAGGTCGTGCTCATGGGGGCAACCTTTCTTTGTGGATTTATATATATAGCACGAAATCCTGTAGTACGCCAATGTGCTCCAGCGCAGCAGTTACAGGTACGAAACACTCGAGGGACTTCAATAAGGTTTCTCAGCGCTTCTTTTTATTTTAATGGCATCCAGTCAGTCCTGGCAAGAGCCCCAGCATGACGCGTTTCAACAGATCCAGTCTGTCTTGATCACATGACACGCGACAGTTCTCGTGATACTTAAATGTGAAACTAAAGATGATAAAGGCCAATATAATGCATTTGAGTCAGTTCATCAATTCTAAGGTCACATGATCATGGGCATAGATAAAAGATACCTTCCGTGTACATATGATTCTGGGATGTAACAAAATATGCTTCACATTAATGCAAATTGCAAAATGTAGATGCATAAATACATAAATAAATATTGAAGATAAAATCAATAAATATAGTTTCACACATACAATATAAATACATGAAATGGCATCAAATAAATAGTGAAGGGAATAACCATTTCTACTATTGCTCAAATAACATATAAGTCATTATGTATAAATATGTGCAAATTAAGCAAATTTCCTGTAAACATGCGATACTAGTGCAAGAAATGTATCTCTGAGATCTGATAATAGAACAAGACTCATGTGCAAATACTGCTAAAAATGATGCTAAGGTGCTGTTTAAAAGTGCAAAATGTGCAAATAAAACATCTATGCAAGTAAAAAAATTAATTAGAATAGCAGCCGTAATGTCTGTAATCCCGGAGCCCCGGGAGTTATGCCCATAGATAAAGGCCAGGTGATATATCCAATAACGTGGACCGCCTGCCAATCACCGCTCTCAACAGCACGGGTGCAGTAGCTCGCAGAGGCGGCTCCTCAACATATTTATTGCAGGAACCGATGTCAGGAGACACAGAAGGCAGCGCATTTGGGCTCATAAAAAATATTAATGTTTATTGTAGCTTGCTCCATCGAAACAAGCTAACACAAACGCGTTTCGGCTGCCTGGCCTTAGTCAATGTTAGTTACTAAAATCATTATTCACATTTAAATAACAAGAAATTTCATCCATCACTAGAATTTCCTACAAAAATAGACAAAGGACTTTAGCACGGATGGTTATTTTCAGTTTTCTGTGTTGGCCATATTGGCCTGTACCATATTGCCAGTTAAGCACAATCACTTGATATGTGATCAATTTATTTGGAAGACATATTTTGAAAAAACGTGCTGGTAATATCAATTTCATTGAGAATGAAATTAATTTCTCTAAATTTGTAAAGTAACAATGATTGTTTGATTAAAGAAATTTCCATATTTCATCCATTTTTACAATCATGCCATTTATTGCAAAGCTAGGGACTTCCATAGATTGATGTCTATGTACCTAATGTGGCCCAATATTGCCACACATGAATTACACCCTGGATGGGCAAATCAGCTCTGCGATTTTCTTCAAAAACCTGCTGACCATTAATCTCAGCATTTTGTGTATCCCTGTATGTATCGGGTGATGGTGGCAAAAGTAAGATGATTACACAGAAAAAAAATGGCTTGTTGTCTCATGTCACAGAAAACCGATTAACAGAATATCTGAGCCATAATGCCCTCAATAGGCCAATGTCCTGCCACAACATATTGAACCATACATGTGGAAATACCAGAGTTCCTGACCCATAGTGCCCTGAATGGGCCATTGTCCTGCCATGTCATTTTAACCCACAAACTACCAAAGTTCCTCCTCACGATTGAGCCCCCAGGGAGTACGGGTTCGTAGTTCGATAATATATCTTACTTCTAACTGCCGTAGCAGTTTTACCCTGTCCCCTCCTCTCTCTTTAATCGGAACCTGGTCCGGGCAGAAGTAACGTAATGTGTCACTTCTAGAATCATGGGCTTCAGCAAAGTGTCTGGCCACTGGGTATGTATTATCACGGTTGATGATTGCCTGTGTGTGCTCCATTATGCGCTTTACGCTGGGATGATCATACTGCCAATGTACTGGAGACCACACGGGCAGACCAGACAATACACCACAAAACTAGTGTTGCAATTAAGAAATGTGTTAATCGTGTGTTTCGTTTTTTTGCCTGGGACTGCGTATTCTTCGACCTTAAAACTATTCTTACAGGCCTTACATAAGGAGCACGGGAAAAATCCCTCAACAGATGTTCTCATGGATGATGGCTCCTCTGAAAAATAACTGTGTTCCCGAATGGTGTACAGTCATAATATCGAGTCATTTATTTCGACTGGACAGAATATCGAGTAAAAAATATAGAATGGACATAATATCGACTAGACATAATATAGACAACAAAAATATCGACTAGAGAAAATTAATATCGAATAGAATGGACATAATATCGAATCAAAAATATAGAATGGATATAATATCGACTAGACATAATATAGACAACAAAAATATCGAATTTAAGGTAAGTTAATAATAATTTTTATTTTTTGTGTAATATAAGTCTGTAGCGGGTTGTGGGTTTATAGGGGAATAGGGTGGGAAGTAATTTAATTCTAATTAATTAAATATGTTAATTTATTTATTAATATCTATTTAGAATTAATTGTTAATTAATTATTATTTGGTAATTAATTAAAATATAATTGGTAATTAATTATAATTGATTAATTGATAAATATTTTAATTTTAGTAATTTATTTTCTGTAGCGGGTTGTGGGTTTATAGGGGAATAGGGTGGGAAGTAATTTAATTATAATTAATTAAATATGTTAATTTATGTATTGATATTTATTTAGAATTAATTGTTAATTAATTATTAATTGGTAATTAATTAAAATATAATTGGTAATTAATTATAATTGATTAATTGATATATATTTTAATTTTAGTAATTTATTTTCTGTAGCGGGTTGTGGGTTTATAGGGGAATAGGGTGGGAAGTAATTTAATTATAATTAATTAAATATGTTAATTTATTTATTGATATTTATTTAGAATTAATTGTTAATTAATTATTAATTGGTAATTAATTAAAATATAATTGGTAATTAATTATAATTGATTAATTGATAAATATTTTAATTTTAGTAATTTATTTTCTGTTGCGGGTTGTGTGTTTATAGGGGAATAGGGTGGGAAGTAATTTAATTATAATTTATTAAATATGTTAATTTATTTATTGATATTTATTTAGAATTAATTGTTAATTAATTATTAATTGGTAATTAATTAAAATATAATTGGTAATTGAAAATAATTTATTAATTTTTAAATTGTAAATTAATTTATTGTTAATAGGTAATTAATTAGTATGAGTAGGCAATTTTTATAATTAAATATTTTTATTTTGTTTTTATAAATAAATATTTAATATTTTTATACACTTTTTTAATATTTTAATTATTTGTAATTGGTATTACTATTTATGTTATTTATATATATTTGTGAAGTATTTACTTTCCCTACTATTGCACTCTCGGAAGTTGGAATAGTAATTTTAACCCCTACGCTATCCAACACTTTCCCTACTGTTGCACCCACTGGAGTGGGTATGCAACGTTTACAACGCTACTTTTACTATGCACTACCATTACAACAAAACTTTTAAATTGCAAAAAATTTTACAACGCATACATTTACAAAGCATGTTTTTAAAACGCAGATACCGTTATAATGCATACTATTACAATGTAAGTATTAGTAAGTATATAATTATTTTTAAAATGTTATATGTTTGGGATTTTGGGTAAAGGGGTATTTTTAGGGTTCAGGGTCAGTTTTCAGTTTTTGGGTAAAGGGGTATTTTTAGGGTTCAGGGTCAGTTTTCAGTTTTTGGGTAAAGGGGTATTTTTAGGGTTCAGGGTCAGTTTTCAGTTTTTAGGTAAAGGGGTATTTTTAGGGTTCAGGGTCAGTTTTCAGTTTTTGGGTAAAGGGGTATTTTTAGGGTTCAGGGTCAGTTTTCAGTTTTTAGGTAAAGGGGTATTTTTAGCGTTCTGGGTCAGTTTTCAGTTTTTGGGTAAAGGGGTATTTTTAGGGTTCAGGGTCAGTTTTCAGTTTTTGGGGTAAAGGGGTATTTTTAGGGTTCAGGGTCAGTTTTCAGTTTTTGGGTAAAGGGGTATTTTTAGGGTTCAGGGTCAGTTTTCAGTTTTTGGGTAAAGGGGTATTTTTAGGGTTCAGGGTCAGTTTTCAGTTTTTGGGTAAAGGGGTATTTTTAGGGTTCAGGGTCAGTTTTCAGTTTTTGGGTAAAGGGGTATTTTTAGGGTTCAGGGTCAGTTTTCAGTTTTTGGGTAAAGGGGTATTTTTAGGGTTCAGGGTCAGTTTTCAGTTTATGGGTAAAGGGGTATTTTTAGGGTTCAGGGTCAGTTTTGGGTTTTTGGGGTACAGGGGTACTTTGTAAAAATAAAGTAAAATTACATTTAAATTAAATTTATTTAATAAAATTAAATTATATTAAATTATATTATATTTTTTATTAATTTATATTCAAAAAATTATTATATACTTACCAATACTTACGTTGTAATGGTATGCGTTGTACAGGTATATGCGTTGTAAAATCTTGCGTTGTAAATGTATGCATTGTAAAAGTTTTTGCGTTGTAAAAGTTTTGTTGTAATGGTAGGCGTTGTAAAAGTATGCGTTGTAACGTCATACATCCCTGGAGTGGGAATAGTAATTTTAACCTCTACGCTATCCAGCGCTTTCCCTACTGTTGCACCCACTGGAGTGGGAGTAGTAAATTTGACCTCTACGCTATCCAACACTTTTGCTAATGTTGAACTCACTATAGTTGTAACAATAAATTTTAAACATTTTCTAAAATGTTATATATGTTTATTTAATAATATGTTTATATATATATATATATATATATATATATATATATATATATATATATATATATATATATATATGTGTGTGTGTGTGTAATTTTTGGTGATATAATTTTTTTAATTATATAAATTATTTATTAAAATTACATTTTTTTATTAATTATTTCTAAGTTTATATTAAATATATTTATTACTATATTAGTTTTAACTTAATTTTAAGACATTTAAAAAAATCGATATTTTGACAGTCTATATTTTTGTAAGTCGATATTTTGGAGTCGATATTTTGGTACTTACCTGTTTGAAGATAGGGAGTCGATATTTTGTCAATCGATATTTTTGACTCGATATTTGTGTATCTCGATATTTGTGTCGTCGATATTATGTCAGTGATCCTTCCCGAATATCTTATAATGACATACTCTTTCGATATGTAATGTCTGGTCTACTGGGTAACAATCCGCCAATGACACTATCTGCCTGTAGAACTTTCCAGTTCCTTTGTACCAGACCCCTGATTTTGTGCGATTTGGCAGAAAAACCAAGGATCAGCCTTGCAACTGCTGTGTAATTCCCAATATCTATCTCTCAATGGATTGTACCTTTCCTGTGGTGTTGTGTGGTATATGATTCTTGTACCCTCTCTTTCTAAATCTACTCCGGGATTCACCTGCTGCTACTGCATAATCTTCTTCATGTGAGCAGTTTCTCTTTAGTCGCAGAAGTTCCCCGTATGGGATGCTATGACTCAAGCTACGAGGATGCTGGCTTTTAGAATGTAATACAGTATTGCCCAGTGTTGGCTTCCTCTATAACTTAGTACAGATTTTGTCTTCTGCCACAATCACCAAAAGATCGAAGAAAGATACTTCTTCATTGCTGATATCAGATTGTACTTATTGTTGTTAAGAGCTTTAATGTATTCCTCTGACTCTGCAACAGTGCACTTCCAAATAATGAAGAGATCGTTTACATATCGTGCCCATAGCACTATCTTTTCGACCCATCTCTCATTGTCATCCGCACAGCCCACGTGCTTCTCCCACCAGCATACGAAAAGATGTGCATAGCTGGGAGTAAAGCACGTGCCCATCGCGGTTCCTTGTGTCTGCAGATAGAGTTGCCCTCCAAAAAAAAGATATTATTATGTAGGCAACATTCGACAACCTCGAGTACCATTTTACTGTGGGTCTGGAACATAAGAGGCCTTGTTTTAAGAAAATATTCAAAAAAAGTGACAACAGACCCTGTTCATGAGCTATGCACATGTATAGGTTTTTGAAGAAAATTGCATAGCTGATTCGCCCATCCATGGCGTAATTCATGTGTGGCAATAGTGGGCCACATTACATACTTAGATAGCAATCTATGGAAGTCCCTACTATTTATATGAATAAATGAAGTGATATTTGTATAAGTGTGTAGTTGAGTAAATGTAAATAAGGTACATTATTTGCAAAAGTGAGTAGGATGACTGCATAACTGAATAGGATGTGTGCTGGCGTGTAATGTAAATATAAGAGTATAAGTATATTTGATAGTGTTCTATTGATCATTGACAACATGTATGAGGGTATCTATAGGTAAGTGATTAGATGTGTCTGTAGATCTAGGAATTACTGAGTGGGTTTTTAGATACTTGTATTGCTGTGTCAATTGATTGAAATATGGTACTCTGTATTTTTCAGTGAGTGATGAAAGGTTATAGTAGTGTATGATGAGGTGTATCTGATTGTCACATGAATGATGTCAACAGTGATGTCGTCAGTGATGTCATTTGAGATGTAATCAGTGATGTCATCAGCGATGTCACTGACCATTTCATGAATGATGTAATATGTGACATCATCACCAGTGGATTGCGGGCGCGAGAGTTACAGTTAGTGCAACTAACTATAACAGAGGAATTTCAATAGTTTTGTATGAGTGAAATGTCCAGCTAACTATAACACCCCTAAAACCTATGGTTTTTTCAGTGAATTTCTAAGGTTTTTTAAATGCTAATTCTTAACTATAACCTGCTTGAAACCTATGTTTTTTTCAGTGAATTTCAAAGGTTTATAAATTATATTTCCTAACTATAACCTGCCTGAAACCTATGGTTTTTCAGTGAATTTCAAAGGTTTTTCAAATGACAATTCCTACTTATAATGTTGACCACTTACTTCCCCATATTTTCAACAAGAAACCAAATCTGCAATGCTACCTAAAAAAAACAGGCAATAGTTCCACTTACCACTAACAAATTAACATCAACATTTAACTACTGTAAGAAGGTCAAATATGTACTGCGTGAAGTACATCCAACTCACACCCACCTTTAAAGAGCAATATGTGATAGAGGTTCTAATTATACACTTCCGACACCCAACAAAATCACAATACCCAGCGCCACCACCAACACAACCACCCCCATGGACCCCTCCCCCCTACTACCTCAGAGGCAGTGCAAAACAGGACAACATACCTTTCCAAAATAATATATCCCCTCAACAGTACACTAGCTCAATCTACAGAGATGTGGCAACCAAGTATGTATAAGGGAAAGAACTCGAACATCAACAATAATGTACACAACGCTAAGACTACTGGTGAAATACTATACACAGTTCACTATACAAATCCAAAACCTTTCAGTGTGTAGATATACCATTGATACATGTAGTGTACTGAATAGTGAACGCGACCATATTATCTCAGACACTGGGGAATATTTCAGTCATGTAGCTGTGTTCACCCCCCCTTGGAAACAGAAGCGGAGTGGGCTAGTCCAGCTTAAACAACGTCAACATAAGACTATAAATAATTAGGCTACGCCTGGGGCGTGGTTCACTTCTGCAAAGAGAAGAGACTGCGCCGCAGCGAAGGTCTGCACCCTGCCACGTGCCTCTTCGATACAGGCCCATTGCTAACTCAGCGCCACACCACCGCAGACTTATTTCTGTATCGACTAGTGCCTACCATCTACACTGCGGACAGTAGGGTTTACAACTTGAATTCAACTTTGAGTCTAAATTTTTCATCGGTTTCTATGCTGAGTACTAACTTCAATCTACACTGCGGTCAGTAGAATTGACAACTTGATACCAGTTGCGCACCAGTACTACAGAAAACATTGAATTCAATCTCGATTTATTTAAAGCAGAGACAATTGTACTATGTCCTCAGATTTTGTTAAAGTTTGAACAGTAGGAAATTCAGCCTTCATTTATTTTATGCAGAGACAATTACTGACAGCATTGAAGTTAGCCTTGATTTATGTAAGGCAGAGTCAATTTTGTTAATGGATGCCACAAAAAACATTAATCAATGTCTTTACTAAGTACTGCCTTCAATATACACTGCGATCAACAGAGTTTACTACTTGATGCCACAATTTGAATTCATTCTCGATTTATTTAAGGCAGAGAAAATTCTACCGTCAGATTTTGTTAAGTTATGTGACAAAAAAGCATTCGTCAATGTTTCTGTGGACTACTGCCATAAATGTACTCTGCGGACAGCAGGGTTCACAACTTGAATTCAGCTTTCCATCTACAATTTGGACAGTAGGGAATTCAGCCTTGATTTATGTAATGCAGAGACAATTCTAGTGTATGTGTTCAGATTTTTTTTACATAAGTCACAAAAATCATTTGTCGATATATACATGCTATTGCCTTCGATCTACATTGTGAGAGCTCATGATTCAGGTGGAATGGCGACTGCACATGACGCATTTCAATAGCCAAGAGACATTGTACCAGTACGACCCACCCGAACCATGAATCATCGCAGGGTGCTCACACGCAGAGTTCTTCAAGTACCACTAACTCACTGCACCACAAGTCATCTTCACGTGGCCTTGTTAAAGCAGAATTCACTAGGCAAAAAACATTGCTCCCATTTCAGCCTGCCGGGACTACGCATCATCGCAGGATACGTACACACTCAGTGCCAAAGGTACCATTAACTCACTGCACCATAATTCATCGCCACATGGCCGTTTTCAGGCAGAATTCAACAGAGAAAAGACATTGGTCTGAATGCGGCCCCCTCTTTACCACTCATTATCGCAGGGTACGTACAAGCTCAGTGCCAAAGATACTACTAACTCAGTGCCCCATAAATCATTGTAAAGAAGAGTGAACAGATTTATGTCAGCAATGAGGCATACTATCACTTTTAAATGGAATTTATGCAGAATTCAATTGACAAAAGACATTACTTCAATTACTGTGCAACCCCCCCGACCACTTATCATCACAGGGTACGTACACGCTAAGTGCCAAAGGTACTACTAACTCAGTGCACCAAAAATCATCGCCATGTCACCGTATTGAGTCACATGTCTTATTAGGAAGAAAATATATCATAGTTTTTGGAGATCTACTGCAACTTACTCCCGTGAAAGGACAACCAATATTTATAAGAAAACTTGATTTTAAAGACTTTGCTACCCATGCGTCCTCATCGGAGCACGCATCATCGCAGGCTCCAAAGAACTTTGTTGCTTCAGGTGCCACTAACTCTTTGCACCACTTATCATCGCTGGCTGCACACACACTAAATTACCAATACTGTGCAGCTCTAATCAATGCAACGTGGTCGTGGGCTCTTGCTAACCACTGCCTCCTGCCTACACTGCGGTCATCAGAGCTCACAATTAATTACACTGCTGATTTGCAGAGTACAATACCAAACTAAGTATAACATTTATCAAACCCTATACAATATCCCTTTATTATGCTTCCTTTAACAACTTTTTTTATATTACTTATAGATTAACTTGAATAATACATTTCACGCTGCAAGTGCAAAGGTACACTTAATCATAGTCTACACTGTGGATAGCATAGGTCACAATTTGAACCTCACTTTTTCTTCATTGGTAACTTACATTTCTTTTTTGGAGACAAAAATGGCTACACCACTAGAAGAATCATCTGATTCTGGTCATTTTGTTGCTGAAGAATTGATAACCATTGATGGTACTTTTCTTTCCCCCTCAAAGTACATACAGTCCAGTATACAACAGTCAATGCTTTGAGTGAAGCCCGTTCAGACCACGTATCATTGCAGGGTGAGCACACGCTAAACACCAGATGTACCACTAACTCAGTACACCATAAATAATCACCACGAGGCTTTATTAAGGCAACATTCGGTAGTCAAAAAACATTATCCCCAGTGCAGCCTATCCGGACAACGCATCATCTCAGATTACGTACACGCTCAGTCCAAAAGGTACTACCAACTCAATGCACCATAATTCATCGCCACATGGCCGTATTCAGGCAGAATTTAACGGAGTCTTCATTCATTATTTATAAAGTGCAGTAGCAAATAAAGTAACGTCCCTCAAACCTACACAAAATGACCACATGGCCTTACTAAGCCAGAATTCACAAGACAAAAAACATTACTATCAGTACGGCCTAACCAGACCACACATCATTGCAGGCTCCACAGAACCTTGTTGTTTAAGTGAAGTATAACACCTATCACACCCTACACAATATCCCTTTAGTAAGCTTCCTTCAAAAAATGTTTTATATCACTTATAGATTTAGTTGAATAATAAAATGCACGCTGCATACATGTTCTATCTTCCACTTCAATTATAATTGCAGATGATGCACTCCACCCTAAGATCTACACTGCGGACAGCAGGGTTTACAACTTGAATTCACCTTTGCATCTCCACTACAGACAGTAGGGAGTTCAACCTTGATTCATTTATTGCAGACACAATTATACTGTATGTATTCAGATTTTGTTAAAATAAGTGAAAAAAATCGTTGTTCTATAACTGTACTGATTACTAGCTTCTATGTACACTGTGCACAGTAGGGTTTGCAACTTGAATTTACCTTTTCATCTACACTACAGACAGCATTAAATTCAGCCTCGATTTATTTATAGCAGAGAAAAAAATAGTGCTGTTGCACTAATAGTATGCGCAAGCACCTTCAATCGTTGCATCCTGTGAACTATTATAACAGAAAATGTAGAAGATTGCGCCAAAATTTACCTTCACCACCGGCAATAGCAAGTACATCTGGGGTATCACCTTCAACATCTCCACCAGACATACGTCCCCAATTTGTGAAAGTTAGAATGCACTGCTTGAATTGGAATCGTTTAATTAGTTATGGGGAGCAATCAGTACACCTAGTTTGCACAGCAATTGATAACTTTCGATGCTAGGTTTCCCCCCCCCTCAAAGTTCATATAGTCCAGTATGCAACACTGAATGATTTCAGTACAGCCCGCTCAGACCACGCATCATCGCAGGGTGAGCACAGGATAAACACCAGACGTACCACTAACTCAGTACACCGAAAATAATTGCCACATGCCCTTGTTAAAGCAAAATTCAATAGTCAAAACACATTTTTACCAGTGCGGTCTGCCTGGACCACGCATCATCGCAGGCTCCACACAAACTGCCCCTACCTCAGTGCACCACAACTCATGAACTCTTTACGATAGAATCTTTTGTGTATTATTTCACATACAATGCTCCTACCTTTGTACAGCAGAACACATAAACCGTTTATGATTAGAATATCTGTATATGATATCATGATTACTATTCTACTTGTTACCAACAACAACGTAATAAAATGGAGTCGAGCACATGTGCCCGTACCCACTTCAACTATCTATCTGTGTCTGTGTATTTATTGTGTTAGTAAAATGCTGCTCCTCCGCCCTACCACATTATATTGTGCTATAAATAGCGTATGCAACCATCTTAACTGTGACAGTAAGTGTGGGCTATTTCTCCTTTTCCCCCCACATATTTATATAGTGCAAAATCAACCCAAAACTAAATCAGCAACTTACATGAGCACCGTATTTACAATACATTTTCAGGCACGCATACATTAAATCATTACTCTACAATAAAAGGATGTGGACGCAACTCCAAGCCTCAAACACTGATTTCCAGCACCAAGTTGTACAGTGTACCTGAATAACCACATATATATATATATTAGCTGCCCTTCATGTGCCAAAAACTGCAACTTAAACCTGTATTACTACAGCTACAACACTCCACTGAATGTACAATAAACATTCATAATCACAGAAATGCGTCATGTCCACCATCTTTTATGTATGCAACTATGAACGAATATAGAGTCAGTGATACCCCGTACCTTCCATGTTGGCCAAGTTGTGGAACTTTACAGATATAATGACACATTTGCTTTTAAGACCCGGGTGACGTCAGCACTACAAAACGGACACCCGAATCACTTGATTTCTCATATAGCTCACAACTGGACCACGCCCATACCTCCAGAATCATGGTTCAGAGCCTCGGGCAGCACTGGCATGCGTCAGGCCAGCCCACTCCACTTACACTACCAGGAAAAATCAAAAACAAAGCATTGCCCAGATTTGCATTGTAGTGATTTCTTAGTTCCAGGTCTAGTTGTCAGAACGGCACACACACACTCCCTCATGGTTGGTATACACCCACACCACACCCATTCAGTGCATGCATCACTACACACGTGACCCTACCAATAAAAAAGATGGGGCACACGTGCTGTACGCCATTTTAGAGTTGCTCCCATCGCAAGCGCTGTGATGGCCCGTCCTAGTGGTTCGAACGCCCTATGTAGGCCTGAACCACCAAGTACAAGGGCCCACTTCTACGTGCGTGGCCTCTTTGGTCACTGAGATAGTGGTACTGGAAGGACTGAGCGGGTGAGGAACCTGCGATGATGATGGGAGCACGAGTATGTCGTTAGCTATACCGATATCAAGACTCGGCACCATATGTCAGACTTCTTGCTGGCAGAGCAGGACTGCATGATGTAGAAGGTGCCCTGTCCACGATAAGGTGAGCAGTGAGGCCTGGGTGCGCATCGGAGGGAGTCGATGGGCTGCAGCAGACTGGATACAAAAATCGACGTAGTGATTTAGGTGAAAGCAGTCCTATATACCGTATCTTATTGTATTTATATTTTTTTTTTTCGAATAGCAGGAACGTTTTTATAATCGGTCAAACGTCCGGAATATAAACTATACAAATAGTTGTTTTTAAATGCGAGAGGGAAGGTGTGTGAAAGGGCGACGTTATTCAACTCCACATTAAGATAGTAACATACACCAATCATATCATCTTTCTTTTACTATCTTTTATATGTAGAACTTCAGGGTGCATTATGTCCCGGCACATGATGAAAAACACACTGGTGACAGAAAAGTGAGCTCCGAATATTCTTTTCAGTCACTCTCTCACTTCCTCTCTCCTTTGATAAACAAATGACACACAATGATAACTTCCTTTTTATCTTACAGGTTGTGTTTCACAAATTGGCATCACCCCCCACCCCCTCAAAACACCTACAAAGCTCTACGTACGTAGATTCTGCGATGATGCATGGCCATCGTAACAACGTCTAAGAAGCCTGATTCGACACGTAGTGCAACCTCTTTAAATCACACCAATGGCACAAGGTGAGCAAAGAAGCTTGTTTCCGAAACTACGGCAAGTCATCTGTGAGAGGAGAGAGTGGTTAGTGTGCAGCAGCTTCACTGCGTAGGAATGTACAATTACCTCCGGGCAGTGAGAATAGATAGGTTACAACAGTCTGAGGGGCAGATCTACAACCCCCTTGCGCCACTTTTGTGTCACTTTTAACATGGGAAAAGTGGCGCAAGGAGCTTCTAAATCTGCCTCTGACTTCCCAAGAAAAACACTCACCTCCAGACACTGCGACGCAATGGGGTGCAACAGTCTAGGTAAGCAATATTGAGAACTCACCGCTATGCAGTGGGAGTGCATGGGATATACTACTTTGGATGAAAAACAGTGCACACACACCTTCTTACAGTGGAACTTGATGTAATACAGTATCCTGAGTGTACAAATAAATAAACCAAAAATATACGTGTGCCGCTGTATGTACTATGTTATTACTAACTCTATATACTATCTTTCAGATCACTAAACTGAAGGATGCACTATGAACCAGCATGTGCTTGGACTCACAACGGAGGCAAAAGGTGAGCTACGAGTATTTCCTCCAGTATTAACTGCTCCATCCATAACTTTCTCTCTCTCACACTTTTAATGTTGTTTTTTTTCTCTCTCTCTCTCTCTCTCTCTCTCTCTCTCTCACTCTCTCTCACATTGTTTCTCTTTCTCTTTTAAAGTTATGGACGCTGCTGTCTACTCTGCCGTGTACAACCAAAGCTGAGTTCAAGTTGTGAACTCTGTTGGTCACAGTGTTTACACGAGGTAAGCACAGCGGCCTAGATATACAAAGCCTCCGATTAAATGCATTATAAATAAAAGAGCTTATTTCCAACCCCCTTGCGCCACTTTTGGGTCACTTTCAACATGGGAAAAGCAACACAAAAGTGGCGCAAGAGTCTTGTAAATAAGCCCTAAAGAATATTGTCCTGCATAGTGACTTAATCTCTCACCTAATTCTGTCTCATCTCTGAATCATTTTAAAGACCTTTTGATCCATAGTGTAAATCTGCCGCAGTAGACACTTCCATACAGACACCTCTTGAACGCGGGCCTATAAGACAAGTGAAATGTATCAGGCACACTGCGGACATAAAAATGAGCAAATATCGCCAAACGTTACCTTACCTTGTAATGTTTGACCTCATTTAGTCACATCGATCTAATTTTGAACACTTACTTTTATTTTTGTTTTGCAGATTACCTTCCCTACTTCTATTGGAGGCCATATCACATTTTGTGTAATTGTATTTTATAGTTATGTTTCTAGTTATTTATTACATTGTTATCTTTAAGTTACGTTTCCAGTTATTTATTATAGTTTTAATAAAAGTTAATTTTAAAAAAGTATGTACGTCTTCTTTTTCTGACAACATTTCACTATTATTTAGTGTGATAATGATATAATTAGAAAACATTTAAAAATAGAAATATTATTTATAATTTGAAGTATAATTCTGAGGCTAACTCTTTACCAGAGTCTATAGCTACGACTAACGGTTCCTATGGAAAAGTTTTAAAACTCTAGCACAGTAACTGTTTCGATTAGCAACTTGGGGGCCCATTAGGATGTCGGGTGTTGGCGATCCGCCCGACATCCTTTGCCGCCCACCACCCATTTCCCCCCGCCATATTAGTATGGAGGGGGGAACTCGGCGGACGGAAAGACCATCAACTGCTTTTCCGCCCCGGTCGCCTTGCAGCCGGGAAAATGTTTAATATGGTGGTGGTATCTATTAGACACCGCCAGCCATATTATGATGGGCTTTGGGGAATGATGGGAGGGCATGCAGAGACTCCCTGCGGGGGCCCGTTGCATGCCTCCTGGGACTCCGGGGGGCTGGGGGTGCACATGGGGGGTACCTATGGTACCCCCTGCATTTCAAAGTGCAACATGGCAGGGACCGCGCGGTGCCTGTCATGTTGTGCTTTGAAATGCACAACGTGCATTTTTACCATTGCTATTTAAATAGAAGATGAGATTGTCGACATTACAAAACTTAGTGGCATATTTACAAAGATTTAACGCCTGCAAAGTACAACAAAAACACCGAAAATGGACTTCAAAATCCTTTGTTATCTTACCGGAAGAATTTCTCAACATTGCTGTTTCCTATACAAGACTTAGAGCCACCACCCTGGGGCTATAAAGTAAATGGTTGTGGGGGGCTCCAAGGCCCCCCCCCTGCAAAATTAGAAGTCTGGGGACCTCAATGACCCACCTCAAGCCCCGGGAACCACCCCCCCGGGGATTTGTGTATTGTGGGAGGCAGACTGCGTGGCCCTCCGCCTGTAGCCCTCGAGGGCCCTGGGGACCGCCACGCCCCAGGGCCGGCTCCTGCAGTGTCCTGGGGTGCCTACCCCCGAAACACTGCTGTTTGCTATGAGAAGGCAGGAGTCTCGCGGCTCCCGCCCCTCCCATAGCAAACTTAGTTTGGATTTTGAAAGACACAGCAGTGATATCTATTCTCACTTTCAAAATCCAAACCAGATTGCTTTTCCACATGCAAGTAAGCATCTCCCCATGCGGCAAAGCAATGTCGGCTCCCGAAGGATGCGGGGAGCCGGCGGGACCGTGGGGACATTGTGGCTCCCCCCACGGTCCCCAACATTTTTTATAAGACCCGGGGAATAGGGTCCCCGTGGATATTAGAAATTACTGATAGGGGCTATTTATTATGGTAAAATTAAAAGTCGCACACCCAGCGCTGCGCTCAGTGCGGCCCCCTGGTGTGCATGCACTGGAGGCACGACTCATAATCTGTAGGGTGCGCGACTCCAGCGCCTTTGGTGCACAACTTCTACGCGTTTGGGAGCCGGCATTGCTTTTCCACATGGGAAACTACTAACATGCAGCTCCCCATGTGGAAAAGTAATCTGATTTAGATTTTGAAAGAGAAAACATATTTCCTTGCTATGGGAGGGCGGGATGGACACCCCGGGACACTGCAGGAGCCGGCCTTTCCACAATACATAAAGCCCCGGGGAGTGGTGGTCCCTGGAGCTTTGGAGACCTTGCAGCCCCCCAATCATTATTTTTTGTAGCCCCGGGGGGTAACAGGGCCCTCGAGTACTCCAGGAAGGGTGCCACGCAGTCCCCCTCCCACAATACATAAAGCCCCGGGGGGTGGGTGGTCCCCGTGGCTTTGGGGACCTTGGACCCCTCCCCCACCATTTTTTTTTTGCCCCGGGGGAGTGACGATTTATAAAAAAAGCTCAGTTTTATTTTATTTATTTTACGGCAGCACCCTACACGCACCTGCGGGGTCTTTTAAAAAAAAAAATGTGGGACCCCCTAAGCAGGTCTAGAGGGTAAAAGTATTTCTACCCTGCCCCCTTTCTACATTTTTCACACATATTCCACTCACTTCTTCAGCCTGCTTTTACTGAGGCACAAAATGGCTGCCAACAGTTCTTGGTTTCGAATGTTGACAACCACTTGACAGCCAATTAGCATTCAGCGCCTGATCGGAAGGGTGCACTTATTGTACGATGACGATCCGCGCAGACTCCGCGGATCCACCGCGCCCATAGATATATAAATGACTTTAACTGTAATTTTCTCAGTAACTACTGAACAGATTGACATCATTTAAGCAAAAGGCTCAAGTCTGAACTGAGGACTACCTCTCTGCCAAATTTGGCATAATTCCGTTCAGCAGTTCGGACCGTAGCTGTAGCTAAAGGTCCTACGGGAAATTGCATGGGGAAAACATGTTTTGGGACCCCCCTTTTTTCTCGGCCCTGCTTGATGAATCACCCCGAAACTTTTAAGATAGAAGCGGACCATAGCTGGCCAAAGGTTTGGAAAGTTTCGCAAATATTCATCAATCGGAGCCAAAGTTATTGCAAATAAAATGATTCTGATTTCCTATGGATAATAGGTCCTAACTATAACTACCTACTGGCGACCGCCAGTAGATAATATATATATATATATATATATATATACACACACACACACACATTGATAGATAGATAGATAGATAGATAAGATAGATAGATAGATAGATAGATAGATAGATAGATAGATAGATAGATAGATAGATAGATAGATAGATAGATAGATAGATAGATAGATAGATAGATAGATAGATAGATAGATAGATAGATAGATAGATAGATAGATAGATAGATAGATAGATAGATAGATAGATAGATGGATGGATGTGGGTGTTCCCACTCAACACCCATGGATTTTGACGCTACCCCAGATTGACAAAATTACGTAAATCCGGGCAGCACCAAAACCTTACGACTCCCTGGAGCAGGCGAAACGAGAAAAAACTTTCATTTCTCCTAATTTTTCCACTTTCCATTAGTGCTGCATTCTGCAGCACACAGAGAAAGAGGAAAATGCCTAGTAGGATTGTTTTTGTGCAGTAAGGTGCCCCTTCCTGCACAAATTCAATTCTGCCTACATCACAGGCACACTTGCACAATGGTGCAAGGGTGTCTGCTTTGGCTCTATGCACCATATTGTGCTCCAGTGCTGGCTGAAAGGACAGGAATGCGCTGTATATCATAAATACAGCACATTCCTACCCTTTCCTTTTGATGAAGGGCAGCGCAGCAAAGTGACTTACTGCGCTACCCAGCGTCAAAAACTATAAAATGAGGCCCTAGGTTTACAAATATTTAATAGGTAGGTAGGTAAATTTCTTTATTCGGCATTATACAAAACACCATAAAAGTACAATTAAAAATACTAGTAGTACACATATTCTTATCATCTATACAAAAGTTAAAAAATGAAAAGGGCACAGAAGTATTCATTACAATTCATCAGTCTCCTACCTAACCCCCACTCCTTTCCACAGTTCCTCTTGTCTCTCTTAATTTAAGTGATAGCCTTACAAAACTTGTAATGGAAAGCAGAGTCAAGGGGTCTTGCGCCATTTGTAAGTGACATTAGCGTGCCTAAATTTCATTTTCTGCAACAAATTAATTAGATACAGGCGCCTGGGCAATAAATAAAAGGGGCATAATAATACAAAATGAAGGGTGTCCTGCGAAGATCGTTGATCGCAGCTGCAGGGGCTCTTTGGCTCTATATAACGGGTAAAACCAGCCGGTTCAGCTAATAAATAATGTAAAAGGTTGAGCCTAAAACGTTTTATTAAAAATCTATCCTGAGCATTATATGTGAGGGCAAGGTACGGTTCCATTCTTTCGCTAGACCACACTAGGCTGTAGGCTCTTACTGACTGTTTGTCCCATTCCTTCTTCTCTCTTGAGGCAGTTTTATAGGTGATGAACCTCTTCTTCACACTAGCCGTATCCCGGTGTTCACCTCTGGTCGGGTTTGAGAAGAGGTCCTTACAGCCAATTTTTTAAAAAAACTGCCTCAAGAGACGTCAGCCATGGAATGTCCCTTCCCCTATCTCTGCCAAGGCAATCCATAATTATTTGCCTGGTCAGTTCTGCCTCAGGGTTGTTCCAGATCTTTAGCCATGCTAACAGGGGTCTGACCTGAATCCTGTCCTCTATAAAGGCCCCCAACTCTTCGTGGGCGATGTAAGCGGGGACACCCTTTGGAACCTTGAGGAGCCTTCTCATGTATTTATTCTCCTCTACCTGCAATTTATCTGAATTGACGAACCCCCAGAGTTCTGCCCAATACGCCACCTTAGAATAGCAGATAGAGTTATATAAATTCATCATTTGCTTTGGGGACCACCGTCCCAATCTGCGACCAAAATTCATTATTGCCCCTGTGCTTGACAATAGCCTGTTACAACGCTCCTCGAGTAATACTTTAAAATTTAAATGCCCATCAAATAAAATGCCCAGGTAAGAGAAGGACTGCACCTTCTCTAGTTTATGTGCACCTAATTCTATAATTGAAACATTTCCTTGGTTTTAACCCTGCTTACATTACATACGACTTGGTTACATTGGCAGATAGATCTAAATTATACATAAAGTCCATGAAGCCATCCATTAATGTCTGTAGTCCCCGTGGAGTACGTGCCAACAATACCGTGTCGTCAGCGTAGAGTAGGACTGGGATTGATCTTGTACCTACACTTGGAGAATCCACATTTAGGCTTAGTAGGGCTTGTTCTAAACCATTTATATACAAAGAGAACAAGAATGGTGCCAAAATGCACCCTTGTCGCACACCACTTGTGCAAGTGAAGGGGTCTGTGCATCCACCCTCCAAATTATATCTTGCATGGGCCGTCGTGTTCCAGTGTAGGGTTTTTAGGATCTTTAAAAGGTCCTGATCTGCCCCTGAATTACTCAATTGGTCCCACAGCTTCTCTCTATTTACACAGTCAAATGCTTCGGTGAGGTCCATAAAGGCTAAATAAACCGCTTCAGTACCGGCAAGAGTATATTTATCCCTCAATAGGTATAAGTTTAGGCATTTATCTGTGGTTGATCTATTAGCCCTGAATCCATACTGGACATCACTAATAATGTGTTGGTCCTCAGCCCAAATCATCAGGCGATTTAGGACGACACGTCCCAGAACTTTAGCCGTGACGTCTATAAGGGAAATTGGGCGGTAACACTGCGGGTTATCTCTATTCCCCTTTTTAAAGATGGGCACTATTGTGGCAGATGACCAGGAGCGGGAAAGCCCTGTAGCTGTAGCAGCGTTTAATATTCTTGTTAAAATTGGAGCCCACAGATCCACTTTACTTAGGTAGAGGTACATCGGAATCCATCCGGTCCCGGTGCCTTATTTTTAGTGATACCCGCAGTGACCTCCTCTAGGGAGAATTCAAGTGTTACATTCCACCTCCCCGGCCCCTCACCCTTATCCGGCGGCTCCTTATACCTCCGATTGTAAAGCCCTCTGAAGTGCTCCACCCACTGTTCCAGGAGACAATTAGATCTTATCTGAGGGCTATTTGCGTCTTGAAAACAGGGATTATTAATTATCTTCCAAAAGGTCGACATATCCCTCCTTTCAGTGGCTCCTCTTAGGTCCTCCCAGGTTTGGGTTTGGAGGGCCTTCTTTCGTCGATTTAACTCCTGCCTATAATTTTGCCTACATTGCATCACCCCTTGTTTGTCCCTTGGGTTGCCTCTCAGAGCAGCTCGGAACTTTCTCTGTGCGAGAGAGCAAGCTTTATCCAACTACCTAGGATCCTTTTTCGGCTTGCCCTGCCCCATTGATTTTAAGAGGGCGTCTATTAGCTGACCCATTTCTTCGAAGAGGACCACTAGACGCGACCCATCCACTGATAGGTCTAAACATTTCTCTAGAAGCAGTCCGCCCTCTTTAGCTAAAGATCTATAAAAGTCTTCCCCATTGACTCTCGTCCATTTCAAGCGCCTACCCTGATCAGTGATCTTTTCTACATTTGAGCCCATCACCCTCTTGGTCGCCCTGCTTACATTTGATGCTAATAAAGACAATTCTAGGAGATTGTGGTCACTAAAACCACTCAATTCTATTAAAAAAAAGCTGTACCCTTTTCTTTAACAAATGAGACACTATAATAAAATCAATGAAGGGGCTACAACCCCTTCCTTTGAAAGTGGGGATAACCCGCTCGTTAGGGTCAACAACCAGTAGGTCCATTGTGTGTTCGAGCATTTGTTTACTCATCACCCTACTCAATTCCCTGCCCTCTAGGGTGTGCTCGAAATGCGGCCCCTCCTCCAAGTTACAGGAGGTCCAGTCTTCTTTAAGGGGTAGCAGGTTTGGGCACAAGTGACAATTAAAATCCCCCACGACTAAAAGCATGGGCACCATTGT
Organism: Lissotriton helveticus; assembly: GCF_964261635.1. Lineage (NCBI taxonomy): Eukaryota > Metazoa > Chordata > Amphibia > Caudata > Salamandridae > Lissotriton > Lissotriton helveticus. The sequence continues at coordinate 482,400,989 of NC_136060.1, forward strand.
ACCCTGCTTCTGCTCCTTCAGGCGGCTTAATCTATCATCAAGCTCTCTCGCTCTGGAGCCTCTTGAATTATAGAAATTCACCAGGTTTATATTAAAGTCCCTATTTCTAAACCCAAGACCTAACAGATCTTTTGAATTCCATTTTAAATCAACCCAGCTCCCTCCCAAAGACACATCTACAAGTATTAAAAGTCCTCCCCTCGCTCTTCCGGCCATGGATTTACTTGCTGGTATCCTGAATGATTTATACCCGACTAAATGAAAATTAGTGTGGTCTGCCTCCCAAGTTTCCTGGAAGCACATTATTTGGAACTTTCTGATATATTCCAACCACTCCTAATTCTGAGATTTTGATGCCAGGCCTGCAACGTTCCAGGATACTAGTTCAATAGTGCTCCCTATTATATCTGCATCGGGGCAGAGGCCTATGATAAATTTGTCAATACTTTGGGGTGCCTCAATTCCGGGAGTCCTTATTTTGAATGGAGCGAGCTGATGGGTCTTCAATATAATTTTGCTTGCTTGCTCCTCCGCCTGTGGTTTTGGGTTTGTCAAGGCCTTAATCGGAGCATTCTCGTTGTCTGATTCCACTCCCTGAAGTCAATCCACTTCACTAAGGTGTCTGCCCCATTGGAGTGGTGCATGCCTGTTGTCCAAAGGTAGAGCCAACCCAACCCCCCCTTGTGGTCATTACCCGCTGATCGTATGTGTCTCCCCCGTCCAATACATCAGCCCATGAATCATTCCTCACCCCTGCCTCCCCCCTTTGGACCTATTTGGCTTGCCAAAACTGGCCCCATGCCCATTACCGCACTCAAGATTCGGTATACCAACTGGTGGAACATAAAAATATCTTAAGTTCCGAGCCTGGACAGGAGATCGTGAGTTTATCCAGGGGCCCCAACAAACATGATCCACCACCATGGGGTCATTAAAATGAATGACAATGCAATCTCCTGCTGTATGTTTTTTGTGCTGCCTCCTACCCAGTTCACTCTTCTTACTGAGAGGATTTTACACCTTACATCTTGGGGCAATGGTCTATTTAAATTTAGCCAATGTGTTGTCTTGTTCTTAAGTTGGTCATTGGATTCGGTTTTGCCATCTGCCAATTCTGGAACACCGGTCAAGACAACAACATAGGGGGTACATTCAGGGGGTAGGTCTAAGTGGGGACGCAGTTTAATTGCCTCATACCTGTCCCTAACCCTAACATTACTTTGGGTTATGCCCTGTGCATTTAACGGGACTGTGATTCCTCCACTCACTGAACCTCCCCTTAAATTATTTGGGCCTGTGGGATGGGCGGCCGGGCCCGTTGTTAATGTTACTCTCAAACTAGGACAGCAGTGTCCCTTCCTCCCTCACTCCCTACTGACTTGTTTACACCTCCATCAGTTGCCACTTCCTTCCCATTACGTCCCAAGGAGAACATTATCAAGCCTTCTAGTTTCTCCAGTCTATCTTCTATTAGTGAGAGTTTGTCCATTAGTGGCTCCAGTGACGATGAAATAAGGGGGCCTATTTTCTGCCAGTGCACTTCTTCTGGCTCCACTAGATCAATTGTATTATCATCCATCCTGGTGATAGCTACGACTTGTGCATTTTCATGTGGGACTTCGATGATTGGTGAGTCCATATCTGGCAGCACACTCTGTTTATTAAATATTTAATATTTATACATATAGACAATGTCCTGAGTTGTCCTTTTGGAGCCTTTTCTAAAATAATTATTTCTGTGGTCTAGCCATACCCTCTCGATTTAAAAAAAAAAAAGTTCCATATGTGATCACTTTGCTAAGATATTGCAGTTTTAACTATTGCCATGCTTTACGAGTTGCAATATTCTGCTTCCACTTGGCCCGCGAAACCTATTTTTATTTAAAAATCACAAGACATTAAGATTTAAAAAAATAATACTGATCCTCTCCCTTGCAGGTCAGCTGCTTTATAGACCGACCCTTTAACAAGGTGACCCAGTGAAAATGAAAAGGCCATTCTAGGTTTTAGACGAAGCACAAATGCTGTGAATGCATTGTCACTTCTCAAAGCGTAGAGTTCACTTTTACCCAAGTGAGTTAATGCAGGATGTCCTGACTGTATTCCCATCTTTATATCTTTTCAAAAGTATATTGAGTCTCGTTGCAGTGATAACTGCATGAACTCATAAGGAAGACATCTGTCCCATGGGACACTGATGCTTTTAAGGGGCAGTGGATGCGTTATAGCCAAAGTAAGATAACACTGCTCGAAAGGTAATACCTCCTTCAGAGGACACATCACTGGACCAGCAGCGACAATGATGGTTAGTGTTTTGATGATCAGTATTTGCTATTGGCAGATAACATTAGCAGGGAAATGGCGAAATGGCAAAAGGTAATATGGGGTCGATTCACAAAAGTAATTTGAGACAAAATCCTAACTTTACGACTTTTGGTTTTCACAAAGGGCATTTAGAAGTAGTAAAGTTAGGATTTTGTCTCAGTTAAACTTATAAATTAAGTAAAACTTAAGTTTAATTGAGACAAAAGCCTAACTTTACTATTCCTAAATGCCCTTTGTGAAAATCGAAAGACGTAAAATTAGGATTTGGTCTCCAATTACTTTTTGGTATCAGGCCCATGATTTTATTTAAAGAAAGTTATTTTACAAGACATATACATGAAAACACATCCTTAGTAGTCAAGTCAAGTAAAAATAATCTTTATTCAGCTGATACGGCCATAACAGACAAATGTACAATATATCACACTTAAAAATCATCATGAATAAAATTCAGAAATGTAACATTTGTCATTAAATGTTAAAAACATAAACAGCAATGTACCATTAAAATACAATTAAACAATGATAGGTAAATTAAGAACCATAGAAAACAAAGAAATAAACATAAAACACTCCATCCCAACCCTGATACAGTATTGGCCCTGCATAGTTCTCCCTGCTCTAATGACGGCTTTAAAAATAGGACTCATGCTAAAGCAAACGGTAGGGGTATTCAATAATTGCAGGTGATATACATCTTCCCTACACCTGTGATGGTCAAGGGATTTAAACAGTGGCTCAATAAAGTGGTTACATGTATGTTTAAAATAGGAACAGAAACACATAAAGGGCCCGACTACGTGTTTGGTGGTGCGGGGGTCGGACCACCACTCCGGACCGCCACTCCGCACCACCACCAAACCAGCGTGAGAACCGCCCACTGTATTATGACTTATTTACGCACTGAAGGGTGGTTTCTTTGGCATTCCCACGGAGGTGTCTATAAAATAGGCCCCGCAATCAGGACTTCAAAGTCCATGACGTGCTGGAACTGGGGGTGAATGCACCCTGTGTGCATCCACATGGAGTGAGGCACAAGCATTCATCGCCACCACTGTTTTAATGGAGGAAAGACCTCCATGAAATCAGTGGCAGTGGGTTAAGTTGTAATATGCTTGACGGGACTGTAGTGGTCCTGCCAAGCATATTACTGCCTCAAAACCGCAGCCCCACCTCCAGGGAACGCAATGGCGACTGTTCCTTTAGAGCGAAGGAGCGCCACCCGCTTACCACCACTTGCAATTATAAAACGGGTTTAAACCCATTTTTTTTATTGTTTTATTTTAATCCCCTGGACCCGCCCCCAGGACTCTGACGCATCTTGGGGGTGGGTCCAGGGGATGACACTACTCGTGGGGGAATGGTGGAACTCCATTCACTGCGCATGAGGGTTTAGCCATCTGTCTCAGGCTGGCCAAACCCTCATGCGCAGCAAAGCTCTCTCCGACCCCAGCTGCATTGTTGGGGCTGGAGAGAGCAGGCACAGGCTCCCAATCTGCCTGGGAGTGCAAGTTGCCGGCGCTCAGGCCAATCCCAATGCTGCTTTACTGCAGAGTCATGATTGGCCGCAGTGCAGTCTGGGAGTTTGTGCCCTGAAGAAGAAGCCTGGAGGAGCATGTTGCAGCATCGGCGTTTAGGTAAGGTTTTCTTTTTATTTATTTTTTGCCGCTGAACCTCCCCCCCTCCTCTGGCCCGGCCCGGCACTTTGACAGTGGACGGGCCACTACTGAGGGAACGGCGGTTCATTGGCAGAGTCGGCAGTCCCAGGGTGGCACGATCGCCATGGTCATAATCTGACCGCCACCTCCGCCTTTCATCAGTCGGGCGGGCCCTGACCACCAGACTCGAAATTAGGCCCCTACTGTAATAGAGACTGTTCAGAGATGCCATCAGTGGGACAGGGAGGGGGCAGAGTGCCCCAAAAATGCTTGAGGACTAGCAAAACATAAAAGCCACCACACAGTCCTAGTTCTGAAGCGGAAAAGCAGAGATCTCTCATCCTTAGTATTTTATACATTTACAAAGAACCATAAGTCCACCAAAGGTATGTGGCGACACAATTTCCACAAACGCCTCCGATGGGAGTAAATGGGCAGAAAAAGACAAAGGGACACCAAGGTGGAAATGGGATGTACAATGTAGGTTCTATACAATGCGTACCTCTGCACCCCAGAGGCAGAAGAACGGGAATATTCTTTCATTGAAGGAAGCCACAGTGAAGGTGTGGAGATGCTCCATGGTCTCTGTGTTGTACAGAAACAGCCGTCCTGCTTTGTAGTCCAGGTACAATCCCAGCTTCTTGGGGGGGTCGTGGAGAGACAGGCGGTCTTCAGGAGAGGAGCCAGTGCAGCAGGATGATTGAGCGGTGACTGCCCAGTAATCACTAAACCAAAACAAACCCCAGATTTCGTCCTTAGGCAACTTTCTGTTTCTACTTACAGACTCTCTGGCAACTCCTGCAAACCAACCTTCTCCCTCTTTCAACACCTGCACCTCCCAGTAATGCTTCCCTGATTTGAACCCCTTTGTCCCCAAAATACACTTTTCAGAAGTGAATCTTTTGTGATTGTCAGGCAGAGTCTCCTGTCTCTCTGTCCATCTCACACGTCTCCCGCTTTCAGACAGGATCAGGGCAGGGTAGGCCGTGTCTGGATCCAGAGTGACAGGCACTGCAGAAAGAGGAGAGACTTAAGATTTACTGTGACCACAGAACACAAACTGATACTAAGTGCAAAGTCAGACCAGGACTGCAGAAACAACTGAGGTTGTAGAGGTTTGTTTTGGTGCATAGAGAGAGCCAGAGAGGTATTCTATGTCAGGTCTGGAAGTGCAGCTTATACGTTTACTTAGCCATACAAAGTCATCAATAAAACTAGTACGGTCAAACTACACAAAAATAAAACCACTTTTGGGACTACATCTCCCATGAGTTCTCAGAATTCTATAAGAATTTCACATTCAATCAGCAATCAATGCTACATAATCTTATTGTAGTTTGGAAACTAAAAATCCTTGGAGCTCAATGGGAATTGAGAAATGCTGCTGGCCTCATGCTGGAACCTCCAATGCTCAGGCGACAACCTTCTATGAAACAAGCAACAAGGATCTAGAAGTCGCTTCCGCCAGCTCTTAGTACAATGTGGAGTCTTTCCACATTTACAAAGGATCTCAAAATCCTCCTCTCTGAGAGACACTTTGTTGAAGCTTGATCACTTCCCCCCTTTTTGACTTATCAAATCTATCCAAGTCCAATCTGCCTGGCCTTTCTCCCCTGATTTGAACTGCTGGGTCTACGTGCTTTATTTATGCGTATCTCTTATTTGTATAATGATAATTGTGCATATTCTTCTTTTTAATCTCTTGTAAAGGGCTTAGATGCCATTAGACCATATTTGTGCTACAGAAAACATCAACATTAAAATATATATTCCCTCAGGAGAACCAGTACCCCTGGTTTTATTCACTGCTCGGTAGCCAAATTAGTGCTTGCTTCTTCTGAGGGGTGGTTACGGGTTATTGTTTATTCCTCTTCCCATTACAATCTCTGCGCTTCTTTCACCAAACTCCTTGTCTGCGTAAAAAGAGCCTGCAGTGGAGGGTAGGTATCTGGGTAAAACAACCTGCAGGAGGGTAGGTATCTGGTCAAAGGGTGTAGATGTCGTATGGTTATCAGGCCAGATAGTTTCTTCCATTCTTTCATGCAGTGATGCATCCACAGGTGTACCAGACTCAATCCTCTTTCGTGTAGCATCGTGTCCACAGGTGTACCTGCTCACCACTCTTTCGTGTAGCGTTGTGTCCACGGATGTACCTGGTTCACCACTCTCTTGTGCAGCGCTATGTCCACAGGTGTACCTGGCTCACCACTCTTTCGTGCAGCATAGTGTCCACAGGTGTACCTGCTCACCTCTCTTTCGTGTAGCGTTGTGTCCACAGGTGTACCTGCTCACCACTCTTTCATGTAGCGTTATGTCTACAGGTGTACCAGACTCAATCCTCTTTCGTGTAGCATAGTGTTCACAGGTGTACCTGCTCACCACTCTTTCGTGTAGCGTTGTGTCCACAGGTGTACTTGGCTCACCACTCTCTCATGCACCGTTATGTCCACAGGTGTACCTGGCTCACCACTCTTTCGTGCAGCATAGTGTTCACAGGTGTACCTGCTCACCACTCTTTCCTGTAGCATAGTATCCACAGGTGTACCTGGCTCACCGCTCTTTCGTGCAGCATTGTGTCCTCAGGTGTATCTGGCTCACCACTCTTTCATGTAGCGTTGTGTCCATAGGTGTACCTGCTCACCACTCTTTCATGTAGCGTTCTGTCCACAGTTGTACCTGCTCACCACTCTTTCGTGTAGCATAGTGTCCACTGGTGTACCTGCTCACCACTCTTTCGTGTAGCGTTGTGTCCACAGGTGTACCTGCTCTCCACTCATTCATGTAGCGTTGTGTCCACAGGTGTACCTGGCTCACCACTCTATTGTTTAGCGTTGTGTCCACGGGTGTACCTGGCTCACCACTCTTTCGGGTAGCTTTGTGTCCACAGGTGTACCTGCTCACTACTCTTTCATGTAGTATAGTGTCCACAGGTGTACCTGTCTCACCACTCTTTCGTGTAGCGTTGTGTCCACACAGGTGTTCCTGGCTCCCCACTCTGTCGTGCAGCATTATGTCTACTAGTGTACCTGCTCACCACTCTTTTGTGTAGCGTTGAGCCAACAGGTGTACCTGCTCACCACTCTTTCGTGTAGCATAGTGTCCACTGGTGTACTTGGTTCACCACTCTTTCGTGTAGCATTTTGTCCACAGGTGTACCTGTTTCACCACTTTTTTGTGTAGCATAATGTCCACAGGTGTACCTTGATCAACACTCTTTCGTACAGCGTTATGTCCACAGGTGTAACTGGCTCACCACTCTTTTGTGCAGCGCTGCCTCCACAGGTGTACCTGCTCACCACTCTTTCATGTAGCATAGTGTCCACAGGTGTACCTGCTCACCACTCTTTCGTGTAGCATAGTGTCCACAGGTGTACCTGCTCACCCCACTTTTGTGCAGCATAGTGTCCAAAGGTGTACCTGGCTCACCACTCTTTTGTGTAGCATAGTGTCCACAGGTGTACCTGCTCACCACTCTTTCGTGTAGCATAGTGTCTACAGGTGTACCTGGCTCTCCACCCTTTCGTGCAGTGTTATGTCTACACGTGTACCCGGCTCACCACTCTTTTGTGTATCGCTGCCTCCACAGGTGTACCTACTCACCACTCTTTCATGTAGCATAGTGTCCACAGGTGTACCTGGCACACCACTCTTTCATGCAGCGCTATATCTACAGGTGTACCTGGCTCACCACTCTTTTGTGCAACGCTGCCTCCACGATGAACCTGCTCACCATTCTTTTGTGTAGTGTTATGTCTACAGGTGCCCCTGGCTCACCACTCTTTTGTGTAGCATTGTGTCCACAGGTGTACCTGGCTCACCACTCTTTCGTGTAGCGTTGGGTCTACAGGTGTTCCTGGCTCACCTCTCTTTTATGCAGCGCTGCCTCCACAGGTGTACCTGCTCACCACTCTTTCGTGTAGCGTTATGTCTACAGGTGTACCTGGCTCACCACTCTTTCATGTAGCATAGTGTCCACAGGTGTACCTCCTGCTCACCACTCTTTCATGTAGCGTTATGTCTACATGTGTACCTGGCTCACCACTCTTTCGTGTAGCGTTGTGTCCACAGGTGTACTTGCTCACCACTCTTTTGTGCAGCGCTGCCTCCACAGGTGTACCTGCTCACCACTCATTCATGTAGCGTTATGTCTACAGGTGTTCCTAGCTCACAACTCTTTCATGTAGACTCTGTAGAAATTCGGGGTGGGGATAGGATAACATATCTCAGACAATTAGAGGCACATTGGATCTGCAGATTGAGATCTGTGAACCATGTCTTAAATATAAATAATGAGTTTCACCATTTTCTGTAGAACCTTGTATCCTCAGAACCTGCAATTCTCCCCTTCAGATTTGGCATTGAAAAAATGAGCTACTTATTTGGCCCCTGAACATCATTCTCGACCTTGGACCATTCCGCAATGGTGCCCATCAGTGATTGTACATTAAAAACGCATTAGATGACTGTCGAACCTTGACCATTTTTGCAATTGCGCCTATCAGTGATTTTATATCAAAAACGTATCAGATCACTACCGTATCTTGACCATTTTTGTAATGGCGCCCATCAGTGATTTTATATCGAAAACGTATTCGATCACTGCCTTATCTTGACCATTTCGCAATGGCGCCTAATAGTGATTTTGTATTGGAAACCTATTGGATCACTGTCGACCTTTGACCATTGTGTAATGGCACCCTTTGATGATTTTATATTAGGGAACGCATTGGATTACTGCCGACCTTTGATCATCTTGTAATGGCGCCCATTAATGCTTTTGCACTAAGAACACATTGGATATCTGCCGGATTTTGACTGTCACGCTACTCACCTTCATCTGACCGGTCAAAGATGGCGATCCTTTATGAATGGAATATATGTATCTATATCCGAGCGAGACATCCGTAATAGGGAGTTGATATATATAAGTTTATTATCCACTTCATATTAGTTTGTTATGTGACAATGGTGACCTTTTTTGTCGAATGTGTCCCAGTCTTATGGAATCTGATTATTACAATATATCTCTTACTCTCTTTTTTTGACCATTGCAAGATGGCGGTTATTATTTAGAGAGCGTATACGTCATCATGGCTCGACGAAAATCTAGGCTTATTGACAATTTAATTTGATAATTGGATGTTAGCATTTGATCAGTGCGGTATATAAACACACGCTTTAAAATACTTTGTTGAACCAGATGACTGCACGCTTCACTACACGCCGACACTCTCTTTACGGTGAGCAATCGTTAGGGGAAAGCGGGTTCTTTCTCGGTTAAGGATCCTAGTTTATTCGGCGGATTTTCTTTATTGTTATTAAACTATTGGTGATATAAATGTGCTGACTCATACCATGAAGTTTACAATGAAACTATTTGATAGCAGTTCATAATAATTTAAGATGGCTGCCATTTGGTGCGTCTTATATCCAAACGATTGTTGAGGTTGTCCGCCATCACATTGACTTATACAATAAGGAACACTGTCTGTAAAACGGACTTTAGTGTAAACCGTTTGTGGTAGCAATAGACGCCATGTGTGTGTCTTTTTATCTTTTGCGTACGATTTATAATCCCGCCAGGATTACCGATAGCTTGCTTTAAGGCTCACAGCTTACTCTGAGTCTCCCGAATATTGCGACCCCTAATTATAGAACACACCCACATAGGCTTTCTTAATTGCAACCAAAAATCTTTTTGTGGTCTGGGTTAGAATGCCATCTCCCTATACGTATTTTGACTAGGCCAAGATGGCCGCTTACGTCTATAAGAAATGGGTACGTCGTATATAGGAGATCCTATACGCCCTGTGTTTTTAATATAGACCGTACCTACATAGCTTGCTTATTGTAACACTTCTAAAAATATTTGCTAGTAACTTGATGTTAACAACCCGAAATTTTAGGTTTTTTAATTGAACTAAATGCGCAATACATATGTTGTGCTTTATGGGTCATCTTTTCTTTAATTTTTCTTATCTTTCCTCCTTAGGCCTTTACTTTTTATAACCATCAAAAAATGGGAACTATTCATATCATGGAATTATGACTATTTATCGTTCCATGAAGTAAGTAACCAAAACTGACATATTTCTCTCATAGATTCGGTTACGTAAGGTGGATTTATATAGGTGAAATATAAAACGATGTAAAATAAAAATCTTGTTCCCATTGTCTACTACTCAACCATGAGATCGATAATGGATTATATGAAATAGATAACATTTGAGGACTTGGGTGATTATTATACGACTATGAATAAAGGAAGAAATAACTAGCAGTTCTTGATGTAACTACTATATCATTATTCTTGAAGCAAATATGTGAAGTGTTAAATATACACTATCCCTTTACAGATAAACTGAACCTCAAGTGTGAAGACTAATGAGAAGCCTTGCTATATAAAGAATTTTGACAAGGTATTTGTTGAATATATCAAGTACAATCACATTTAAATGAATGTGTTTTTGCTTTTTAAAGAAATTTGACAAGGCATTTTAACAAGCATTGGGAAAAAAATGCATCTGAATCATTCGGATAACCCTCATGGGCATATAAAAAACTAATTGCCCACGCTAAAACCGAATGGGAGGAGAACCAATGGGAAGAGCTCACTAGGTCCTTAGCAACCAAGGATCAACGAATGTTCTGGAGATTAGTAAACGGGGGGTCGGGGAATCTCCTTTCGGCAATTGAGCCAAATATTGCACCAGAGGTGTGGCAGGCACACTTTCAATCCCTATATAGCTCTGAGCCGGGAGAACCTACCAACGACACCGGAGTTGGCTGGCCCGACTATGAGGGGGATCCAATAAGATTGGACGAGGTCAAGGTTGCAATAGCTGGACTAACCTCGGGAAAGGCGCCAGGTTTGGACGGCCTACCCGGGGATTTGTTCAAGCAGGAGCCCACCATCTGGGTCCCCTACCTTGTCACCCTGTTCAATGGAGTTCTTAACGGCATGGAAATCCCCAGTACTTGGCTGGGGGCGGAGGTGGTCCCCATATTCAAAAAGGGCTCGCCTCTTCTCCCAGCCAACTACAGACCAATCAGTCTAATCGATGTGTCGCAGAAGCTGTTTGGTAGGGTATTGCTGAACCGGCTTCAGGACTGGGCAGAAGAGCTGGGTGTTCTTAGCCCGTACCAGGCGGGATTTAGAAAGGGAGTCCCCACAGTGGACCAGGTTTTTCGATTAAACATGATCTACTGGAGGGCTGCGATATTCGAGGGCGGCAGCCTATACACAATTTTTGTGGATCTGCGGGCCGCCTTCGACCTGGTGCCCAGAGGGAAACTTTGGAGCGTTTTGGCCGAGATGGGCGTACCACCGGACATCCTGATAATCTTGCAGAGATTACACCACAACAATTATGCCCGTGTGAGGTGCGGGAGGTCCGGGGCACTGACGGATAGATTCCCCGTTGACCGAGGGGTTAGGCAGGGTTGTGTGCTGGCACCGACCCTGTTTTGCCTCTTTGTCAACGGGGTAATCGCCCACCTAAATGCCACCGAATACACTGACGCCCCTAAATTGAACGGCAGCAGGGTGCCTGCAATCATGTTTGCAGACGACACCCTGCTGCTGTCCAAAACCCCAATGGGGATACAGAGGATCCTTGATTCGTTCGTGTCCTTTTGCACTGACCGAGGCTTAGAAATTAATGTGGGCAAAACCAAGTTTATGGTCCTGAACCCAAGACAAAAACTGCGGCCGAATCCACTTTTGGGAGCCTCACGGCTCGAGAGAGTCCCCACCTTTAAATATCTTGGTGTAACTCTCAATGAAACCATGTCTTGGGGATCACATCAGAGCAGGGCCAACCTCAAATTGGTTCAGACCACAGGGGGTATCACGCGGATGATGAACCGCTCCACATACCGCCCGTTGGGGCCGCTCATCCAGATCTACAAAGCTCAGGCCAGGGGCACTACTATGTATGGTGCGGAACTGTGGGGACATATACCTTGCCGCAGTTTGTCCTCAACTGAGAATAACTTCATCAGGCAGATGGTTGCGCTTCCGGCCAGCACCCCACTCCTCCCCTTGAGACTAGATCTGGGTCTGCGACCAATAGCTGACGAACTAGGGCTGAGACCCATATCCTTCTGGCGAAGGTTGTGGAGTAGTGAAGATCTTCTTGCCTACAGGGCGGAACTGATGGAGCTGTTAACCCACCCGAAAGCCCTATTGATCCCCTGGATAAAATATATCCAGAAATCCTGTATGATCCTGGGGTTCCCTGACCTTTGGTCCAACCCGGCTAATGCCTCATTACACATCCCAAAGAGAGCTTTGGCCATCGCCTATCATGAACAAAAATTAGCCATGGCCTTAGTTAGCCGGGGTGAAGGGTCACTTACCTCTGTTTTTGTGCAAAGCAAGGACTCGTACAGGTTGGAGAGAGTTCTAGACGCCATTTCCCCCGTGCTGGCCAGGAAGTTGTTTCTCCAATGGAGATATGGCACATTGCCCTTACGATCTTTTATCAGCTCCTGGTCAACACCCCCTTCCACAAAGCAGTGCCCGGCCTGCGCAGGTGCGGAGGAAAGCGATCTACACGTGGTCCTGTTTTGTCCAGTGTATAAGGCAGCGAGGAAATATTGGCTCCTACCATTGATTAGAAACCTGGGTTGTAGGGAGTACCTTCCAATGTATAGAATTTTAAAAACTGATGCTTCCACCCTAACTGTGTTTGCAATAGCGAAATTTCTCACCAATGTGTGGCACACTCGCACCCGTATTTTGAAGACGCAGGCCCTCTCTCAATGTTAAGGTTTACACTTTTAAATGTAATTCTTTTAGCATGCAATTCTAAGGTTTTTACTATATAAGTATGCATCGATTGATTATGCATGTCGATTTTATGCTGATTTATATATGTTTTATTGTATATCTTTGGTGGCCAACGGCCGAAATAAAGATTGAATGATGATGAAAATGATGTAAAATAAAAATCTTGTTCCCATTGTCTACTACTCAACCATGAGATCGATAATGGATTATATGAAATAGATAACATTTGAGGACTTGGGTGATTATTATACGACTATGAATAAAGGAAGAAATAACTAGCAGTTCTTGATGTAACTACAATATCATTATTCTTGAAGCAAATATGTGAAGTGTTAAATATACACTATCCCTTTACAGATTAACTGAACCTCAAGTGTGAAGACTAATGAGAAGCCTTGCTATATAAAGAATTTTGACAAGGTATTTGTTGAATATATAAAGTACAATCACATTTAAATGAATGTGTTTTTGCTTTTTAAAGAAATTTGACAAGGCATTTTAACAAGCATTGGGAAAAAAATGCATCTGAATCATTCGGATAACCCTCAACTAAAAAGATATGTCAACATAGCTTAATAATAAAAAGCAACATCGTTAGATATTTATTGTTAGTATCTAATAACTGGTTCTATGATCGTGATATCAGTTCCTCAATTTGTTCTCCCTTTGAATAGGCGTACAATACTTATCTTTGATGTGGATAAATGTTTATTGAATTTTTGTCTGGTTTCCTTACTGTTCACACAAATATGAGTTGAAATGTGTATAGATTGTTTGTAAATAGATTACAATTACTCATATGTAAAATATTTTATGTTTTATATTTTTAATATAGCCCTGAAGAAGTCCGAAGTCCGAAACGCGTTGGCTATTGGTTTTAATCATCATTTGTGAATAAAGAACCTCTTTTTGCTGAAGAACCTGACTTTGGAATTCTTGGGAGAACGATTAGAAAGCTAATTGAATTTTGTGAATAACACTATTGAAACTGTATTATCACCATATTAACTTTTGATGGGTGCGGGGTCATTTTTGTGCAATTTGACTTGAAAGCCAAGTTTCTTGGCTTTCTATTATTGGGATCTAGGGGATTGTGTCCCAGACCTCCAGCACCTACATACTCTTATACTTTAGGGATTTCATTACCAGTGCGGGCAGAGCAGCCTTAATCCCCTTTTCTGGTTTGAACTCTTTCATGTAGCGTTGTGTCCACAGGTGTACCTGCTCACCACTCTTTCGTGTAGCATAGTGTCCACAGGTCTACCTGGCTCACCACTCTTTCGTGCAGAGTTGTATCCACAGGTGTACCTGCTCACCACTCTTTTGTTTAGCGTTATGTCTACAAGTATACTTGACTCACTCCTCTTTTGTGTAGCATAGTGTCCACAGGTGTACCTGGCTCACCACTCTTCCATTCTGCATTATGTCCACAGATGTACCTGGCTCACCACTCTTTCATGCAGTGTTATGTCCACAGGTGTTCCTGGCTCACCACTCTTTTATGCAGCGTTCTGTCCACAGGTTTACCTGCTCACCACTCTTTCGTTTATCATTATGTCTACAGGTGTACCTGACTCACTCCTCTTTCATGTAGCATAGTGTTCACAGGTGTACCTGGCTCACCACTCTTTCTTGCAGCGTTATGTCCACAGGTGAACCTGGCTCACCACTCTTCCGTGCAGCGTTATGTCCAAAGATGTACCTGGCTCACCACTCTTTCGTGCAGTGTTATGTCTACAGGCGTTCCTTGCTCACCACTCTTCCGTGCAGTGTTATGTCCACAGGTGTACCTGGCTCACCACTCTTCCGTACAGCTATATGTCAAAAGATGTACCTGGATCACCACTCTTTCGTACAGCGTTATGTCCACAGGTGTACCTGGCTCACCACTCTTCCGTGCAGCGGTATGTCCACAGGTGTATCTGCTTACCACTCTTCCATGTAGCATAGTGTCCACATGTGTACCTGCTCACCACTCTTTCATGTAGCGTTGTGTCCACAGGTGTACCTGCTCACCACTCTTCCATGCAGCATTAGGTCCACAGGAGTACCTGGCTCACCACTTTTTCTTGTAGCATAGTGTCCACAAGGGTACCTGCAGACCACTCTTTCGTGTAGTGTTATATCTATATGTGTACCTGGCTCATCACTCTTTCTTGTACAGTTGTGTCCACAGTTGTATCTGCTCTCCCCTCTTTTTTGCAGCGCTGCCTCCACAGGTGTACCTGTTCAACACTCTTTCCTGAAGCGTTGTGTCCACAGGTGTACCTGCTCACCACTCTTCCATGCAGCGTTGTGTTCACAGGTGTACCTGGCTCACCACTTTTTCTTTTACCTGCAGACCACTCTTTCGTGTAGCGTTATATCTACATGTGTACCTGGCTCATCACTCTTTCGTGTAGCGTTGTGTACACAGTTGTATCTGCTCTCCACTCTTTTGTGCAGCGCTGCCTCCACAGGTGTACCTGCTCACCACTCTTTCGCGTAGCGTTATGTCTACAGGTGTACCTGGCTCACCATTCTTATGTGTAGCATAGTGTCCACAGGTGTACCTGGCTCACCACTCTTTCGTGCAGCGGAATGTCCACAGGTGTACCTGACTCACCACTCTTCTGTGCAGCGTTATGTCCACATGTGTACCTGGCTCACCACTCTTCCATGCAGCGTTATGTCTACAGGTGTACCTGGCTCACCACTCTTTCATACAGCATTATGTCCACAGATATACCTGGCTCACCACTCTTCCATGCAGCCTTATGTCCACAGGTGTACCTGGCTCACCACTCTTCTATGCAGCGTTATGTCCACAGGTGTACCTGGCTCACCACTCTTTCATGCAGCATTATGTCCACAGGTGTACCTGGCTGAACACTCTTCCCTGCAGCTATATGTCAACAGATGTACCTGGATCACCACTCTTTCGTGCAGGGTTATGTCCACAGATGTACCTGGCTCACCTCTCCTTCGTGCAGCGTTGTGTACACAGGTGTACCTGCTCACCACTCTTTCGTGCAGCAGTATGTTCAAAGGTGTACCTGGCTCACCACTCTTTCGTGTAGCGTTGGGTCCAGAGATCTACCTGCTCACCACTCTACCGTGCAACGTTATGTCCACACGTGTACCTGGTCCACCATTTTTATGTGCAGCGTTATATCCACAGGTGTACCTGCTCACCACTCTTTTGAGCAGCGTTATGTCCACAGGTGTACCTGGCTCACCACTCTTTCGTGCAGCATAAATCAATCAGTCATTTGTTAAGCGCACTACATACCCACGAGGGTCTCAAGGAGCTGGTGCCCACAGGTGTACCTGCTCACCACTCTTTCCTGCAGCCGTGAGTCCACTGGTGTACTTGCTCACACTTTAAGGCCAGCTATTACTCTGTGCAGGTAGATGAAGTGCTCTTTTTGTGCTACAAAGGCCACAAGGCCTGGCCAGAGATGTTGCACAGGTTCTGTGTGTGTTCATCGGATGTGATGGGTGAGCAACATCCTGTCTTCACTGTGGCTGACTGCCAGGGCACACTATAGCTACTTTGCGACCCAAGCTTTCTCTGCCTGATTCGTCACAGTGACTCTCCTTCAAATTATGAAGCTCATCCTTCCTTTCGTCAGCTGTATTCAGAGGAATTACCCTGCCCTACTCATCCAGTGTGATTGTTGGTTTTATGTATATTTGGTCACTTTAGGCTTCCTCTTCCCACCCGATTTTCAGTTTTCTGGTACTGATTTCTTTTCTTTTCTTTTTTCTTTATCTTTTGGTATAATTTATGTTCTATTGGTGTAGGTTTTATGTTAGGCTTGGCTCCCCATTTTATGGATATTATAATTGGGTATGCATTTATAATTACAGCCCTGAAGAAGTCATGGGGTAAATTTCCCCTGACGAAACACGTGTTGGCGTTTGGCTGTTTTATACTGTATCAAGATTGTACTGCTGTATCTACAAGTCTTCACGAACACCTATGGATTGAGAATAAAAATAAGGATTTTTTCACATTTTGGATGCGCTGATATGGACAATTATTTGTGAATTGATACTATCTGTAATACTCACTGATACATGTACTTTGTGCTCAGGGAATCTTTTTGAATTTCCTCTACTGTGACGGCATTACGTTGTAATTGCTGTTTTCTGACAGCGTTAGGTGGTAGCTGTCTTTGGTTCCCTTGATGCCACTTTAAAAAATAATTTTTTCCTACCATTTGCCATATGGACTATGCGCTGTTAAAACCTCACCATCTGTTGCTTTAGACTGTTCATTGGATGATTTGTATTGGGCCCCAGATCACTAGGGCTGAAGAGCCTTTGCTCTCTTCCCTGTAGCCCTTGACAGACACACTTTCATCCCACCTAGGGAATCACACATTGGCTCCCAGAGATCCCAGTGTCCGCAAGTGCCTTGTCAGGTACTATTTTGGGACACATTATAAGCGGATTCTTGCAGCTGCGCAGGACCCTCTATCTATTTATTTATCTATATAGATCTATCTATCTATCTATCTATCTAGTCACTGAAAATATGAGTTATGATTCCGCACACCAAAAAGCGAAAAAGCACTGACATTCTCAAGTAAATTTATGATGCTCAGCATATCTCTTGCTTACTCTTTGTAGATAGCCTTTTCATACTATTGTCTCAGGGGTGTACTGAGCATGGCGGGGTGTGAGTTATGATGTGCATTGTATATCATAACTGTCATATATTTCTTTCTGCGTACCCTGAACCATTACTAACTTTGGATTCTATTTTTCAAAGGAGTTTGATATACACTGCTCCCCTGCCGTGTACCAATTCTGCATTGCACAGCAGGGGTTGGACGCAGAGCATGTTTCACCACACACTGGGATTAATTTGCTAACTGCTGACAAATTTATCGCAGTCCATGGGAAGTCAGCGAAAGGTGTAGATTTTCGTTCCAAAGTTGACTGTCCAGTAGACTAGCACATCAAATTACCTTCAGCTGTGGGCTTTTAGTACAACATGACGTCTATCACTCTCTTAGTGCAATCAGGTTTATCTGCACAATAATTGCACATCCCCCACTAAGTTAAGATTAGTCGTTTTTTTTTAGCAGTATAATTTGCAACTTTGTAGTTCAATTTTCGTTTTTATTGCACTTTTTTGCCAAGATTCTCATTATCAAAGAACGTCTAGTTCCGTACGCTCCCAGCAGGAACTTACGTTCGGCAGATGCCGCACTCCTGGTCTGCCAGGTTCAAACTATCCTCCCTAGGAGGGCGCACTTTCTCCTATACAATCCCCAGTGCATGGAATAATCTTCCAGAGAGCTTGCGCAAAGAAACAAGTCTACTACCCTTCAGGAAAAAGCTGAAAACTGTGCTGTTTCAGGAGGCATGGGGCGATGCCTAACTGGCCCTCCAAATGGAACTGTGTGCACCCTCTGACAAGCGCTTAGAGACCCCCGGGTGATAAGGCGCTCTATAAATCCAAATACAAATACAAAATACAAATACAAATAGATGTTAGCTCATGACACGTTTAGCTATTTTAATGGTTTTTTTGATGGTTTTTAGACTACTGTCAGCAGCAGTATCATGAGTGATATCATATAACATGACTGGGAGGGGCAGAGAGAAGTTGTGGACCAGCACACACTCTCCCTAAACATACTATTAGACTATTGAGTGTGCAGGTCTGAGGTGAAGGTCTGTCCTGCCATGTTCGGTACCTAGTCCTATAGAGGTCATGTGAAGCGCCTTCTTATTGAAGCACGGGCCCTTGCCCTCTAAGAGGTTGCAGCTCAATCACTGGAATGTGCTCCTCATTGTACAACACGTACATCTCTTTGAGCACCCACTTCTGAGGACCTCACCTGAGGTGTGTGTTCACCGCCTTTCAGCCCTTGGGTGCATGAAGATCTTCCATATTAGAGATTCTTTGTTGGATGTTTTATCCCTTATAAGGTACATTCTACATTAACCAGTTTTTCCTCTTGTTCTGGAAATTGTGATGAATCGATGCTGCTCAAAGCAGTTTGCTGACACTGCTGCTTTGTCTCTAGACGTTTTTCTTTTTCTCAGTGATCTGCAGTGTGTTCAGTGACGTAGAAAATGGTGTCTTTGTGTAAGACAGAGTCTACTTTCTAGGAGAAGTGGGCTTGTTTTTATATATGCAAAAAAGGAAGCAGAAAACTCTGGGTGGTACCCAAGTTTAAGGGGAGAGAAACTCCTTAAATGGAGCACCCTACAACTCCACTGACACTGAATCTGCTCACCTCAAATGTCTGTTTTTCTAGCAAACTTTTTAAGCATAGGATGAGCACACTGCCAGCCATCCCGAGCTAGAAAGTGGCAAAGTCTTTTGCCATTTTTACAGCAAATTCTTAAGCACAGGATTAGCACAGGATTTGCAGAGTGCCATCCATGCCAGGCTGAAAGATGGCAAACGTTTCTTACCACTCCAGGCACAGTATCCAGCTGTAGATTGGTAAACTACCAACCAAGCCAACCTGAAATGAGTCAAAGAAACCCCAGCCACATAAGTTTGTTAGAGCTCTTCAGAAAGGTATAGTTTTGTCCAGACAGAAGGGAGCACCCAGTATAGCTCAAGATGGTTCACTGGCATAATATCAAAAACACAAATATCGTGATACATAAATATTGTTTCAAAAATATCGATCACAAAAATATTGTTTTCCTATACACATAAAGTTAAGTACAAACATATTGCAACAAAAATATATCGTTTTACACTAATATCGAATAAATATGTACAATAGAGTTGTTTTAATATATATATAGTTAAAATTTATAAAAAATTTAACATTTAACTTTAATATAATTTAAATTAAATATGTTTAAATAAAATGTAAATCTATTATTAAAAATAAACTAGATTTTTTAAATTGGCAATTTAATGATACATATAAAGTAAACAATAGAAAAAATACGTTTTACTAAAAATATCTTACAAATGTCAAATATTTATATATATAATAAATATTAAATTAAATACACAAACACACGATAATAATAAACTATCAAATAATATTAACAAAACGATTAAATTCTAGGAATAATACATGTAATATTCCCCCTCTAGTTTGTGTAACAGTAGGGAAAGCATTTGACACCGTGGGGGTAATATTACTATTCCCATTTCAGTTTATGCAACAGTAGGGAAAACATTGGACTGTGGAAGGGTAACATTTACTATTCCCACTCCCGTCAGTGCAACTGTAGGGAAAGTGTTGGATAGCGGAGGGGTAAAATTTACTATTCCCACTCCAGTGTGTGCAACAGTAGTGAAAGATTGGACTCAGGAGGGTTATCATTTAATATTACCATTCCAGTCTGTGCAGCAGTGGGGAAAGTACTTCATTTCAAACACATACCAAATTTTAATACAGGTATTAATTGAACAAAAATATAAAACATATCTATCTATTTATCTATATCTATATAAAAATTACAAAAGCATAAATAAATTAAATGAATAATATCGCATAAAAATGTTATTAATTGATCATTTCATTCAACGGGTCAAGAGGAGTCAGATGGTGCCAGAGAGGAGCCCGCCAGTGATAATCTGACTGGAGACCCCAACGTTTTGTGGGGCCTATAGGAGTGCCACAGTAAGCTGGAAGCTCATTGAAGGCTTCACCCTCTCTACAGAGCCATCGTTCTAATAATTTTTCAACAGGGTTGGAAGGGCCCCACTCTTCTCCTTGAACTTTTTTGTCATTGTCAGAATACTATCAGTGTAGTCTCTCTTGAAATATGACTTCAGCTAGTTTACAGGAAACACCCTGTGTGGTTCCTGAGGACAACCTGTGATAACTAGGTTGTTTAAATAAGAAATCTTGCTAACTATCTATTAGGGAACACACCATTTGACCTCCAAAGATCGAGGGACATTTGGCTTCAGCACAAATACCTCGGACCCTCTTGGTCTTGGTACCATCATACCAATCCTTCCTCAGCTCTATTTATTTAATTATTTATTTGTATAGCACCAGAATGGACTCCCAAGGAGTATCTCTGCACTTAGGACGGGGCGCACATCCAGAATACAGCTACAGTCTAAATCAGCAGGAGTAGAGAGTTGTCTTAAGCAGCTTCCTAAATTGTAGATGGTCAGAGCATTGACGAAGATGTAGGGGGAGCTCATTCCAATAGCGTGGACAGACATAGTAAAGGGCTTTCCCCACTAATCTTGCCCTCTTAATACGGGGAACCTTTAACAAATGTTTAGAACACGAGCGGAGAGACATAGAAGGACAGTAGCGCAAAAAATTATCCGCCAGATAGGAGGGGCCAAGGTTGAAAAGCACTTTGTGAATAATACAGCAGATTTAAAATGTTACCCTATGGCGTATCGGAAGCCAGTGGAGCTGTGCCAAAAGAGGTCGGGAAGCAGTCCTGGGGGGCAAGTTAAGGACTAATCATGCTGCTGTGTTCTGGACCACCTGCAGTCTGTTGATCGAGGTCCCGCTAGCTGAAATCAACAGACCATTACAGCAGTCCAACCGGCTTAATGCAAGTGCCTGAATTAAAGTCTTTCTAGTGGGGTTCGGGAGAAGAGGAAATACTCGACGAAGAAGCCCCAGAGTGTGGAAACAGACACCAGTTGTCTGAGCAATATGCTCTTTCAGGGTAAGGGCCTGATCCAGGCGAATGCCTAGTGTTGGACTTGGCCCTCCTGGCAGGTTCACCCCTGAACTTTTTGCATTTGAACTCTGAGATAATTATAGTGATTTCTGGTCTTTGCGCACTTCATCACTGTGGCGCAGTGTAAAGTGCGTGCGCTCCCTGAGTGCGTGTGTGAGTTTGGCCTGCCCTCCCATGGGAATGCATGAGGGATATGTGTGTCTATGGTAGTTCCTGATGTGTGGGGAGTGCAGGCGCGAGATTGGTATGTGCGAACTCGTGAGATTAAATGCTGCACGATGATGTGCGTGGATTTAATGTGTCTGGTGCAGAAGTGCCACTTCTAGAAGTTGGCATGTCTGTGTAATTAATGTGATTTGACTGTCTGGCTTGTGATTGGCTGGAGCTGGCTGGTGTGCCTGGCTCCGTGAGTCAGGATGGGTCTGCCCCGGTGGTGAATGGGAAGATCTGCATGTTGATGGCAGGGAGGGGCTGCACCTGGGACCTGAATAGGGCTGGGTTTTCCCCTCACAATGCTAGCTCCGCCCCCTGTGGTGCGTCTGATGTCCCTGGCCTGTCCTGTGAACAGGTAGAGGGGCTGAGCAAAACAAAGTGTTACAGAACCAGCTGCGTCTGGTTTTCCCCGACCCTGCACCCTAGAGACAAAGGGATTCTGTGTATAAAAAGAGGCTGTGACCTCATGTTAGATGTTCTTGTTTCCTGACTAGAATCTACCAGGGGTGTGCTGCTACTGGGGCCTAGGGGAAGGCTTGCCTCCCTGGACCCTGCCCAGCCCCTGGATGCCCTGGATGCTGGAGGATTTATTTGGGACCCTTCTGCCCTGCCCTTTAGACTTCTGGGGCTGTATTTTCCTTGCCCCTAGGACATTTGCGCTGTCTTTTACTTTAGGGCTGGGTGCCAGTTCCCTTTAGAGCCTGGGGCGCTTCTTCGCCATTTTGCCCGCTCATTTCGACATTTTAATTGGCAGGAGGCTACCCTGCATAGTGCCCAGTGCGCAGGTGCGCACCCTGCGTCTTCATTTTTATTTAATCCTTATTTACGGGTGCCTACCCCGTTTATGTGCTCCTTAGCGGGTGCCCACCCCGGTTCTACGTTTATTTTTTACCTCGAGGGTGCCTACCCCTCTCTGGCTCCCGAGAAGTCACCGCCACGGCCCTCGCGCCGCAAACAGGGGCACCGTAGTGCCTGACGCGGGGCAGGACTTCCAGTTTTGGAGGGAAGTCCCACCCGCCGCCGCGCTGGGATTGGCTGAGATCCCGCGGCAGGAAAGAGCGCAAGAGTTGCGGGGCTCCCATGAGCGAGCGAGAGCCCCGACTTTGGCCTTCCCCAGCTGCGCAGCACTTAGTGCCAGCTGCAGCGTTTAGGCCCTGTTCTTGTCCTCAGCTGCCCAGCAAGTAGTGGGCAGCTGCAACGTTTAGGTTTTGGCGCAGTGGCGCAACCTGGACCCTAATGTGATTTATGTGCTATGCTGATTTATGTGCTGATGCTTTTGGGTGTTTGGAAATGTACTGTGTGTAGTATGTTTTGCGCACTCTGTGTTCTGATACCTCTAGACATATGTTTATGCCTAGGAGGTTGTTTTACCTAGTATAGGTTATACTAGTGAGTTCACGGTTCCCTGCGTGATATATGCCTAAGGTGGTTAGGGTTGCGTAGGGTGTACGTACATTTTACCAGTGGTTACTGGTTGTGTTCTACACTTGTTCTTTGGTGCTACAATTATCCCTACAAAGTGCTAGTTCTACCAAGTGCTTATTCCTGACAGTGGTCCCTGTGGCACAGTGTAAATTGTGTGTTTATTATCTAATATGTTTGGTATAATACAAAGGCTATTTTTATATGTAACCTGGTGTGGAGTTCCTTTTGTGGGGGGCCTGGGATGTTGTTGCTGGTGGGTGCGTGCGCAAAAGCTTTACACATTGCCTATGGGATAAGCCTGACTGCTCGTGCCAAGCTACCAAGGGGGTGAGCAGGGGTTATCTTTCGCGGGTAACTTCCTTGCCCTGACTAGTGTGGTGGTTTCTGCCTGGCTTTGGCGCAAGCCTTAGCCAGCCAGACATCCACATTTCTAACACCTAGATTCTTAAAAATGGATTTTGGATCAGGAGGGGTGCCAAAATCAGGTGACCACCACACGGGACACCACAATAAAGGGGCCTCCCCAAAGAGCAAAATCTCTGGTTTTCCTACGTGTCACTGGAGGAAATGACTCTTCATCCAATGTGCAATAGCTCTCATTCCCGAGGAGAAGGCCATATGTACTGCAGATGCAAATTTGGCAAAAGGGAAAAGCAGTTGAGTATCGTCGGCATATGATATTGGAATAGACCCATGGATCCTCAAGAGGTTTGCCAAGGGAGCAACGTAGATATTAAAAAGGGTGGGGCTCAAGCAGGAGCCCTGAGGCACTCCCTTGGACAATTCCATAGGTGCCGAGCGATAAGGGCCAAGATTGACAGTCTGCGAGCGGCCGGATAGGAAGCTCAACAACCATTGGGGCTCTAGGCTGGCCTGAAGGTTGTTCTACTATACCTTGTATTTTTCTTTGCCTGATTCATCAGCTGACTAACTTACTAGCAGTAGTGCAGCATGTCAAACTTTGTACCCCTATACACAGACGACAACATTAAACAACTCTGCTCTGGCCCCTCACTCTTGTCAGACACTCCCAAAGCTCCTAACCAGGCCAATACTTCAATCGCAGACCAACTCGAAAAACTACGGAAAAAACAGGTCCGGCTTCAGCTAATAGTCCTTATGTTAACAGATTACCTTAAGGCAGAAGTTATCCCTCTAGGCTTACAGGTCGTAACGTGCCAGGTATCTTTACAGATAACCCCAAATATACTTCCAACTTAGGATATATAGGAACAACATGCTCTAGGCACTGGCTTGTGCTAGGGATTGACATAGCTACTGAGACTCTAAAAGAACTGGAAATAGAAATCTCTAATATCCTGAAACAAATTCAGGACTCAAATCCCTCTATAGAAAGCAAAAAACTCCTAGATGAAGTAGAGAAGAGGATTGCTGATTTCCACAGAATCGAACAAAATAAAAAAGCTAACAAAATTAAAAAAGACATTAAGGCGTATAACAGTGAGACAACTTACCCTTACTTACAAAAATACTATTATACTAATAGGTCTTATTCCAACACTCAATACAACTGACCGTGGGGAAGATTCAATAGACGCTAGAACCAAGTCGGCTTTTCCGACACATCCGCCGAATCCTCAGATAGCTCTGACGCAGGCGAAGGAAGCAGCTCCAATAGACGAGGGGGAGTTCACCAGAATACCAGTGCTTTTTTACAGAGGGGCCAGCAAGGCACCCCACAAAGGGGCAGGGTCAAGAAAACCCAAAGATGGCACAACCCGCCGGGAGAGCGCAGGACCAGGAACAATTTTTACCAATGGTAGTAATCACTGCCCCATTGGCTGAGTCCATTCCCATCTTTAACTTGTCCAATCACCTATTGGCACATGATGAACTCTCTCTCCTTAAAAAGGGATTATCTTTTGCTCCTACTATCCCCCCTAATTTTATGGAGCTGCACACTGAACTCCTCAGGTTTTTCAGACGCATCCGCCTGAAAGCTTTCTTCCAAATACAACCCACACCAGAGCCTAAAGCACATACTCCCTTCCACCCACCATCTACATTTTTGCCATCAGCAGGAATGATACCCTCGGAAATCTTGACGTTTGAAAAAATGGTCCTTAAAGACCTATCAAGTCTACAAAACAAAAAAAGATTCACTCCATACAATATCTCTCTTTAAGAAAAGCAGGCCATCAATACACTCAAATGTAATGATAGGCTCGTGATAAAAAGTGCTGACAAAGGGGGAGGTATAGTAATACAAGAAAAGGATGCATACATTACTGAAATTCAAAGACAGCTGGACAATAGGGATCATTACAAGAGAATAGCAAGCAATCTCACAAAGCAAATCCAGGGTCTCATTCTCAAGATCACCTCAGATGCTCTTACTGAGGGATTTCTAACAAAAAAAGAGTTCAATTTTCTGAACGTAAAATGACCACGCACACCAGTAATTTACACGCTACCTAAGGTCCACAAAAATGCCACCAATCCTCCGGGACGTCCCATCGTTTCGGCATGTGGATAGATTTTGGAACCACTGTGTGCCTTTGTAGACTATTTTATCAAGGACTTTGTCCCTATGACCAGTTGCTATGTGCGAGACTCAATGGCGATCATCAACCTAATAGAACATTACCCTTTTGATCCTACTACTGACACCTTGTGTACAATGGACGTGGAGTCCTTATACACAAATATTCCCCAAACAGCAGCCTTACTAGTGATACAAAAAATCTTAGAATCCCGGCCACGTCCCCATGCTGTACCCAGCACCTTCATCTTACAGCTCCTTCAGATCTGTTTGACCCGGAATTTCTTTACATTTAACAACTTCTTTTATCAGCAGATAAAGGGGACCTCTATGGGCGCTATTTTTGCCCCAAACTTGGCCATACTTTTCATGGATGAAATTGAAATGAATGTGATTCTCACACCTTCAAATCCCTTTTTTCCAGGCATTCTCTTTTGGCGCAGATACATTGATGACGTCTTCATCATATGGAGACTCGACGTCAGTGTACTGCGCCAATTTCTCCACTGGATGAATAACAATTGTTTAGGCCTGAATTTTACTATCAATTCTGATAAAGCCTCAATTAATTTTCTTGACTTGACCATATTCCACCAGGACGGTGAGCTCCTCACACGACTTTTTAGAAAACTCACTGAAAGGAACACGCTTCTGCCATACACTAGCAATCACCCAAGGGCCCTCCGTGACTCCCTCCCATACTCCCAGTTCCTTAGAATTAGGAGAAATTGCTCTTTTAAGGAAGACTATTTCAGGGAAGGCGCCATTCTGTCATCTAAACTGAAAGAGCGGGGCTATCCCCGTAGAATCGTGAAGAATGCACTAAAACGGGCATGGTACTGCCCGAGGGAAACACTGTTGGTCCCTAAATCGAAAAAAGAACTAGGATACCATGTGTCACTACATTCTCTCCTCTCTCCAACAACTTGAGAAAAACGATACTGCACCATTGGCCCATCATTAATGCCGGTGTCCTTAACATAGACAAGCCATTATTTGCTTTAAAAAAAAGCAAAAACCTTAAGGACCACTTGGTAAGAGCATCCTTGCCCGACCTAAACCAATCTGTTACTCTAGAATCTGTGTGGGGTCTGTCCCCTATTGTTGGGCATTTCAAATGTGGTGATTGCATTGTGTGTGACTTTACAATTGAGGGTAAATCTGTGACATTTAGTAACACCACATTTAATTGCAATACTTTTTCCAATTGTAACACGTGCAACGTTATTTATCTGATTCATTGTCCATGCAATAAAGTCTACATCGGGCAACGCAGAAAGTCAAAACTCGCATCAGCCAACACAGAAGCCGTATTAGATGCAGAACTCCTAATGCATCGCTGGTTGACCACTTTACTGCTGCCAATCATAATGAGAATGACATTATATGGACAGTATTGAAAGCTTTGAAAATTGCCGCAAAGGGGCGGCAACATGTCTACCCTGTTGAACAGAGAGGAACTCAAGTGCATCATTTTCTTTGACTCAATGCATAATGGCCTCAACAAAGCGGAGGATTGGACTACACTTCTTTAAGTCTGAACACTGTCTTGTTCAATTCCCTCTTCAAAAACGTAATTCCTTACAAGATGTCACTGTGTCCTGAGCACAAAAAGGATTGCCTAGAGTACAATGCAAAGTCTGACTTTCTGTTATAGACGTTCACAGCTTAAGAACCAAAAAGATGCCAGCTTCTTATTCATGTTCACAACTGGGGCTGTATATGATGTAATTTTAATGATAAATTTAATGCCAGAATTGTAAAATTGTAAATATGTAATTGCTTCAAAATGTGTGAAACTGTAGAATATATACACTAATATATCACAATTAATGACACAGGGTTCGCCACTAACGAGCACAACCCTCACGGCTTATCTAATTTAAATTATCTTCACCGCTCCAAGATGGCTGCAGCTTTACCCTATGCTCGTACTGGCCGCCATTTTGATGAGCACTCACAGGCCGCCCTTCGGTTTCTATGAAACCTCAGCACAAGCACAAGCCCCTCACTATCCGACGTGGGATATCGAAGGTGAAACGATTGTGTCTTCGCCTCCCCTGCATCGCGGTCATCACGCAATTAGGTGACCAGCAATCCCTTCACTGGTTGTTTTTCCCACTTCATAGAGGGCTTTATTTAATTTTATTTTTGTCCTAATTCCCGATCCTGTTCTCCGCAGGGTTGTTCCCCATTGAGGGATCTAATTATTACTTGAGAACGGGTACTCACTCCGTTTGGCGGCTCGCGCAAACAGGAACCCCATCGAGGACACTTCCTAATATTTTCGGATCGCCCGAAAACGAATACAGTTGCCAATGCAATTTTAGCCCTCAGGTATGTCCACCTACCTTGCATGTTCCGTTATGCCCACTGTCCATAGGTGATATAATTACTAACCGTGGCCTACCTTCCGACAGATCACACTATCTGATCCGACCCTCCATCACAGGAATCCCATCGCGGACCCTCCTTACTACTTGCCGATCGCCCAAAGCCAGAACAGTTGCTATTGCAATTTTTAGCCCCCCAGGTATGCCCGCCGAAACTGCATGCTCTGTTATGCCCACCCACTCCTTTTGTCTGACTCACTAACCGCGCTCTATCCTCTGTTAGATTACACTATCTGAGCCGACGCCCCACATCACGACTACCAGATCGTTTCACTACCTCCAGCAGTAGTGGTCCATACTTTCGGGTCAGTACTCATGAGCCTATTTGATTATATGTCGTCACAACCGGCCGATAACTGTCACAATTTGTACCAAATGGCTAGTGCCTCACCACACCTCGTCACAGCGCCGTCAAGACAGACGATATTAACCACCCTCGAATTCATTCTGGAATTCATTGAGGAATCACTGTGAAAGCAAGCACTCCCGCACTGCGTCTCAATAGACAGTCTCTTCACTGCGCCGAATTATATACCCTAGCCACTCCGTCAAGTCTCCTCTCCTCAGTTGACAACTGATAGATTGAGCCAATTAAAACAAGCATGTCTGGCTACACTTGGATGGGTGCAATTGCTTCACACGTGCTGCCTACTTTACTTTGTCCCTTCAAGAAAATGTTCTCATGTTTGTTTCTCTGTTTTTCCCTTCCTTCCACTTGATCCAACAGGTTGGAAGCTAACCAGGCAATTTATACAATTAGGGGTCGATTAGGATCGCGGACGGACTTGAGTCCGTCCGCGACCCCTGAGGAGGAGGGAACGTCCGCATGGGCTGCGGCGTTCCCTCCGATCAAATTAGGATGTGACCGCCAGGGTGGCGGTCACATCCTCTATCACTAACATTGCGGCGGGTGCAGCTTCAAGCTGCATCCGCCGCAATGTAAAAAATCCATGCACAGCATTTGCGTGCACAAAGCGGCAGGCACCGCGCGGTGCCTGCTGCATTGTGCACGCAAATGCAGGGGGGTACCATAGGTACCCCCCATGTGCACCCCCCACCCCACCTTCACCCAGGGGGCCCGCAACGGGCCCCCAAAGTGAAGGTCCGTATGCTTTTCCACAGCGGTAAAGCCGCCGCGGAAAAGCATATATTTTCAGACATCCTAATATGCCTGGCGGTGTCTGATAGACACCGCCAGACATGTTAGTGCTTTTCCGCCGCGGTCGCCTTCCGACCGCGGCGGAAAAGCGGCGGACAGATTATCAGACCCACCAGCCATCCTAATTTGGCGGTGGGTCTTTGGAGTCTCCGCCGCGGTTTTTCCGCATCCTCCAGGCCGGCGGACACTTCCGCCGGCCCGGAGGATGCGGAAAAACCGCCATCCTAATCGGCCCCTAAGTCCAGATGATGATCTCGGGTTTATTAGGAGCCAGGGGATCAAAACGTCGACTTTGAAATACAGTTCTACATAAATAACCATTGTGTTTATCCAATTGTAGTAACTGTAATTGTGAGCTCACTAGGATATATAACTACGTGCGAGCTACAAAATTGGCTCCTCTGTTTTTGCCTGTTATTCTTTTCTTAACTCTCACTACCTGCCTTACTTTTCTATTTTTTTCTTTTGGATGATAGGTACAGGATTGTACCCTATCGCCTGGTTGTTTATATACTGTGTTTCTGATCATTACAACAATGGTATAGTAAATATTCCATGCTGGGTATATGGATCAAAATTTATAGTACTGACTCTAGTCTATAAAACCATTGTGTCTAGCTAATTTTTCACTACTAGGATCTTTGTTCTGTATAGTATTATTCATCAGCTGAGCCATCTGCTTTCTGAGATCCAGAGCATAGTCCATAACATTAGGGCTTGGGAACTCAGGGATGCCTTCCATGCTCCCTCGGACCACAGTCAGTTGACTACAGACAGGATGTCCAAACAGAAGCTCTAAGTCATGCAAGAGTAATGGCAGAAGGGGATCCCACTGCCTCCTGAAGATCTCCAGTAGAGTTTCTATCACACTCTTCGGGGTCTTGATAAAGTGTTCCACCAACTCTGTGTTTGTGGATGGTATGCAGTGGAGAAGTAACAGTTTCCATCAGCTTACACTCACATTACCAACTCATACGATGAGATGACATTTGTTCCGTTTTTGGAGACCTCAGCCTTAGGGAATCCAATAAGATTGGAAAGGATAGGATATTATTTGTAGAGCGCAATTATACCCGAAGGTGTCAAGGCGCTGGGCAGACGGAGGAGGAAAGAAGCGCATTTGCAGCCATCTAAGATGAAAATAGCCATGTTTTCAGAACTTTTGTGAAAACCGGGAAAAAGTTTGCATTGCAAATTAAGGTAGGTAAGGAATTCCAAAGCTTAGTGGCTGCTACAGAAAAGGAGCGACTGCTCCATCCTGACTTGCGACATCTAGGAGACACCAGTTTTTTCTGTGCGGAGGATCTCAAGGTCCTCCCAGAAGCATGCCATTGGCACCAGGTTTTCAAATGTGGCGAACCTTTACTGTGCATGGTTTTATATACCATTCTCAGTACCATAAGGGTGTTGCGCTTCCGAATAGGGATCCAATGCAAGGCACGAAGCCCCTCCCTGGCTGACTGATGCTCGGAATGTTAGGGATCAGCCTTGCCACTGCGTTCTGTACCACCTGAAGCTTGTTAAGGGATACCGCATTGATGTTAAGGTACAAAGCATTGCAGTAGTCCAGCCGAGAGGTGATTAGTGTGATGATAGTTGACCGATACAGTTCGAACTAAATATAGGGCAACACCTTTCTAATATTTCTTAAAATATGGAAACAAGTGCTGACTGTACGGCTGACCTAAGCATCAACGGTCAGACCCTCCTCCTTCTCTTTCTCTCCCTCTCCTGAAGCCTCCCTGTGACTGTTGCTGTTACCTTCGGGGAAATGGGGAAGTGACAGACGCAGCCACTGCCGCTATGGGCTTTTAAAACGGGCCTCCATGGGCTCCAGCCCACTGGAAATATGCCCAGTGAAATCAAATGCACACCTATCCGGCCCACTGCCTATACGGTGCAGCTGGCACGGGGTCCTTAAATGGACAACCCTTTTTGGAGTGCCCTTGCCTGTGGCACCTAAAAGAGGTACCATCGTGGGCAGGGAAAAGGTCTCTTCCCTCCCTTCTCCTTCTGGTTGTAACAAGCTTCTCACTCTGCCGCTGCTCATGTGTGCTGAGGCAATGGTCAAAAAGTAACAGCTTCCTATGGTGATTTCCAGAGCATTTCAGTGGAACTTTGTCGTAGCTGCCAAATCTGGTGCACTTTCGTTAAGATGTTTTATCTATTTTTGCAGAGAAGATTGCCTATTAGGGGGTACTATGAGAAATGGTATAGTTAGAACACCCTATAAATCTGTCCTTACCCATATTTGACCCTTCCAAGTCAATTTTAACAACATTTAAAGTGGCTGTACTGATTTTTTTGCCTTGGAAACTTTGGTGTACAATGTGGCCAAAGTAATGTGTGGCAAGAAAGGCCTTTCTTCGGGGACTCACATTTGAACCTCAACTATAGAAAAGCAAATTCTGCCTCTGTGATATAAACTTAGTAATGCAATAGCATTGTTATGTTATGTTTACACTGTCTTTTTCATCAGTAATTGAAAAATCATCTGTCACCCTTTACTTCTGAAATGTCTAAAGGTCTAAAGGTCAGGCAGGTAGTTTGTATGGAGGTTTGTTTGGCATTTGTGGTCCATTTCAGACAAAGTTTTCACGTTGATTTTGTCCTTGGGACAAGTAGGCCCAACCCCCTCAAGCACAAACCATGTGGCTGCCAGTTTGCAGTACAACATTATGGATCAGGGAAGGCCCTGTCTGCAGTGAAACGAATGTTTGTGTCGATATGTCAACGCTGTTTGAATTTCTATTTATTGTCCCTTATTGCAAAGCCTTTATTATTAGGCTGAGCGCTCTGAGGAAATGTGAGCTCAGACTGCACTACTGACAGTGGTTCCAGTGTAAAAATGTGTGTACGTGTTTATAAAGTTTAACAATATGAGGCTCCATATAATTTTTCCAGAATGCTATCTAATTAGATGCAAATATCTGCAGAAGCTTGAAAGCAAGATTGATGATCCTCTGCTTTCAAAATAAAAGGTTCACAAAAAAATGAAACTAGTTCAAAAAAACGTTTTGCTAAACTACTGTTAAATTTTAGGTAACATTCATTTGAAGCATCATTTAGTAAAATGTGTTGATGCATGCTAGTATTTCCCCAAAATTATTCATAATAGAAAATCCGTGCAACCAGTTTTAACAAGATAATGGAAAACATGGGAATAAACAAGCATTGGCAAACCCAATAGGTCTAATGTTGGGGGGTCAGCCTTTTGGTTTGTCAATGCTTTGATATGGTTTTTGTAAAACTTTGTGGGAGCTATCAAGCCCTCATCACTATAACAAATATTAGATAAAAGCAATAACAAATGTTGTTTTTGTCTCAAAAAGCAGACATTGCCACAGTAGTCCCTGGCACTGAACAAAACTACTTTGTATGCCAATATGCCCCTTGTGAAAGAGCGGGAAGCCGGTTGTTCGATAGAGAGAGAGAGAGAGAAAGAAACTTATAAAATCAAGGGTCTTGGTTAACTCCAGACCTAGTTAGGTGCCCAGTTCTTAAAGAGAGTCACAAAATTGCACCCATTGTATATGTCCTTACATTAGTCCAGATGTACAGCTTTCATGAATTCACACAAATGTACAAAAGTAGGACAAGAAATCATACTCCTAGAATATAGTTGTGAACTGCTTTTAGCAAGAGCAAATCTGCAGGTGTAGATTTGCTCATTCGAAAATCTGCTGAGCGTTTGCAAGTTCACTTCCCTTCCAACCACTTTTTTCCCAACAAAGGAAGAAGCTATACTTTTAACATTGTGAGGAGTAAATTTCCAACCTTTCTCAATATGAGAAAAGATTTGAGAAGAGTTGGCAAAAACCCCTAAAACATGCAATTTGGTAGGCTTGCACAGACTTAAAAGGGCATTCCAACTCTGGAACTATTCCTTAACTCTACCTCCAGCCCCAGTATGTAGATCTGCGGAAAGGTGGCAAAATAAGGAAATAGCTAGGATTCAAACGCAACTATAGTATCAGCCCTGACGATATTAGAAAGGCTAATTTCAGAGCTTTTATGATAATAGAGAGTTGCCATAATTTGTCACTGCACTGCGTGGCCCCAAAGGGACAAGTGTTTTTTTTCAGGACAAGTAGATTTATGAAGCAACCTGTCCCATGGACAAGTAGATATTTGATGGAATCCATACCCCTGGTTAATAAATGATTTCTAAAGTTTCTGCTTTCTAGTTTAACAATATAATGGTAAAAAATGTAGCTCTGTTTAGTATTGTTACCTGCAGGGTGTCTGGCTTCGGTGCTACATGTTGCTTTTTAAGGAATGGCATGGATACTTTTTGTGGTTTATTGGTTCTCTCTGTGCAGGGTGCTCTGTACTATTTTTTTCATAACTGTAGATTGCTGTCTCAATGGGCAGGTTAGATGTCTACCCACCACACTGCTGACACCAGTTTGACTTCTCATTCTACACTGCTTGTTGCAGGTGTGAAATTGTGCTTCTGAAGTTTTTCCACATTTCTACATGCCAAGCTACCTAATTTACTGTTTCACAAACATTAAAAGCAACATTTGTAAAAACACTCTTCCTGTCCATAATACTATGTGACTTACATGGTGCATATTCTTTGTTATATTCCAAATATATATATATATGGGCGGGGCTTGTTATTTGAATAAAATTATGTCCTGAAACGATCTGCTGTTTCCATGCAGTGTTATCATTGAATCGCCTGCCAGTGATCAAGGGTTTTTTACTCGAAACGCGTTTGGCATGAAAAGACGAAGCGTCACAGGAGCGCTGTGCCTGCAACCGCCTGTGGTAGCTGTGTGCTTAACACCCGTGTGTGATGGCTTCGGAGGGGGCAACTCTTTGGTTTTGTGTAATGCGGCAGGTCCAGCCGCGAAGCTGCCCCGCCGCTGTTAATGGCGGATCCTCAAGTCCTGCAAACGCGGGCTTGTGATGGAACGAGGGGTACCGGAGCCACAGGAAGATATTGGCTGCACTGCAGTAAGCCTGCCTATCGCTTTAACTATTTTAGTAATACTGTTGCAATAATGGTGCTTTGAACATTATGGACTATGCAGAGACCCACTGGGGTATCTAATGGGACCTAAGCCTGGCTAACACTGTTGGACTACTATAACCAGAAAGCCGAGGTGTTCACTTCTTAACGCCCACATGGGTGGGGCTTGTTATTTGAATAAAATGATGTCCTGAAACGATCTGCTGTTTCCATGCACTGTTATCATTGAATCGCCTGCCAGTGATCAAGGGTTTTTTACTCGAAACGCGTTTGGCATGAAAAGACGAAGCGTGACAGGAGCGCTGTGCCTGCAACCGCCTGTGGCAGCTGTGTGCTTAACCCCCCGTGTGTGATGGCCTCAGAGGGGGTAACTCTTTGGTTATATATATATATATATATATATATATATATATATATATATATATATTTAATATTTTCAGTAAATATGTTTATATTGAGTTCTGGTTGAAAGTGTAAAATAGTACAGCACATCATTTTGGAGGTGGTGATAAATAATTAGTTATACAGTTGCAATTTTTTTTAAATATTAAATAAAAAAGATGTAAACTCTTATTAAATACCTATATGTTTACATATGTGTGTGTGTGTGCGTGTGTATATATATCCATACTAATATAATAAAGAGAGCGCCCAAACTTTTGAGGCGGGTAATCTCAGGAACCACAGCACCAATCACAACACCCAATACAGCGTTGGAAAGGGCAGTTGCAGCAGAAGGACATAGGCTATGCAGACGCCCACCATATACATTTAAAAGGTAAAAGAACCGTGCCAGCAAAGTAGTCCCTTGTGGGCGTGTCTGCGTTGTGCTGTGGGCGTGTGCTGGGGCGTGACAAACGCTGGGGGCGTGTGGTACGTTCCGCCCTTCATGCCATGTCTCATATCGTGTGCTAATCCCACCCTGCTCCCTTTAAATACCCCTGCACCCCATAATCATAACCCACCCTTACTCCTTAAAATACTCCAACACCCTTAAACACTAACCCATCTTAACCCTATAAATATACCCTGTACCCCAAAACCCAAACCTATCCCTAAACCCTAAAAATACCCCTGTACCCCAAAACCCAAACCTAGCCCTGAACCCCATAAATACCCCTGTACCTCAAAACCCAAACCTACCCCTGAACCCTAAAAATACCCCTGTGCCCCAAAACCCAAACTTAGCCCTGAACCTTAAAAATACCCCTGTACCCCAAAACCCAACCTACCCCTGTACCCTAAAATACCCCTGTACCCCAAAACCCAAACCCAGCCATGAACCCTTAAAATACCCCTGTACTCCAAAACCCAAACCTACCCCTGAACCCTAAAAATACCCCTGTACCACAAAACCCAAACCTAGCCCTGAACCATAAAAATAACCCTGTACTTCAAAACCCAAACCTACCCCTGAACCGTAAAATACCCCTGTACCCCAAAACCCAAACCTATCCCTGAACCCTAAAAATACCCCTGTACCCCAAAACCCAAACCTAGCCCTGAACCCTTAAAATACCCCTGTACCCCAAAACCCAAACCTACCCCTGAACCCTAAAAATACCCCTATACCCCAAAACCCAAACCTAGCCCTGAACCCTAAAAATACCCCTGTACCCCAAAACCCATACCTATCCCTAAACCCTAAAACTACCCCTGTACCCCATAACCCAAAACTATATCTGAACCCTTAAAATACCCAAACACCCCAAAACATATACCTCAGTACCCCAAAACATATACCCCTGTACCCATACTTACCTTATCCAAACATTAAAAAAAACATGCTTTTACCATTCATGCATTTACAACGAATTTAGTTGTAAATGTATGCGTGGTAAAAGAATATAAAATGTAATGCCATGCGTTATAATGGCATTGCGGAGTCATGGTACTTTCGTAATGAAAGTATGCGGAGTGATGGTATGCGGAAAGAAAGTTGCGGAATAATGGGTGTTTACCCTCCCCGGTAATTCCATTGGTGGCACGGCGGCCCACATCTCCAGCAACATACTCATATTTTTTCACCACCAATTTGAAAAATGCACAGGTCTCTCTCATTGATGGCAAGTCTCGACATACACTTTTAAACACACCTCCAGCCACAAGTTCTAGAATTGCGAACTTTAGAGCTGGGGAGCTACGTTCGAATCTCGGCATCAGCTCAACATCCTGTGATTCTAGGCAAATCGCTATGTCTCCCCATGCCTACCACAAATGAATGTGTTCTTCTGTAATGTAAATTGTGCTCATGCCATGTTGTTGAGTTCGTGCTATATAATATTGCAAGGAAAAATAAAGTAGGGAAACTCGAGTTCACACACTACTGAACGCGCACTCTTAAGTGCATCAGCAGTGCACTGTGAATCGGAGCGTTTCACAGGCCTGACACAGATAAGAAATGCTATCAAAACGAAATCCTACAAAACAATATACTACTGGCCGGCAGCAATTCATACCCGGACAACGTCGGGACGGGCTGCTAGTATATATATATTGTGAGAAGTTAGCCTGGCATATGATGTCCACTATTCTAGTGGGCACCATGCACCAGTCCAAACGACCCTCATTCATGGTAGGTTTAAGACAACCTTTATAGAAAGCTATCCTAGTGGTAGCTGAGGAGAGCAGCCTTCAGGCTAAGTCTTGAAGGAATGTAAAGCAGCTTGTTTTACCAATCTATAATCTCTTGAATAATCAAATGAAAGTACACCACACAAGGTATATATATAAAATATATGTATTTATTCTAACCACAACCCCTCTAGTCTCCTTATGAGGCTAGAGGCAAAAGTACAATACAAGAACTTAATTAGCACACAGTAAATTAGCACAGTATATGTTTTGCCCTAGGGGCCTCACAAACCATATACTAAGAAAGTGGTATAAGTACCGCTCTCAACACAGAGACCAGGCCTAGAGCCTGTAGAACCGCTGGGGCAACCAGGAACCACCCAAGGTAGGGATGCAGGAGACCCACGGGGGACGCGTGCAGTGTCTAAACACAGCCGCGAATCACCATTGACTTCTATGAAGAAAGTTTATGTTACAGTTTTAAAGTTTAAGGACACTTAGGAGTGGACTACGGTGAACCCCCATTAGAACTAGACACTTCGAGAGTCTAGACACTTCGAGAGTCAAGACCCACGAGAGCACCGAAGTACTCGTGTTACCTCACCCAGGGAAGCCGGGTGCATAGGTGTCTTTTCGTGTCGGATTTCGTTGTCGATTCCAACGGGGAGCTGCAAAGAAGTGCTGCAGGCGTCCAGGAGAAGAGTGTCCGGATGGATCTAAGGGTGGATCGGAGATCTGAAGGACCTGAAAGCAGAGGGGACAGAGTCCGGGTCACTAGCCAGTGACCAGGAAGGCGGCAGGAAGATGCCAGCCGATGTCGGGTGTTTTCAAGTGAAGGAGGTGAAGCTTAACTCTTCAGCCACGAGGTCCAGGAGGCGTCGACAACAACCAGGAGCTGGATTCCCGCTGTCCCACGTTGGATGTCGAGTGCAGCAGCAACGGTATCTCGATTGGACCCAACAAGCCTTGGCAACAGCAACCCATGCAAGATGACAAGATTGGCTTCGATGCAGATCAGCGAGGTCTGAGGGACTCACCCTTTGGAAGGGAGTCAGGGCACATCTGGAGCAACCAGGAAAACCCAAGAATAAAGGGATTGTCTTTCGTGGGGACCCACCAGTCGACAGACTAGGTACCGCAAAGGCGCCTTGAGCGGACATGCTGAAAGCGGGCCCACGGAACACTCGTGGCGTGTAGGCCACAATCTTCAAGGCGATTGTAGGCCCAATGCACCACTTCGGGAAAGCTCGGGAAGTCAATGCACTAGCAAATGTGCAGGATGTCTAGGAGTTCCAGTCCCACGTCTCTCGTGATAGCTACAGGTCTCAGCTTTGCTGGTGTCTCGTGTCAGCCTCGGAGATGTCTGGAAGTCCATGTCCTGTGTCGTAGTTTCTTCGGGATCCGTTGGGAGCCTTGAAAATGCAGACCGGCAAGATGCTTCTTTGGTGCCTGTTTGAACAGGGGAGTCACTCCTTGACCCCAAGGGATATTTCTTCCGTCTTCCAGTCGATATGGAATGTCGAAGGTCCAAGATTTATGTTTCAGAGTTTCGTCCAAGGTAATCTAAAGTCTCAGTGACTGGGTTCCTATACTTATACTAAGTTTAGAGGTTGGACTAACTCTAGGGTCACACCTATGGGAGGACCTGGGGAGGGGGTGGTTACATCCCTTCCCCTTTGTCCAGTTTCGCACCAGAGCTGGGGCTGAGCGCCCCAGCAACCAGTTTGAACTGGGAAATGCATGGAACACCTTGTGTGCCCCAGGCAGTGTCTAAAAAGCATTCACTGAATGCAACCCACCCTGCCCCAATAAACTAAAGCCTGTCTGCGGAGGTGCTGGCACCTCCCTGGGCAGAAAACCTATTGTCCAGGCCTCCCATGCCGGAGTTTCGTCCAGCAGCAGGAGGTCAGACTCGTGTCTGTGGCAGCAGCATCCATTTTGTGATGCTGAGGCTCTTTTAAACATTTATGGAGTAAGTAAGTGTGTACATGACTTCTCCCTCTAGAAGGGGGGAATTCTAACCCCGCAGCCAGAACTGGCGGGGGCGGGGGGTAGGATTCCAAAGTGTTTGACACCAAACATGCCATTTGGAAGGCTTCCCAGGGGTGGCATAATACATGCTTCAGCCCCTGGTAGGCCTCTGGGGTATCTATACCCTTGGTCCCTAAGGTACCATGTACTAGGGAATCATAAGGTTGATCCAGTAACCAATCTGGTATGTACCTAATGTACATGCAATCAATTTAGAGAGAGAACAGCTAGGCTGTGGTCCTGATTAGCAGGGCCACAGCCAGACTAAAGTCGAAAAACCAGTGAAACACAGCAAAAAGTTCCGTTTTTGCCGAAGCAGTTTCTTGCGCACTCCCGGCTTTCACCAATGACGACGAACAAGAGGCTTTACAGTTAAAGTTCTGTTATTTAATTTTCATAACAGCATTCGAGCAACACTTTCTCGACGCGTTTCGGTCTGATCACGAGACTACTATCAACATTTGTTTGCTACGAGTGTGTTTAAATAAAGAAGCAAGACGTGAATGAAAAAAATAGTGATTTTGGTATACAAAATGACATCACATCCTGTGAAGGCAGCTAAGAATGCTGGTATATGTAGTTTACAATCTCCAGTTTTCTTTTTTAGCCTGCGATTGTTGATCTTTATATAAACTATTGCTATAATTACATGTATTTTTCACTTTTTCCCTCTAGTGGGTATGATTTTTGACATATCATCTATACGCTTATATTAGGCTATTTGGCACATTCGATGTTGTTTGATTTTATGCCCTCTAGTGGGTGTGTCTATCAACAAGTAACAGTCTTTTAGTTTTCTGCGGCTGTTCTGCTCTTGTTATCAATGTCATCTGCCTTATCACATGATATCATATTTGCATTAAAAGTGAGAATTTATATCAAAAGGTGAAAATGCAAAAAATTATAAAGAAAATGTTAAAAAAACAGAAAGGGAAATAGATTCATTGTTTCAAAATCAGGAGGCCACATTATCATGGTTCCAATCAAGAGGCTCATAAATGATAATGCAATTCCTCATCCTGATTCAGTCCATGAGGGGTCAGAGTTCGAAAATTCAGAATGTGTTTCGACTCCTTTTGTCTCAAAGTCTTTTCGCTGTCTCCACCACGCGGATGAATTCCTACTGTTTCTATCGCGTAGAATTTCAGCTCTTTCCAATTACCGCCATGTACCTTCTGCATGTGCTTGGCCACAGCGTTACTACGATCACAGTTGACGGTGGCCCTTACGTGTTCCAAAATGCGCTTTTTGAGTTCGCATTTTGTGCTTCCCACATATTTTAATGCGCAAGGACATTCAATAATATACACAGAAAATTGGCTTTTGCAGTTTATCAGTTGTTGAATTTTTCACGTACGTTTGTTTGCCATCAAGATCTCCTTCTTGTTAAGAGCAATAGCACACACCTTACACCCTGTGCACTTGAAAAAGCCCATTGGTTTGAGCCAAATTTCTGGTTTCTTGGGAAGCTGAAAATGACTGTGGACCAATTTGTCACACAGATTCCTTGCTCTTTTGTAGGTTATATTCGGATGGTCCCGTATGATGCTTGCTACTGTGGAATCCATTTGCAAAATGTGCCAATGTTTTCTCAAGATTTTCATCACTTGTGTGTTGCTGGTAGAATATGTGGTTATCAGTCTTATTTTGTTTATTTCATTATCACTTCAAGCCTTTTCTTTCAACAGATCCGTCCTGTTCTTTGATTCTGTACTCTTAAGAGCTGTGTCGATTGCACCAGGATTATACATTCTTTTTTCAAACCTCTTTCCAGCTTTTGAGCATATTTGTTTAATCCTAAGGAACTCCCCGTATGGGATGTTATTGATCAGACTGGCATGGCGAAAGCTTTGTCCATGTAGCACTGCATTTGTTGCAGTTGCTTTTCGATGTAACGTAGTTTGTACTGCATTGTTTTCAATATAGATTTCTGTATCCAAAAATATCACTTTGTTTTCGCCGATGTCATAAGTGAATTTGAGTTTGAAATCAGAGTTGTTTAGTATGTCAAAATATTCCTCGAATTCTTCCTTACTGCCATCCCATACTAGTAGCAGATCGTCAATATATCTTAGCCAAGCTATGGTTTTGTTCTGAAATCATTCATTATCATACTTCCATGCCAACTTTCTTCCCAAAGGCCCATAGTGAGACAGGCGATGGACTAAAAGAAAAGCCCATGGCCGTGCCCTTGACTTGTCGAAAGATCTGATCCCCAAACATAAAAGCATTTTGTTCAAGACATAATTGGATCATCTCCATAAGCATCCTGTTATGATTGGTGTACTGTATGTTCTGTTCTGCCAAGAAATGTGCACATGCTCTTAATCCAATGTCATTTAGGATGTTTGAATATAAGGATACCACATCCATCGTGATCAGTTTATAGGTCGGTTGCCACGGGGTGTCTTGTAGGTGCCTCAGTAGATCACCGGTATCTTGAAGGTACGAAGTCAATCCATTTTTACATAAGGTAATAAGAGTACATCTAAGAAGTTGGCAATGGGTTCAAGCAATGATTCTTTGGACGAAATTATGGGCCTTTCTGGTGGTTTAGTGGGGTGTTTGTGTACTTTAGGAAGAAAAAAAATAGTAGCCAGCTTTGGATAGGCTGTCTTCAAATATTTGACTTCGTCTTCATCCAATAAGTTTTGTTTACAGCAGTTGTCAAGTTTCATGTCTAGTTCCTCTTTCCATTTTTTGATGGGATTATTTTGCAACTTTTCATAATATTCCCTGTTCCTGAG
Source organism: Lissotriton helveticus (assembly GCF_964261635.1). Classification (NCBI taxonomy): domain Eukaryota; kingdom Metazoa; phylum Chordata; class Amphibia; order Caudata; family Salamandridae; genus Lissotriton; species Lissotriton helveticus. Next base: position 482,442,426 of record NC_136060.1, read on the forward strand.
TTGCGAATATGCCTCCCGCATGTAAGCATTTTTCTCCAGGATGACGACATTGCCGCCTTTGTCCGCCATTTTGATCTCAATTGTGCCATCATTTTGCAGTTATTTCAGCGCTTGACGTTCATTATATGAGAGATTGTCCTTATTTTTAGGATTTATTAATTGGTAAAGATCTTTAATCACACAATTGTGAAATACATTGATTTTGTTGCCAGGGGTTAATTGTGGATAAAATTTAGATGGTGCTCTCATTTTGCTGCATCCAGCTCCCAGTTGGCTCGAATGTTTCAATTTCTCCACTCTCCAGTTGTGGATCTCTGTCCAACTCCATAAGAGTAACAAAGTATTCGGCGTCTCTGGCTGGCAAGTTCATTATTGTAGAAGGACTTTGTTTTTGGTGTTTTGTCATCCTTGGATTTTCCACAAATAATTTGGCCAGTTTTATCTTCCTGACAAATTTCTAAAGGTCAATCCTTGTCTCAGCTAGGTCTATGTTGTTAGTAGGGCAAAAATTTAAGCCTCGTTTAAGGATACTTAATTCCAAATCAGTAAGAGTCTTTTTAGAGAGGTTGGTTACTTCCAGTTCCTGATCTAAATCTGTAATCTCTGTGTCAGGTTGTTGTTCATTCTCTTCGGGAGATTTGATTAATTCCATTTTTGCCGCATACTCCGTGTCGTTGTTCCCATCCGGTTTGTGCCAAAACTTTTTTCTGTGCTGCCGCTTGCCTCTTCTGGTCGGTTTCTTCGGGCATTTCCTCGCCCTCTTCCTCTGCCTCTCATTGTTCCCTGGGGCGGTCCGATAACTTTTTCCTAGTTCTTTTGCTGCAGAGCCAACTTCATCTCGTCTAAAAAAGAGACCTTTGCTCTTTGTTCTCTTTGTTCACCTTCCCCTTCGCTCACACTGGCATCTGTGGATGTTAGAGAGGACAGACTTCCTGTATCGGCATCCAGGTTTAATCCGTCATTGTTTTTAAATCGGTCAAATTTCCGTGCGTATGTAAATATGCGGCCTTCCTGGTAGTCCTCTTTATCTCTCTGAAACTTCGATTGTTTCCTCATTTTCAGTTTCTTCATGTTTTCCTATATAATATTCCAGTTCCTCTTTAAATTTTCAATAGTTGCCAATTCCTTCTCCATATCTTTCACTTGTTTTGTAATTCTTGTCAATGCTATTTCAATGTGTCGCACCAAGATTTCCATCAAGCCCAATGAGGATTTCAGGATATATTCACCCATTCACTTAATAAATCATTACTGGTGTCCTGGTGGTTGGGCATAAGGTTATTTTGCAGTCCACGCGGGACCCTTTTTACCTCCAGATATTTCTTTAGGGCCACTACTTCCCACCACTTATTTATTTCCTTCTTGGACAATTTTTCCCATGTTCGTAATTTATTTTTGACATCAGATTTACGAGCCCCCGTTGTACCATTGGTATTGGTTTGTGCCCCTTCTTCAAATAAAGTTTTCATGACAGCATTTCTGTCAGCTTCCCTTTTATCCATGTGTGCTGGATTTAAAGTCTTGTAGCTGTATATTTCAATAGATTGTAACAATGTTATGCTTTGTCGCCTTAAAATAGCCGGTTCCCGGTACGGGGCTTGTTGTGACAACTCGTACAACTGTGTACAACTAACTATATTGAAGCAATTTCAATGGCTTTATATGAGTGAAATGTCCAGCTAATAGTTTTTTGAGTGAATTTCAAAGGTTTTTTAAATGCTAATTCCTAACTATATAAAGCCTGAAACCTAGGGTTTTTTCAGTGAATTTGCAAGGTTTTTTAAATGCTAATTCCTAACTATATAAGGCCTGAAACCTATGGTGTTTTCAGTGAATTTCAAAGTTTTTTTTAATGCTAATTCCTAACTATATAAGGCTGACATCTCAAATTACATCATTGATGACATCACTGATGACATCATCCAGTGAATGTGGTTTGCTTTGATATTTAAAAATGTATTATAAATACACTACTTTGCATTGAAGAATGAGTGGATATATAAATATAAATGTGTGGATGGTGGATTTAGTAACAATGTCATTGATTGTTTTCTCGACTCATTTGTAGAGTCTCACTATATATAATGTGTAGTTACTAAACTGTGTGAAAGTCTTTATTGCTTTGTCTTAATTGCTATGTTAAAGACTATATTTGTTATTGGTTTCTTAACTGAGTATTTGTATGGGTAAATGAATGTCTATGTGGTTTGGTGGGGGGTGTGTGATTGCCAAAAAATGTGTGAATAGTTCATTCAGTAGGTATATGAGGTTAAGACTACATGTTATAACAGTTGTTTCAGTGAGTGTATATGTTTATGGGTGTGGTGGTGATGAAATATTTCTCTCAATGGTACATCTCCATTAAACTTGAAAAAAAAGGCAGTGTATGTGACAGTTATATCTAATTAAGTGTGCCTAAGACTTAGTGATTGTATGAGTCACTATATGGATAACTGTATACTTGTAATAGTGATTTTATAACACACTAAGAGTGAGTTACTATCTATATAAATAGATGAAGTGGTGTTTGTATAAGTGTGTAGGTGAGTAAATGTAACTATAATCAATTGTTTGCATAAGTCAGAAGGATGTCTTTATAAGTAAATACAATGTGTGCTGGAGTGTAATGTTGAAATAGGCGTATAAGTATATTTGATAGTGTTCTGTTGATTATTCACTGCATGTAACACTGAATCTATAGGTAAGTGATTAGATGTGTGTATAGTTCTATGAATAACTGAGTGGGTGTTTAGACATTTCTATTGGTGTGTTAATGGTTTCAAATATGGCACTTTCTATTTTACAGTGAGTGATGAAAGATTATACAAGTGTGTGATGAGGTGTATTTGATTGTCACATGGATGATGTCATCAGTGATGTCATCAGTGATGTCATTTGAGATGTCATCAGTGATGTCATCAGCAGCGACGGCCGGTAGTGGGAGTACCGGCGGGGCGGTGACGTGGGGAGGGGCAGGGGCAGGGTGGGGGGTAGTAATGTATGGATTACGGACTTTAACAGGTAAGTAAACATAAAAATAAATAAAACGTATTTCGTTGCGCACACTGCATCACCAAATGCGATGCAAAGTCCGTAATCCATACATTACTACCCCCCACCCTGCCCCTCCCCCTCCCCACGTCACCGCCCCGCCGGTATTCCCACTACCGGCCGTGGCTGGTCATCAGTGATGTCACTGACCATGTCATGAATGATGCACTTTTTGTAACGTTCCGGTGGCGCAGAAGACTGAGTTAAATTTATCAGGCAGGACTAAGCCACTTTTTGTGGCGTAATCCTGCCTGATAAATATCAGTCCCTTTAACGCAGTGTCCTGCGTTAAAGGGGTATGCAATGGGTGTTGCTGGGGGCGTTCCCAGCAGCATCCATGGACTTGAGTAATTTATAGCATCCTCAAAGTCAGTCTCTCGAAAATTCCAAAGTATAGGACATGATAAGACAAATCCAAATGTTTCTCAAGAAAAGTCATAAACCGTGTCCGTGGGTCATTTCTGCCCAAACGCCGATATTTCGAACGATTGAAAATGACTTTTCTTGAGAAACATTTGGGTTTGGATTATCATGTCCTATACTTTGGAATTTTTGAAAGACTGACTTTGAGGATGCTAAAAATTACTCAAGTCTGCCCATATTGTGTGGGTAAAATTGATACCTAGTCACTTTGAATAAGAATGTACTTACGTCTCATCTAACATTTGGAAGAAATATCTAGTTATATGACAACAGGATACCGACGTAACTTGAAGGAAATAAGAACGCCCTGAAGAAGTTCTGTTGTACAGAACGAAACGCGTCGGCTGGCTGTGGTACATAAAGTTAAGGAAAATAAAAACATTTGAATATACACCAAGATTCAGCGCTTCAATAAGGACTCTAAGTGATATGATTTGATTGGACTTGTTGTGCAAGTGGTGCTGTGCCAAACTTTGGAATATTCTCCACTACTCTCTACTACTCACTCTCTACTACTCCACTACTCTCTAATACTCACTCTCTACTACTCATTCTCTACTACTCTACTACTCTCTACTACCCCCTCTACTACTCACTCCCTACTACTCACTATCTACTACTCTCTATTACTCACTCTCTACTACTCTCTACTCACGCTCTACTACTCTCTCTCTACTACTTGCTCTTTACTACTCACTCTCTACTACTCTCTACTACTCACTCTCTACTTCTCACTCTCTACTACTCTCTCTCTACTACTCACTCTCTACTACTCTACTACTCACTCTCTACTACTCACTCTCTACTACTCACTCTCTACTACTCTCTCTCTACTACTCTCTACTACTCAGTCTACTACTCACTCTCTACTATTCTCTCTCTCTGCTACTCACTCTCTACTACTCACTCTACTACTCTCTACTACTCACTCTCTACTACTCACTCTCTACTACTCACTCTCTACTACTCACTCTCTACTACTCTCTACTACTCACTCTCTACTGCTCTCTACTACTCACTCTACTACTTACTCTCTACTACTCTCTACTACTCACTCTCTACTACTCTCTACTACTCACTCTACTATTCACTCTACTACTCTCTACTACTCACTCTCTGCTAATTCTCTCTCTACTGCTCTCTACTACACTCTACTACTCACTCTCTACCTCTCTCTACTTCTCTCTCTGCTAGTCTCTACCTCTCTACCTCTACCTTTCTACCTCTAACTCTCTACCTCTACACCTCTACCTCTCTACCTCTCTCTACACGCATGCATATGCATTTATATATATGTATGTGTATATATATATATATATATATATATATATATATATATATATATATATATTCACAGAAAAAACCATAGGTTATAGACCATATATAGTTAGGAATTAGCATTTACAAAACCTTGAAAATTCACTGAAAAAACCATAGGTTATAGACCATATATAGTTAGGAAATAGCATTTAGAAAACCTTATTTTACTCACACAAAACCATTGAAATTCCATATATAGTTAGTTGCACTAACTATATATCGCGCACCTGCAATCCACTGCTGATGATGTCACATATTACATCATTCATGACATGGTCAGTGACATCACTGATGACATCACTGATGACATCTCAAATGACATCACTGATGACATCACTGATGACATCTCATTTGACATTACTGATCACATCACTGATGACATCATTCATGTGATGATACAATGAACCTCTTCAGACTCTAATATAACCTTAGATACACTCAGTGTAAACAGACACTCACAGACTGTCACTCATCCATGGAGTTACTCACACACCTAGTCAGTCTTGCAAAGAATCAATCACACCTCGATTTCCTCAACTATATAGTTATACACACCTTACTTATTGGAACATATAATAACACATATTTACTCTGTTATACAATCCCTGATACAAGTTCACAATAATCCATACAGCCACTCACACATTCACTGGCTCTTATGCACAGTTATTTATATATGTCAACTATCACATGTACTGTGTTTTACATATGTACTTACTTTGACATGTAGCACTGAGATATCCATTCACTCACCAATACACTCATGCACACAGTCAACCGCCCATACAGATGTTTCCACATGCACTTTTGAACCCATACATCTAGTGAATCAACTGCTCACACATCTATGCACAGAGTCATACACCTCCCAGACACCCACACACACACTCAGTCTCCCATACAAATACTTGGGCAACTAATCAATAACCCATATAGTTAGTCATATAGCTAATGATCAACACATGCATCAGATTACAAAACAACAGACACAATGATGCACAATTTAAAACAGTTTAGTCACTAACCCATGCACTCAGTGAGACACATTTAATCACTCACTTATACAGTCAGTCATGCACCTACTAAATCCTTCATCCAGACACTTATACATCCACTCATTCTTCAATATGTAAGACATATTTTAACTTTACAGAAGCATACAGTCACTGGATGTTGTCATCAGTGATGTCATCAGTGATGTCATTTGAGATGTCATCAGTGATGTCATCAGTGATGTCACTGACCATGTCATGAATGATGTAATATGTGACATCATCAGCAGTGGATTGCAGGTGCGCGATATATAGTTAGTGCAACTAACTATATATGGAATTTCAATGGTTTTGTGTGAGTAAAATAAGGTTTTCTAAATGCTATTTCCTAACTATATATGGTCTATAACCTATGGTTTTTTCAGTGAATTTTCAAGGTTTTGTAAATGCTAATTCCTAACTATATATGGTCTATAACCTATGGTTTTTTCTGTGAATTTCATTGGTTTTTTAACAGCTAATATCTGTAGCTGTAAAATGTATTATTCTTTAAATCCAAAAATATATTTTATATGTTTATGAATAATTTTTTTTTAAAATATTTTTTTTTCTTCGTTCCCGCTTCGCGAATCGGGGCGCTTCCCGTTAGCTGACCTTGATGCCGCGAAATAGACCGCGAGCCGGTAAACGTTTCTTTACCGCAAGTGCCGCGTTAGAAAACAACATCGTGACGCCTCCCGTCCGCATGACGTTCCACGTTGTCGCTTGATACGTCATATGACGTGCTACGTTAGCAAACTGGTACGCGAAGCGAGTGCCAAAGCGCAGGTTTCTGGAAGCAAACCGGGAGGCCCTGCAAAGCGCTTAACGTAAACACAGCAAGTCATGTGACTTGGTAATAACACTTTTCATTGGTTCATTTCACTTTTGGTTTCCTAATGATGTAAGACTAGGTCATATAATCTAAAATGAACACTTTTGATTGGTTGAGAACTCTTGTTTTTCCCAAATGATGAAAATCCCTCCTTCTTTCCTCACTCTGACTTTCATCATTGTGAGAGAAAGACCCTTTGTGATCACTGAGCAATGGCTTCTTTAGTAGCTTCAGCTGGTGCTTCCCCACCACCTCCACCACATCCAAGGAAGAGTGGACCACCTGCTCAAGTTGTAATTCAACAAGAAGAAGAAGAAGAGGAACAGGAGGACGAGCACGAAGAGAGGCAGTTTTTGCCTGAGCAGCCCAAGACGTCTCACCGGAAAGAAAACTTCATTTGGCAATTTTTTAAAATTCCCAAAGGTCAGAAAAAAGTAAATGCAAGATACGTAACTTGCCTTATATGTCAAGATAGACTGTCCAGAGGGACCGACAAAAAATACAGTTTCGGAAACTACACAATGCATCGCCATATGACTAGGTGGCATCCTAACAACTACAGTGCTGCACAGTTTCGGAACGACCTAGATAATCTCCCTATTATGGCCAGAAGATCTGTTGTACCGGAAGTAACGGGACCAGAGGGCAGGGAGATGGTGCCAAATATACAAATGAGATTTGGTGAAGTAAAACACACCTGCGTATTTTGCGATGGATTCATTTCCTACGGAGAAAGAAGCATCACTCTGATCAACAGAGCTATTGACTATCATATGCAAGTTTGTCCGAAACGCCCAAAATAATAAATACTTCTTTTTTTTGTTTTGTTGCTCCTGTTGAGCCCTTTACAATGAATCGTTTTCATTGCCCCCTCCAAGAAAAACCCAAAAAAATATAAAACTGTTCCGAAAAATTCAAAAACAGTAAAAAAATGTTCAGAAAAATAAAAAAAAAAGTTCTTTTCAGAACTACCTCCCCGTTATTAAAAAATTGGTACAATATTTGGAACTGTGCCAACCTCTATTTCTCTTAGTTCGCTTCCTAGTTCGCTCGCTGGTACGCGAACTGGAAGCGAACCAAAAACAGTAAGTATAAGGGAAGGAAACACACACTTATGTTAAAAGAAAGACAGCTATAGGGGAGTAAACTAGAGATACTATTACCCATAATCCACTACTGATGATGTCACATATTACATCATTCATGACATGCTCAGTGACATCATCAGCAGAGGATTGCGGGTTTTTTGGCAACATGCCTTATCCACGGTTTAATAACGCTGCCTTTTGCTTTATATAAGTTTTCAAATTGTATGAAATATATACCAATAGGTCTTTATGAACCTTTAGGTAGTGCTTTTGTTCATGAGGTCTGGTCGCTTCCATACACATACAGATGTTTCAAAGATGATCAAGAAGTTTATCTGAATGGAGAGGAATGCACTGAGACGCCAGATCATTCACTAATGTGTAGGCACATACAGTTACACGATTCATGCAACAAACACCGACCAAATATGGCTTGCGTGTTGCAAGGCACGCCAGTTCCTGCTATCATCCCCACGTTCAAGTTGTTGGAAAATGGTAGTTATTTGATGCTCAATAATGAAGATTGTTCTGAGTTAATTAAAAAGTATTCCTTTTATCGTAACAGTAAGTGAACGGGTTATTTGCTGCAGAAATGTTCTATTTCCTCCCACACATGAACATAGGGAGTTTTCAATCTGGCCACAAATACCAACCTTGGGACACGTTTCAACGGCATGACAAGAATAAGAGCTCTTTTGTCTCAGAGAGAGGTGGCCTTGAGTTCGGCCCGTGAAACTTTCGTACTTCACATAGCGAACACCCGTACACAGGTTTGCCTTTCAATTTCAGCAACATGTTTCCGACTATCTTTAACGCATCCTCCACAAAATCCCTGGCACACTTTTTTAAAGTTGTTACCAGTGGTCTCGTGACTTCATTTGAGAAAATCTTTGGAGTCATCCCTGCTCCCTTTCATTCCATTTTCTCCACTCTGGTTCGTGGATTGCATTTTTACTTGCATTACCAGCGGACGCTCTTGTGCTTTTTTACATTTTTAAATATGGATGTCCCTCCTATGCAACCTCCGACCCTGCAGCTGCTGACACTGTTCCGCAATCGCATGCTAGAATATTATGGCACAATGCCGTTGGCGATATTAAGCACGGCATATGGATTATCTTTTCGGTTCTCCTACTTCACCTGTGTCCAGCCTGTATTTCACTGCCTGACCTGTGATTTCGATTGGGCCATTGATTTGTGTCTCTGCGGACCGGTTTCTCCTGACGTCGACTTTAATCAGCTGATGACTCCTATCATTACTCACGAGTTGATTTGTCCTGGCGAAAGGATTATGGCTGTGGCATTGATGCATGGACTACTTGGTCCCTGGAATTTACTGGCGGCAGCACAGTCTTTCTTGGAACACAGCTTTCTTGAAAACCCACCGAGCTGTCCTCTGATGGTGATAGAGGATCCGGTGCTGGGAGAGCACGTATGTTCTTTTCCGCTTTTAAATTGGATGGCTGAACTGTTTTCGGATGAAGACGGTGACTTCCTATTGGAGGCTGTTGCAGCTTATTTTGCATACACAGTTATGTCATAGACCTTTTTCATGTTTGATATGCTGAGTACTAGCATTTCATTGACAATTCATTGACTTATTTGTCAAGTTTTTATTATTTACCTTGCCTATTGGCTTAAGACTCGATAAAGTACTTGGCTGTTTTATTTTTCTTTAGCATTGAATTTTCCTAGTTTTTAATGCTTTACCTTGCGGACCGTCCACATATAAACTTGCAATCTGCTCTCATGAGATGGCACTTCTATTATCTTATTCAGTTCGTTTCCGGATCATGAGGAGGTGTCATCTAGGTCCTGGATATCTTTACACCGTGTTAAGTTAGCATGGGCTCATTACCGGTTTAAACGCCATTTTTCCTTTTTTGCAACTTCTGCACACGACACTTAGTTGTTGCTTTAGCTTTCCACCTAGTAGTTCATCGTGGTTTACATGAGAATAATATGTTATTGGTCTACTATCTGCTTTACTTGTTAAACTATATCTGTACAGCGAGTGCTAAAGTTTCAAGAACAACACGATACAGAATTGTTATGAGGTCTGATCTCCTCGACTTCATACTCATAACATAAGTGCAACTTCTGCCAATTCTGGGCATGAGGCGGGTTTTATATTGCTTTGCCGAACACACATACACAACAGTTGATGCGGTTCACATGAAGAGAGAGCTGGTGTATGCTGATGTGATTCCTTCAAATCTAAGACACTAAAGTATGGACACGCCCTAAACCAACACAAAGAGACCTTCTTAGCAAATAATATAATATGTGTATTAGGGAGGGTGAGATATAAGCAGCCGCGGGCCGTGGAGGGAGTTACGATGGGGCAGGGAGGCGGGGAGGGGGAGAAGCAGGGTGGAGCCCTCTCTACCTTGCCCCTCCCCCTCCCCGCCTCCCTGCCCCACCGTAACTCCCTCCACGGCCCGCGGCTGCTTATAAGTGTTGCTAACTCTTATTCATTTACAGCATGTTAACATACTGTCACCATTCGCTTTTTATGTACTAGTAACTATGCTGGTAATTTTGCTACTGATAATATGTGTACTTGTATTCTCCACCCTGCTTCTCCCCCTCCCCGCCTCCCTGCCTCACCGTAACTCCCTCCACGGCCCGCGGCTGCTTATAAGTGTTGCTAACTCTTATTCATTTACAGCATGTTAACATACTATCACCATTCACTTTTTATGTACTAGTAACTATGCTGGTAATTTTGCTACTGATAATATGTGTACTTTTATTATCTAAGGTACTACGCCTGAGAAGACGGCATTAGTAAATAAACATTTCAAATACACATGTGTTCTTCTTAACTCCATGTTCTGGTTTCTAAGAAATATATAACGACCGACTGTTCATGAGTTCCACGTATCCTGAGGTACTATAAGTTCATATTCTGGATTGTCTAAACATTGAGAGTTTGTTATATCCAATGTGACACTGTACCTAGCTTGCTAAATAGTTTTTGATTACTAACGTGAGTTTTGGGACACCCTAATTCGCCGAGGTTCCAATCCTCTGTCCACAGTTCTGTGTGAGAACAGAAACCCTGCGACAGGGGCAACCCCGACCCTTGCTGGAGCTTCATCACACTTGCGATACAACTCCAGCAATGCGCCACCTTTACGGCACAGATACATCACGCATCTGTGCTGTTTTTGCCCCATGATGCGCCGCATTGTAAATGCAGCACACCATAGGTGACGGAACAGCGGCACAGAATGACTAACACATCCCTGGTGATGCGCCAGTCATCATAAATCTATCCCTATGCTTCTTATCTTGTTAGAGATGAACCGCCATATGTATCATAAAAGTTATTTGCATTTCCTAAATAGCGAACTTTAAGGAATAAATAGCGATTCTTTACCATTCCTAGTTTGCGATGAGCTATTTGCTAATTAGCCGAATGTAGCCCAATGAAGCCCAATGTAGCCCAATGTAGCCCAAAGATGGCCGCCAGACACACAAAAAAACAAATGTAGCCCAAATATCAGCCAGATGTAGCCCAACTATAGCCCAGTGACAGAATGACCAATCAGCTTCGCAAACCTCCGTTACGCGAAGCGGAGCGCTGTTACAGATATATATCTTTTTTTGAACGTTAATTTCTCAAAATCCACTGGAGCACATATATTGAGACCTAGCAAAGGCACATCGGGCTACCAGTCCCTAATATTTTACCAAGTTTCGTGCAAATCCATTCAGCCGTTCAATTATTATTTTTATTATTTTTTTTTGCCCCGCGGGGCCCTTTTAAAACCTCCACATCAAACCTAGGGGGTCAGCGAGGATCTACTATGCCCCCTTATAGTTATTTCCCCCTTTGTTTTGACCTCCTCTTGTCTCTCGATCCTACCGAGAGACAAGATGGCGGCCGCTACGGACTGTTTGGAATGTTGACAGACGCCGGAGAACCAATCAGCTTCGCTTCACAAAGCTCCGTTGCGCGAAAAGTCCGCGAACCAGAGCGCTAACCGGTCCGCTGTTACAGATATATATCTTTTTTTAAACGTTAATTTCTCAAAATCCACTGGAGCACATATATTGAGACCTACAAAAGGCACATCGGGCTACCAGTCCCTACAATTTTGCCAAGTTTCGTGCAAATCCATTCAGCCGTTCGGGCTAAAAGTGAGGCCAACCGCCCTATGGAAAACTCAATGTTAAAAACACGTTTTGGGACCCCCCTTTTTTCTCGGCCCCCACTAGACGAACCCCCCCCAAATTTTCAAGGGCTGCTCAGAAACAAAATGTGCCATTTTCCTGAAAATTTCAGCCGATTCCGTCCACAAACGCCAAAGTTATTAGACATAGAATTTTCAAAAAACCCATAGAGAAAAAATCCTAACTATATATACCTACTGGCGACCGCCAGTAGGTAATATATATATATATATATATATATTTAAGCTCAAACCATTTCCCATCACGAAATGTATAACGCACTCCAGGGGTAAGTGGCAAGATTTTATTACAGCCCACAAACTTGTGCAACAGACGCGTTTCGGACACAAAGTCCTTCGTCAATGTTTACATGTTTGACCATCTAGCGGCGTAATATATGCACTATTTCACAAATAACTGAAAACGGACAATTATTTCAGCGTCTTTCAGACATAGCGGCCATCTTTGAGAAGGTTAAATAACACATTTCAAATTGATATAATATAAACCGCTAAAGCCGGTGTATTAGGTATGTATTGCCGTGTATCGGCATTTGGCCGGCATTTCTGGGCCATGTTAGACTGTCCGTCTCATCAGTACAAGAGCACAAACATATTCGCATATATATGCACATACCACAACCACATCGATCAATCTGGTGGTTACTGATCTACGTGTAAATACATGTTATATTAGATACCATTGATCAAGGCTGGTAATAAGATAAACAGAAAAAGAGATAAGGCCGTGTATCGGCTATTCACCACTCCTTGCCGGACTAGGTGTAAAAAGAATTGATCAAAGTTTCCACAATTATTATTTACATTTTCAGAATTATCAAGACATGGTTACTAATTTCAGGGGATAATGATATAGACCATTTTGTCATAAAGTTCTTGTTGCTCATCACCAATATAATACCAAAGTCAATCAAAATATCCAAATATCAAAATAACACATTTTCCAAAATTCATGTTTACAAAAAGAAAAGAAAACCAGAGGTTCATCATCATTCCATTTTCTTTAACATGTATTTCTACAATCGTGCATATCAATCATCTCCCTAGATGAACAGTTAATTCTTCTTCACTATTAAGACCTAGTGGGTGTTTTGTTTGCATGTCTATAATGTAACGCGACTCAAGTCTTCAAAGACTGAGTAGTCGATCCCCCCCTCTGGGATTTAAGGGTATGTGATCCAAGCCGAAGTACTGTAACAGCTCCCTATTACTTTGGTGTACTTCTGCGAAGTGTCGAGCTACGGGATATGCCATATCCTTGTTTGTGATAGCTCTTTGATGTTCTAAAATTCGCATTTTCACATTCTTGATCGTACTTCCAATATATTGGAGTCCACAGGGGCAGGTAAGACAGTAAACAACATAGGGAGTTGTGCATGTAATGAATTCCTTAATGGACTTCATTTGAGACATAGCTGGGATCCTATATGAGAATACCCGTTTACTATTTTCACATGCTCGGCATTTCCCACATGGAAAGAATCCCTTCATTTCTTTAAGTTTCCCACTCACTTTGGGTTTTACTGGTGTCAGATGGCTATGAACAATTTTATCTTTGATAGATCTCAATTTCATAAAGGTTATCAAAGGTTTCAGAGGAACATCCTTCCCTATAATGGGGTCTGTTTGGAGAATATGCCAGTTTTTTGTGAGTATCCCTCACTGACTGAATTATTCAGGCAAACCTCGGGGACCGCGATGGGAACCTGCTTTGCCCCCAGCTATGCGAATCTCTTCGTTGGCTGGTGGGAGGAGCAGGTGGCCCTAGCAGGGGCAAACACGAAATGGGCAGAACATATCGTGGTATGGCGTCGATATATCGACGATCTCTTCTTGGTGTGGAGGGGCTCCACCACACAAGCTGAAATATTCATTGAGAACCTAAATAATAACAGTCTAAATTTGAGATTCACAGCCGACATTAATGTTTCAGAGGTACATTATCTAGACCTGAAAGTTTATGTAAACGGGGAGAGACTAGAAACCGCCCTATATAGGAAACCTACGGCCGGGAATAGCATACTTCATGCCAAAAGCAGTCACCCCCCCCAGCCTGATTCGAAGTATACCCTATGGGGAACTTCTCAGATTGAGACGCAATTGTTCACAGGATTCTGATTTTAGAAAAGCCGCAGAAGAATGCGTCATGAGATTCCGCATAAGAGGTTATAATCAGGCTGAATTGGAGAAAACCTATAAAAAGGTAGCCAGAATCCCTAGGAAACATCTTCTTGAGAGTAAGGATAAGAAAGATCAATCCTCCGAAATTAAAAATAAGTTTCGTATGATAACGACTTTTTCGGACCAGGCTAACATCCTAAGAGGGATACTCACAAAAAACTGGCATATTCTCCAAACAGACCCCATTATAGGGAAGGATGTTCCTCTGAAACCTTTGATAACCTTTAGGAAATTGAGATCTATCAAAGATAAAATTGTTCATAGCCATCTGACACCAGTAAAACCCAAAGTGAGTGGGAAACTTAAAGACATGAAGGGATTCTTTCCATGTGGGAAATGCCAAGCATGTGAAAATAGTAAACGGGTATTCTCATATAGGATCCCAGGGATGTCTCAAATGAAGTCCATTAAGGAATTCATTAAATGCACAACTCCCTATGTTGTTTACTGTCTTACCTGCCCCTGTGGACTCCAATATATTGGAAGTACAATCAAGAATGTGAAAATGCGAATTTTAGAACATCAAAGAGCTATCACAAACAAGGATATGGCATATCCCGTAGCTCGACACTTCGCAGAAGTACACCAAAGTAATAGGGAGCTGTTACAGTACTTCGGCTTGGATCACATACCCTTAAATCCCAGAGGGGGGGATCGACTACTCAGTCTTTGAAGACTTGAGTCGCGTTACATTATAGACATGCAAACAAAACACCCACTAGGTCTTAATAGTGGAGAAGAATTAACTGTTCATCTAGGGAGATGATTGATATGCACGATTTTAGAAATACATGTTAAAGAAAATGGAATGATGATGAACCTCTGGTTTTCTTTTCTTTTTGTAAACATGAATTTTGGAAAATGTGTTATTTTGATATTTGGATATTTTGATTGACTTTGGTATTATATTGGTGATGAGCAACAAGAACATTATGACAAAATGGTCTATATCATTATCCCCTGAAATTAGTAACCATGTCTTGATAATTCTGAAAATGTAAATAATAATTGTGGAAACTTTGATCAATTCTTTTTACACCTAGTCCGGCCAGGAGTGGTGAATAGCCGATACACGGCCTTATCTCTTTTTCTGTTTATCTTATTACCAGCCTTGATCAATGGTATCTAATATAACATGTATTTACACCTAGATCAGTAACCACCAGATTGATCGATGTGGTTGTGGTATGTGCATATATATGCGAATATGTTTGTGCTCTTGTACTGATGAGACGGACAGTCTAACATGGCCCAGAAATGCCGGTCAAATGCCGATACACGGCAATACATACCTAATACACCGGCTTTAGCGGTTTATATTATATCAATGTGAAATGTGTTATTTAACCTTCTCAAAGATGGCCTCTATGTCTGAAAGACGCTGAAATAATTGTCAGTTTTTAGTTATTTGTGAAATAGTGCATATATTACGCCGCTAGACGGTCAAACATGTAAACATTGATGAAGGAATTTGTGTCCGAAACGCGTCTGTTGCACAAGTTTGTGGGCTGTAATAAAATCTTGCCACTTTTTACCCCTGGAGTGCGTTATACATTTCGTGATGGGAAATGGTTTGAGCTTGAATAATTGACCGCGAGTATCGGCGCGGATTCTGCACCCGCTGGTGAGTGCCTCGGGACTGCCGATGCAACTGGGAGCTTCTATATATATATATATATGTATATATATATATATATACATACATATATAAACATATATAATCTGCATATCTATATAAATACAAATATAAATGCATGCATACATATATATATATGCATACATATGCATGTTATTTACATGACAGTTTGAAAAACACTATTAAAAGCAAAGCTAAAAAGCCACCTCATTACAAACAGAATGGCTTTAACTTAAACGGGAGACACTTGCTGATTTCAGAGTGGGAGAGCCCTCTGTGTGCCGTTTTTATTTTCAAGGCTGCATTTCCAAGGCTGCCGTTTTTATTTTCAAGGCTGCATTTCCAAGGCTGCTGTTGTAATCAGACCTCGCGGTGGAATTGGAGAGAACAGGGCTGCGAGCGCCAGGTGAGGGACAGGGACTCCATTGCCCAGGAGTCCCTGCGCTGCTATCATCACCTGCACCTGGACGCTCTCCCTGCTTGCCCCGCCCCTCGAGCACCGACTGAAAGGTGCCTGCTAGCTTCCGGACCAGTGGGAGACACTTGCTGATTTCAGAGTGGGAGAGCCCTCTGTGTGCCGTTTTTATTTTCAAGGCTGCATTTCCAAGGCTGCCGTTTTCATTTTCAATAATTACAAAAAGGGGGTGGTGATGGACAGAGTATCTGAGTTAATCAGAACACTCCTACCCAGTCAACAGATCAGGGCTTGATCCATCACCGTTTTTTAGCTCACTGCACCATCCCAGTTCAGAACCTGGCTATATGCAAATTAGTCTGTCCCTGGCCCAGTGCATCATGGGAACAGGGCAGACCAAACTACCAAGCCAATTCTTCACTGGAAAGGAAACAAGCTTCCGGGGACCGGTTTCTGGCATTACAGCCGTCTTCGGCCCGGCTTGCTTGAATCCTGATGGTGCAATGAGCAAGGGACTCATGTCTGAGCATACCCTCCCACACTCATGGTGGCCAAAATAATTACAAAAAGGGGGTGGTGATGGACAGAGTATCTGAGTTAATCAGAACACTCCTACCCAGTCAACAGATCAGGGCTTGATCCATCACCGTTTTTTAGCTCACTGCACCATCCCAGTTCAGAACCTGGCTATATGCAAATTAGTCTGTCCCTGGCCCAGTGCATCATGGGAACAGGGCAGACCAAACTACCAAGCCAATTCTTCACTGGAAAGGAAACAAGCTTCCGGGGACCGGTTTCTGGCATTACAGCCGTCTTCGGCCCGGCTTGCTTGAATCCTGATGGTGCAATGAGCAAGGGACTCATGTCTGAGCATACCCTCCCACACTCATGGTGGCCAAAATAATTACAAAAAGGGGGCAGAAACCGGTCCCCGGTAGCTTGTCTCCTTTCTGGTGAAGAATTGGCTTGGTAGTTTGGTCTGCCCTGTTCCCATGATGCACTGGGCCAGGGACAGACTAATTTGCATATAGCCAGGTTCTGAGCTGGGATGGGGCAGTGAGATAAATAACGGTGATGGATCAAGCCCTGATCTTTGGACTGGGTAAGAGTGGTCTGCTTAATTCAGACACTCTGTTCATCACCACCCCCTTTTCTGTATCGTTTTCATTTTCAAGGCTGCATTTCCAAGGCTGCTGTTGTAATCAGACCTCGCGGTGGAATTGGAGAGAACAGGGCTGCGAGCGCCAGGTGAGGGACAGGGACTCCATTGCCCAGGAGTCCCTGCGCTGCTATCCTCACCTGCACCTGGACGCTCTCCCTGCTTGCCCCGCCCCTCAAGCACCTCCTTCCTTTAACAGGAGCAGCTCCTTCCCGCTGCGCGGGAGCGCGCCCGGGAGAAGCCCGGGACAAGGGCGGGACCGTCTGTGGCCGTCTGTGGCCGTCCGGGGCCGGAGGAGGCCGGGCTGGGCCACCCCCTTGATATTGATCCCATACGGATATTATATTCCTTAGTACATTGTTGTGCTTTACAAGTGCTTACAAGTAAGTGTTGTTAAGAGCTGATAACCTTAAGGAATGCCGGAAACTTCAAGTAGAACTGCCTTGATGACATCACCGGGCGAGGTCGGGCTAACAGTTATTGGTCCCTTGGATAAATTCTTTAACCGCCCACTTCAGTTGATTGACAAAGAAATATCACTTGCTGAGAGGCGTGCAGAACGGAGATTATCTATCGAACTTCTTAAAAATCCTATGGATAGGCGCTCTGCACAAATCTATCCTGCATTAGTAACACCCCTGTCATCATTAAACTTGCCTGACGTATCCGACTTAGTTCATGATGCTACTACTAATAAGGAGAACAAGGGTACTGTGGGCAATTTGATTCCTTCTTGTGTGAGTCATACAGAGTCTACAACTAGTACAGCCGAATTATGTGCTCAGGTTCCATTGATCCACCCCAAATCAGGTTCCAAAAGAAAAAGGAATAATGTATCCAGAAAATGTTTCCTAGCTAAGCCACCACACAAACTTAGAAAAGTTAATAAAAGTATGCATCCCAGTAAGGTTGTCACTAAAGACAGTAGGGGTAGGGAAATTACGCAAGAGGGGGTTGTCGAGACACTAGATAGCCCAGATCTTAGTTCTATTATTCCTCCAGTCACTGGGGTGGCAACGGCTGATAAACCGCCATCCCTAAGTAGCCTGTTCCCTGACTTAGATAGGTTGCTACGGTCAATATTGCTCCCATTAGAGGAACGTATTAGTAAGCTTTCTGACCGCTTGGACCATTTCGAGCAGGTAACATTAGATAATTTCTTTTCTACAAAGACATTGATAAAAGCTCAGGCTAGGCTGGATGAAAGTAGTAAGTGTCAGAACACTACTCAAGTTGCACCACAAGTTAAGGGACTAAGGCAACAATCCAACTCTCCATTACCAACAAAGAATGATAGTGTGGCAGTGAAGAGACCTCCTAAGCCCCCCAACTCAGCACCACTGGGACTTGTCCTAAATCCTCCCATTATTGTAGCCCCTGCTCAGACCGCGGTGCAACAACCGCCGCTTAGTTCAAACTCCTCGGTCACTGTAGTAGCAGGGGGTGTTGTGGGTACTGGCTTATCAACTGCCCTACCTACTGGAAATCAACTCTTAGCAAATAAATCTACACCCTGCCCTGCTTCTATTGTTTCTAGACCGTCTGTACCACCCCAGATAAAGCCACCACATAAGAAACCCCCCATGAACCTCACCCCAGACTCCTTCCCCTTTGTAGTAGTCCTAATAAATGTCCCACCACTTCTTCCGGGACAGAGAGAAACCTTCCAGATGCTTAAAAACAAAGCTATGCACTGGTTAAGGGTGAATCGGCCTCTACCAGGGGAAGTTGATGGTCTCATATTGGGGGTAAGCCGAATAGATTGGATAGGTTCTACCACTAAAAGTCTGGGGGGGGACTGTATTGTGGTTAATTTTCAAGATCCAAGGGTGGTAGGATGGCTAACAAGACAGGGTTGGTGTACAAGTAAAGGAGGAATTGGCATTGTTGACCTTACTTTTTTTTACCCACGTCCCACCAGTGTTTCGACTTGTCAGCTTAACGAGCAAAATTGCCCCCCAAGTCGTTTGTGGCCAGGGATTGTTACATCAGCTCCACCACCACAGTACTATAACCATACTACTGGCCCGATTTTTAATCCTTCGGGTGGTTGGCAAGACCTAGGGAGGGGATGGTGACAAACCCTTGATCACCTGAAAACTAGTAGGGGTAGCATTAATAAAGTGGATGGAACATCTAATACTAGAAGCTCCAGATCTGTATCACGAAACGACCTGCTGCCTACTCCAGGGGAGCAGGCCGTCCCTGGTGATATACGGGAAGCAGGGGTGGCGATGGTCCAAATTGAGCCTACCACTGCCTGTCCTCCCCAGGGAGACACAGGCATGGTGGGCCCTGTTGAGCCCGGTAGCATTTCGATTGTGGCGGACCCATCTGTTAGGGTTCTCAGTTGGAATGTAGCCGGTCTGGACAGGAAATTGGCCCTGCCCGACTGGAACGCTCTTGTGGAGGATTACTCCATATGCTTGTTCCAGGAAACCTGGTGTAGGGAGCCCTCTCACAAAGTAGGATATTCATCCCACCATATACCGGCTGTACAACTAGAGACTGGGAGGGGTCGTCCCTCGGGAGGCCTCCTTGTTTGGGTAGCTTCCTCACTTAATTGTAGGGTGGAGGAGCATGATACCCAATGCCCGGACCTCCTCAACATCACCCTGAAAAATCCCAAGGGTCAAGTCATTGTAAATATCTTTAATATTTATGCCCGAGGCATGAAGGGGGGCAGAGAATCTCCCACTATAGCCCGCCTGGAGGCCCTTCTTCGATCTTCTCCACATAAGCACCGCACTCTGGTCGCGGGCGACTTCAACTGTACCTTCGAGCCTCTTGGCCCTGAAGTCTCACAGGATCAAGAGGTCGATGACAATAGGTGGGGGATACCAGCCTTAGAGCTCAGCCCAATCAAAAAATGGACGGAAGTGGTGCTTCAGGCTAATTCCCTAACAATGGAGTTTGACCTGAGGGCCCTTAATGGTAGGACAAGTTCTGACAAAAAGGGAGCCCATACATACAATAGGCCCGCGCATACGTCAAGAATTGATTACTTTCTCCTTGACATCCATTTATGGAGCATGGTAAAGGATATGGCTATCATACCCTCTGTAGAGAGTGACCACAACCTTCTCTCGCTTACCCTGACCCATAGGTGGCTAGAAGGTATAGGGAGTAGAACTGTTTGTTCTCCCGCCCCGGATATGTCATCAGTATCTAATTGCGGTCGACGGCTAAAGTGGGCTAAGCTGTCGCTCTCAGTGGAGAAACTATCCTCTATAACGCAGCTTTTAGCTGCAGCCCTAGAAAACCTTGATTCCTTGGGGGGTGGGCTGGTGGATGTGCCTGCCAGGTTTTGCAACTTAACCCAGGCTCTTAGTGATTTTTTTATTGTTTCAGGTAGCGCCAATGGGAAGAAACCAGGTCCCCGGGCCAGACAAGGCTGGTTTAGCCGTAAGTGCAGAGAGGCGAAGACCCTGCTTGTTGATGCAGTTAAATCTAAATCACAAATCAGGATCAGGGAGGCCAGATGGTTATACTCTCACTGCCAAAAAAACGCTAAGAAAGAATGGGAGGATAACTTTTGGCAGGATCTTTTGGCTGCCAGTCGAGGGAGAGATGCCAAAGGGTTTTGGGACTTGGTGGGTAGTAAGAACCGTCCCGACGACACCTTGAGGACTTGTACTATCACTGCCAAGGTGTGGTTTGACCATTTTTTGGCTCTCTATTCTGCTATAGAAGGCACGCTTAATGACCCTTT
This sequence comes from Lissotriton helveticus, assembly GCF_964261635.1. Taxonomy (NCBI): domain Eukaryota; kingdom Metazoa; phylum Chordata; class Amphibia; order Caudata; family Salamandridae; genus Lissotriton; species Lissotriton helveticus. The sequence continues at coordinate 482,463,479 of NC_136060.1, forward strand.
TATCCTTCCCCCCTATACTTTGGACAGAGAGATAGATCTTTTCTCTGCACGGGAGGTCACGAACCTGATTAAAACTCTCATACCACTAAAAGCAGCTGGCCCGGATGGGTTACCAGGGGACCTTCTTCGAGCATATCCGGGTGAATGGGGGATGTTGATCTCTGCACTTCTAAATGCCATTATTGAGGGAGGATCTGTGCCAGAGTCCTGGAAAGGGGCAGAGGTAGTCCCAATTTTTAAAAAGGGTAGTCAGGATTTACCAGGAAACTATAGGCCAATAAGCCTTATAGACTCGACCCAGAAGGTAGCGGGACAAACAATTCTGGGGAGGATTCTTTCATGGGTGGATGATAACCACATATTGTCTGAGATGCAAGCTGGGTTTCGCTCAGGCACAGGAACAATCGAACAAGTCTTTAGACTCCTGTTACTCTACTGGAAAGTGGTAGAGCTGGGCAAAGGCAGTCTTTATCTGGCCTTTATAGACCTGAAGACTGCCTTTGACCTGGTTCCTAGGGAGGAACTCTGGAGGGTGTTGTACGGTCTTGGGATGCCCCCTTACATCTTAAACCTCCTCATGAAATTGCATAATGCCAACTATGCCCAGGTTAGATGGGGTTTGAATGGGGAAAAGACTGATAAGATCCGGGTTGAGAGGGGTGTCCGGCAGGGCTGCGTTTTAACTCCCACCCTATTCTCTCTTTATGTGAATGGGGTGGTAGAGCATTTGCTTGAAGAACCAGCAGACGCCCCCTCTCTTGGTGGCGTTAAGATTCCAACTCTGTTGTTTGCTGACGACACCCTTCTCATCTCGAAAACCCCCCAAGGCCTCCAGAAGCTCCTGAACCGGTTTCAGGATTTTTGTGCAAACAGAGGACTTGTCATAAATGTGGACAAAACGAAGTACTTAATCATGCACCCCCCCCGCAAACTTGGCAGCCCCCCCATTTTGAATTCTATCCCTCTTGAAAGAGTATCAGAATTTGATTATTTGGGAATCCGTTTGAGTGATGTTATGAACTGGTCTCCCCACATTAACAAAATGACTATGGGCCACAAAAGGGTGGGGGGAGCTTTGTTAAAGGAGTACAACAACTCATCAAAACACTGTGTAGCTCCGATAATCGATATTTACAAAGCTCGAGCAGTATCCGCATCACTTTACGGAGCTGAGTTATGGGGTCTGGGTAATATGGAGTCTTTGTCTAAGGCAGAGAATAAATTTATTAAGGACCTCCTGGCAATCCCGATGAGTACCCCGACAGTTCCGGTGCTCATGGACGCGGGCTGTAAAGCAATCAAGGACCTGGCCCGCCTCCGGCCTCTTTTACTGTGGGCTCGCTTGTGGAGGGTCCCGGAACTAAAATCTTATGCAGAGGGGCTGGTAGAGGTAATGCACTCCGATGGCTGGCAGAAGATTAAATGGCTCAGGGACATTAAACACCTGCTTGGGGACCTGGGATTGGGTTCTTGTTGGTCCACCCACTCAGCTCCCCCGAAGGAGACCCTGAAAAAAAATATATTGGGAATGGGTTTCCTCAAAGCTCACCAGCAATCAGCGTCACTGCAATTCCACCGCAGCTTACCTGAGACTAAAAGATGTTGTTGCCTTTGAACCCTTTCTGGACATTATTACCATCCCCATGGATCGGGCTCTTTATATTAAATTCAGACTAGGGACTTTACCCCTAGCCGATCTTCTCTCTAGATGGAATTCGCATAAGCAGGTATCACGTAATTGTGCCCTATGTACTGACAGACCCTAAACTGTGGCGCACTTCCTCTTTGAATGCCCGGACTATGTGCGCCCCAGATCCCACTGGCTCAAACCACTTTGTAGAGAGATGGGTACTCGTCAGTATTCGGTGGCCCTCCGGATCTTATTAACTGATACAGTCCCTCCAATCGTTTGTGCTGTTTCCAAATTTTTAAAATGGGCTTGGTTGATTCGCTTAAAAAGACTGTCCATATCGATTTAATTCCTTTTTAAACTAATTTATTCTGATTAAATGTTATTTCTACTTGTTGATTTTAATGAACAGTCTATGTCTTTTGATGTGCTGTTTTATATATTTCTGTGTAATGCTTTTATGATATATGCATATCGAAATAAAGCAACCAACCAACCAACCTTAAACGAGGGCGAGATCTCTTGCATTTTCAATGCTTGTTTACTTTGGTTCCATCAAGAAGGCATTCAGATGTGTCACACATTTGCCATAAATTCTGAATGTTAGCACTCTAGTTGCTCATTAGATCATTGTAGTAAAGCTACTGCTCACCAGGGAAGTCTGCTGCTGGTATTCAAAGTGCATGTTTCAGTCTGCATGTCAGAATATTTTTAATGAAATAGAAGAGGATTTGAGAAGTCAAAATGAACCCCCTCATTTTGTTCCTTTTTAAATTAAATGTTTTCAGACTTACCACTTCATTCCAATCAAGATGGCTTCTGGTGTGCCATACTTTTGTCATAAGTAAGACTGTTAGCGCTCTTGTTGTTCTTTGGAACACTCTGGGACATTCTGTCATTGGGCTATACTTGGGCTACATATGGGTGATATTTGGGCTACATTTGGGCTCTTTTGTCTCTGGTGGCCATCTTGGGAGACTGCATGTCAGAATTTGTTAATGAAATAGAAGAGGATTTGAGAAGTCACTCAAAATGTGCCCTAATTTTTCTTTCTGCAGCACTAATCATACTTTCTATGGCAAAATATACCCCCTCATTTTGTTCCTTTTTAAATTAAATGTTTTAAGAGTTACCACTTTATTCCAATCAAGATGGCTTCAGGTGTGCCATACCTTTATAATAAGTAGGACTGTTAGCGCTCTAGTTGTTCTTTAGAACACTCTAGGAGGCTGCAGTAGAACACAAAGGAATCAACGGACAGGCTCTGTCCTTGTTGTATGTACATGTTTAACTGAGAATGTCAGACTTCATTCTCACATGACTGAGAAAGATAATGTGAATTTACAGAAAATATGCTTTCAGTTTAGCTTATAGATCTCCTTCCAAACCACTGTGGGAAAAGCATGAGATAATAGTTTTCTTTCAAACATGATTCATGATACCCCAGCAGAAGGCTTTTTCACATGGTAAAATCACCTTAGAACACACCACAATTCCTAACATGAGTATGGTATCATCAACAAATAATTTATAATGTAACTAAAGTCCAAAAAACCTATTTACTGCAATGCTTTTTAATGAGGTGCTATCATGTATATTGGTCCCAAGATGGCTGCCAACACTTCTTGGATGAAGTGCTGACAGCCAATCAGATCTCACGATGAGATGTGTGGTTAGGCTCCGCCCAGATATATATGTGTTTTTGAAGTTAATTTCGTAAAAACCACTGGAACAATTTTCAGCAAACATAGCAATGGCACTTCCCAGTACCAGTCCCTACAATTTTGCAAAGTTTGGTGTAATTCCATTCAGCTGTTCGGGCTGTAGCCTTGTCTAATCGTCCTATGGAAAATAACATGGGGAAAACACGTTTTGGGACCCCCCTCTTTGCATTCCGCCCCCGCATGACAAATCCCCCTCGAAACTTCCAGGGAAGGAGCAGAGCGGTGCTGGCCTAAATTTTGTAAAATTACACGCACATTTGTCAATCTGCGCCAAAGTTATTCCCAATAGAATGTTGCGGACTTCCTATGGTAGCTAGGTCCTAACTATATATACCTACTGGCTATCGCCAGTAGGTAATATATATATATTTTTTTTAAACATGTTTCACAACGCATACCATATATCATAAAACCTAGTTTGCCATTCTCTTAAAAACAACAGAGAACACAACAAAAGTGAAATGACTCAAAACTGTTCACAAGCACCATCTACTTTCTCAGTCCACTGTATCCATGTGCGACTGTAAGGCACATTCGGGAACCCTATCTGAAGGCTAGTTTGAGGCACGCAAGCCCCTTGATCATTGTAAGAAGCAGTAGCACACTTTCACTTTTTTTCACTCCTCAGCAAACAGAGCGCACAGTACTTTATCGCTAGAGGGTACGGCCAAAAATGCCTTGATGTTTGCAGGGTCAGGTTGCTATGACTTCTAAAGCCCGATTTCAGATAGCTTGTCCCTGTAGCAAAATTCCTGGAGGGAGATCTGGCTGTCTGCCTCTCCCGTCAGCCCAGTGAGGAGTATATGTATGTATGTTTATTGTTTGTTTGTATAAACTTAATTGTTCAGTTAATTAAAACCATAACAAAATTTCCTTTGCACTTGTGACACAATATTAAAATGTAAAATTAGTTAAAATACATCTTCAAAATTTACATCAAGATAAAATTCAAATAATCATTTTAAAAGGACAACGAAAATGAAGTTTCAGAAAGTCACAGTACAGTGTTAGAGGTATTAGTTATTTAACAAGCGTTTTTCAAAGGCAAGCAGAAACTTTACAATCTTACAGTTAATTTGTGTGTCCGTAGAGTCCAAACAGCCTATAATAGCTGACCTGCAGGTACGTAATCCCTTAGTCAGAAAATGATTCTTTAAAAGAAGCATTCGCTCCTGTTTCAACTTTGTACAGTGACAAATAATGTGGATTATATCCTCTTTGGTGTAATCGCAGAGCCGACAGGCAATAGATCCCGTGTGTTTTCAGGCTGGTGCATCAGCCAGCGTTGGGTATTTTCCGAATCTTAGAGCCATCAACCTTTTTTTGGTAAAAACTGAGTATGTAGAGTCCAAATAGAGCGCCGGAGTAAGTAGTTTGTAGCTGTTAATTATAGCCCAAGAATGTGAGCGATGGGAGAAGATTTCCTTATCAATAAGTAGAGAATGTAATTTAGCGGCTTTGTTTATTACCTGTTTAAATGTTTTAAATGGCAAATTTTTATCCCATAGCTTGGCGGTACGTGTTAATTCCAGTGCTTTAGTCAGGAATTTGGTTGCCTCTGATCTTGTTCCCATTTCGACTTCTTGCCACAAGAATTTGTTTAAGTTGTTGTCAGTGGCGTTCATTTTGATACGGTACCAGGCTTTAATGCACGTGTATAGTCCATAGTAGGTCCCGATCCACACTATCCTGCCGCTTGCAGGTCAATAAAACATAAGTTCAGCTCCTGTTTGTTATGCTGGCATTTATCAGCTATCAGGCTTATTGATAGAATATTTGAAATAGTTTCGATGCCAGCTCTGAACCCCGTTTGATTGAGTGGGATCAAATCTCTGTCGTTTGACCAGTTAACCAGGTCTGTTAATAAAAGAGGTGCAAAATATTTTGCTTCCACATCCTGCAGTGTTATTAGTCGATAGTTAAGTGGGTTGGTTCTATCGCCTCCTTTGTATATAGGCGTTATTATGGAACCGTGCCAGCTTCTAGGTACTTGACTGAATGTTTGAACGTCAGAAAAGAGGGTCTCTAAAAAAAGGCTCCAGTATTCAGGTGCGTGTTTGAATACCGCTTGAGGAATACCGCTTGGCCCCGGGGCCCCGTTACTCTTGCCCTTACTAATTACTTTTGTAATTTCCTCCGAAGAATAGGTCCCGGCTGATATATTCGAAGTTGATGCTTTGCTTGGATTGATTGACGACTGTTGGGTACTATTTTTCACCTCGCTTGTCTTTTTTTATGATGTTGCTCATGGGATTGATTCCCTGGAATGTTTAATATATTTCCTTTAAATTTTAACTGGAGGAAAGTAACCCATTCAGTTTCCTGCACGTTTGATGTAAGAATGTTCAGCAGTCTGGTTAGTTGGTCTATAATTCTCCAGAATGTAATTGCGTTCGAGGTTTTAGCGCTGTGGAGCAACTTGGTCCAGAATTTTTCCTTGGTAGCTTTTTTGTGCTCCAAGACGTCTATTTGACTAGAGTCTTTATTATACGTTTGCAGCTTTTTATGTGTTTTTCTCAATTCCTTCCTCAAGTCTCTCAAATCTTTCGGCAGTGTGTTATTTGGATACGTTCCTTTGACCTTCGTGGCTGGAGATTTCCTTTTCAGTTTTAGGCTCTCTAAAAAGAGAGACCATGCTTCTATGGCATTCTTTGGAATATCACCTAAATTGTTCATCGTGTCCACTATTATCGAAAACCATTCGAGTTTGTTTGAATTACACCAGTTTATTAGTTTTTGGTTAGATGAACTTAGTTTGCCTTCCATAGTATGTGAAGATTGAAATCTTTCTACGCACAGATTGAATTTAATGTGTTGCATTGCGTGGTCGCTCATGGGCGAGTATTCAATATAGAAGTTGTTTAATAAAGGAAATAGCGAAAGACTTGCAATTGTATAATCCAGAGTTGATTGGGAGTGCGGGCCGTAAAAGGTTTTTTTGGGAGGTCGATCCTCATCGGTCCTGCCATTCAGGACACGCATGCCCAGATATTCTAACTCTGTAACCAATTTTATTCCTGTTCGGTCAATTTTAGTCCTGGCCCCACCTTGAGTCTGTTCTGGAACACTCCAGTGCATGTTTTCCGCTGTTAGGATGTTGTCCTCCTCCGGGGAGTGTAACAAGTTGGAGTTAAAATCACCGGTTATGGGGCGTGGCTTCGAGGGCGATGATGGCGGACGTGGCTCTGTAGAGCTCCCGCCGGCCCGCAACTTATGCGCCTGAATTATCCTGGCCCCGAACCCTTCATTCCCCACGCAACAATAGCGGAGACTGCTGGAGACGGGGGGCACCCTCTGGTGCAGTTTCCGTGACCCCCGATCGCGGGTTGGAGCAGATGTTGGGGGCGCCCGCCGGGCCTGCTCGCCGCGTGGTGAGCCGGGGCCTTAATTTTTGCCTGGCCCCGCCTGCTAGCTCTGGGCGCCGGGGGGCCGGCTTGCTGGTGGGCCCCTCGGGTCCTGGTCGGCTGCTTCCAGGCCGACGGAGGAGGGGCGGAGGAGCCTCCTGCCGCTTGCGGACCCGACGGCATTGCTGGGGGCTGCGGAGAGGCGGCTCTGCGGGAGGACTCCGCGGATCCTGAGGCAGTCGGGTCCCCCGAGACTACCCGGGACGGTGTGGTATCGGAGCCGGCCTTGGGCTACCGGCGCGAGAAGGGGAGCGCCCCGCCCGTTCTGTGGACAGCGGTGGGCCCTGCGGTGAGGCCCTGAGAGGAGCCGGTCCGGTGGATTGGTTGTGCCCTCCGTCCCCGCCGATCCGGAGAAGTGGACTGCGGCGCATCGGCGCCTCTCTCGCCCCCCTGACTCTGGGCCCGAGGTTGGTGGCTGGAGCAGCTCGGAGGAGCGGCTTTGCCTGGTTGCCGCGGCCTCGGGCTCCAGTTGTGCCTGCTTATCTACGGCGGAGAGGTGCCCGGCGGACTGTGGCTGGCGTGGACCGGCAGGGACCCGAGACGGTAGGGTGCTGACCTAGCCGCTACATTTGCTGCTGTGGCCCGGTGTACCATCCGGTGCTCCTGCTTGCCGGACTTTGGCTTGGTGGTGGCGAGTGGGTGCGGCGCAGTGCCCGGCAGGACTCAGATACCCCAGTCTTACCCCGAGTGGCGGCTAATCTTGGAATACAGTGTCGGGAAGCCTATTACAGACGTGAGCCGACCCGCCGCAACTGCCGGGACCATGACCAGAGGCGGGGGTGGCACGGGCGCCGCCAAGCAGGGGCCCATCGATAAGTTCACCGGACCTGGAGGGGGCTCGGGGACGGCCGGGGGGGGCCAGAATGCCGGACCGGACAACGCGGCTCTGATGGCGGCCATCACGCAGTCCAGGGACATGTTGGACGCAAAGATTGGCGCGGTGGGTGCTGATGTAATGCTGCTGCGCCAGGATCTCCGCAACGCAGTCGCCCGCATCACGGAGACCGAGACCAGGGTCGCAGAGGTGGAGGGAGACGTCGGCACCCTTAAAAAGAAAGTGGCGGAAATGGAGAGGGTCCAGAAGGGCCTGGCGCTTCGCGTGGAGGACGCGGAAGGGCGAGCGCGACGGAATAACCTGCGCTTTGTCGGCTTTCCGGAAGATTGCCAGAAGGGACCTATGGATGCCTTCCTGGCGCGGTGGTTGGAGAGCTGGCTTCCCCCGGACACCTTGTCGCGCTGCTTCGTGGTGGAGCGCGCACATAGAGCCCTGACGCAGAAACCACCGGTGGGGGAACGGCCTCGGCCAATCATCGCCAAAATCCTAAACTTTCATGACAGGGATGTCATACTCCGGGAAGCGAGGATCAAAGAGACATTGCTATTTGACAATCACAGAATCATGATCTTCCCGGACTACACCAAGCAGGTCCAGCAGCAGCGACACTCCTTCCTGATGGCAAAGGCCAAATTGCGTGGCTTAAAAATTCAATATTCACTGCTGTTTCCGGCCCGTCTCCGGGTTATCTTCAACTCCAGGACCCACTTCTTTGACTCTCCGGAGGACGTCTTCAAGTGGACAGATGAGACGGTCAGGATCCGACCAAACGCCCAGCCGGGACTGAGCTCTGGACCCTCGCGTAGTTCATCCCAGGAGAGAAGCGACCCCGCCGGTAAAGGGAAAAGACATCGGAAGTCCCGCTCGCGACGGAGGTCCTTGTCCCGGGACCCCCTTTTGGGTGACACACAGCCCGACACTGATCAATCTGGCAAAGAAACCTGATCATCATATAACTCTGGCTCTTGTCGATTGACTCTGGTCTGTTGATGGACTTTATGGAGGACCTGGCTCTGGTGGTGGAGCGAACGTCGACTGGTGCAGTATGATCTGGGTCTTGGTTGGGGATTGGGGGCCCTCAGTGGGCGGGCGCCTATCTGCTACGCCCTTCCTGTGCATCAGATACTTGTCATGTTGGGGTTCGGGGTACTGTTTGTGGGCCGCCTAGTCCTCCCAGGGTTGGGGGGTGGTCCTGTGGGTGTGCCCTGTTGGTTGGGGGGAATAGTTGGGATCCATTGGTATGGTTGGTTTTAGGCGCTCTGTTCTGGGCCTGAAGCTCCCCATGCCGCGACAGGTCCTTCAATGTTTTATGAGGTATAGGGGTGGGGGGCGGGATTGGGAGTTGGGCTGCTTGGGGGTCGGGGCTGGTTGTTGGGGGTGAAGGGGGACAGGGGTATTCTGAAAGGGGTGCACGTGATTCTTGCTATCTTTGCTTGTATGGTGTTGGAGACCTGGGCCGGGCCCTAGAGGTCGCAGAGACTCGTTCATCGAGACCATGGTTGACACCCCAGGACCAGTACTTGCTAGTGCCTCTTTGCGAATTTTGAGCTGGAATGTCCGGGGGATGTTGGACAAGATCAAGCGTGGGGCCGTGCTGTGCTGGGGTAAAAGGGAATTGGCTGATGTAATGCTCCTCCAGGAAACACATATGTTGGGTACTAAGACATTGAGACTGCAGCGATTTGGCTTCCATCAGGTATTCCATGCAGGGTTTTCCAGGGGCTCGAGGGGGGTGGCCATTCTTGTCCACAGACGGCTGTCATATACTCACGAGCGTCAATAGCTTGATCCTCAGGGTCGGTTTGTGTTTGTGAGGGGGAGGATTGGAGCAGAACCAGTAGTGTTTGGCAGTGTGTATGCCCCCCCCCCCGCTGCAATGGTCCCTGGCGGAGAAACTATTTGACCTATGGACTGAGATCCCCCACCCCCTGGCGGTGATTGGGGGCGACTGGAATGATGTAGTGGATGTGAGTCTGGACAGGCAGAGATTGCAGGGGGCTGCGGCAGCGGCCTCTCCTACGCGGCTGAAAGCGATGATTGATGGGCTGGGATGGGTGGATGCATCTGCATGCCAGGGCGCGGGAATATACATATGTGTCAGCAGTGCATGGTTCCTTCTCGCGATTGGATTGTGTGTTCGTACCGGGGGCCTTCCTTGACAGGGTGAAATGTGCTGCAATCCGGCCTCGGGGTCTATCTGATCACTCCCCAGTGGCGGTACAGGTTGACCTGCGCAAGGCACGCCAACCGTTTCGGTGGCGGATGTCTTCGTGGCACTTACAGCAACCGGCCTACACCCAGCACATGCGCAGTGCAATTGCCCACTATTGGCAGGACAACCTGGCGGGTGGGGTTGACGCGGTGACGGTGTGGGAAGCCATGAAGCCCACCATGAGAAGCATCGACATTGCATGGTGCGCTGCTGCCCGTCGCACTCGACAGGAGAGCATTGTGGCGGCTGCGGAGCGGGTGGAGGTGCTGGAGACGCGTTGCCGGGGAGAGGGTGACGACATGGCGCTGCGACTGCTTCTACAAGCGCAGCAATCCTACGCCTCGGTGTTGATGGACGAGGCACGCCAGGCGTGGCTGGTTACGCGGAGCAGGGTGTACCAGTGGGGGGATAAGTCCTGCACCATGCTTCATAGGCTCTGTCAGCAAACAACGCTACCGATCACCCTACCAGGTCTCACCGACGGGGAGGGTGCTGTGATAACGGATCCTGCGACTCTTGCGGCGAGCTTCGCACGCTACTATGCGGAGCAGTACGCCTCTCAGGAACGCCTTCCGCCTGAAGCGATTGTGGGGTTCCTCGCGGATGTCCCCCCTCGCACAGTCTCGGACGAGGTGCGGGAGGCCTTAGACCTCCCCTTGACTGCGGAGGAACTAGGTGATGCACTGGGTCAGCTTAACGTCGGCAAAGCGCCGGGACCGAGCGGTTTCCCCAGCGAGTTCTACAAGAAATTCCACTTGCATCTCGGGCCGCACTATGGGCGGGCGTTAGAATTGGCGCGGGAACGCGGCAGCCTGCCCTCAGACTGGCGTCAGGCCGAAATTGTGGTCTTCCAAAAACCGGGTAGGCCTCCCGACCGCCATGAGTCCTATCGTCCAATATCCTTGATCAACTTTGAGGCCAAATTCCTGGCCAAGGCACTGGCGAACCGCCTGCTCCCGCATATCGCAGACCTGGTCCACCCGGACCAGGCAGGCTTTATGCCACACCGGGCGACGAGACACAACATTCGGCGTGCACAGGCTGCGGTGGACGCTGTAGGGGCGACCGGGGATCGGGCAGCGCTGCTGCTCGCTGATATCGACAGGGCGTTTGATTCGGTCAGCTGGACCTATCTCTTTGCTCTCCTGCCGCTCCTCAACTTGGGGCCGGTGTTCATCTCCTATGTGAGGCTGCTATATACGGACATCACCGCCTCAGTGCGCGTCTCTGGAGCGGTCTCTGAGAAGTTCCCAATTGCCAGGGGTACTCGTCAGGGGTGCCCCCTTTCCCCCTACCTCTTCGCACTGGCCATGGAGCCATTGGCCGCACGAGTACGTCTAGACGCACAGTATCGGGGCTTTGTATGGGGGGCAGAACTGTCGGACCGCATTGCCTTGTATGCGGATGATGTCCTTTTCTTTATGACCGATCTTCACCGATCTGGCCCTCGCATACTGGACATGATGCAAGGGTTTGGCGAGGTTTCGGGGCTCTTCCTCAATCCACGCAAATCGACCCTGTGGGTGCTGGGTGATGAACCGGAGACATACCCATGGGCTGCGGCTCTACGGATGGCAGTCGGTGGTCTAAAATACCTAGGTGTCTTCCTGTCGGACTCTGCTGCGGAGGCGTGGGAACGTAACGTGCAGCCGGTATGGGACAAGGTCCAATTGGACATTAAGGCCTGGTCACGCATGCCCCTTAATATTTATGGCAGATCTGCCATCTTTAAGATGGTCGCCCTGCCACGGCTCCTCTACCAACTACAGAACCACCTGCACAGGATTGACCCACAGTGGTTCCGTCGTGTTAATTCAGTACTTGGCCGATTTCTGTGGGCCGGGGGTGCCTCTAGAGTGGCACTGCGGACGTGCTTTCTCTCCACATATTGTGGAGGTCTGGCTACTTCTGACCTCCTGTCCTATTACCAAGCCTCTCATCTCCTGGTGCTCAATGAGTGGTGGTATGGAGACCACAGTGACCCGGCATATGCATTAGAACATTTCCTGATGGGAAATGCCACGCTACATACACTATTATACTCGGCCAGGCGGAGGAGGGCGCTGCCGCGGGTCACCCAGGTGGTCTTCGCGATATGGAGACAAGCACTGCGCCGCATGGGTTGGTGGGGCAGGCTGACGGCCGAGACTCCGCTGTGGAATAACGGACAACTTCCAGCACTGGCCTCCCTGTCGGGCTTTGGAGGTTGGGATGCTATCGGGATCTCTTCACTCGGCCATGTCCTCACGGGGACTACACTCAAATCCTTTCAGGACCTCAGCTCCGAATTCCATATGCCCAAGACCCAATTTTTCAGATACCTCCAGTTCCGCCATGCACTCGGCCCAAGTCTAGTGGGGATGGACCAGCTTCCCGAATTCAGCCCAATTGAGGCCAAACTTTTCATGGGGGACCTGGGTGATAAAAAAGTTTCCCAAATATATCGAACGCTGGTTACACACTGCTCTTCTTCTCTCCTGTCTCTGAAGGCCTCCTGGGAGACTGATGTTGGCCCCTTGGATGAAGATGATTGGCGGGAGGCCCTTGAGTCCCCCCGTGGGGCTGCCATAGCTGTACGCCTCAGATTTATACAGTTTAAATACCTGCATAGGGCATACTACACTAGAGAGAGGTTGTGGAGGGAGGGCCTCATTGCCGCCCCAGAGTGCTTGCGTTGTGGAGCTGAACGAGGTACACTACTACATACAGTGTGGTCTTGTGGAGGTCTGACCCGATTTTGGAATGGGGTGTGGAACTGTCTGTCGGAAGTGCTGGGGTGGGACCTCCCTCGTACGCCTAGACTGGGCCTCCTCCATGTCCTGGAGAATGTGGGAGGCAACATCTACAAACGACATCTCCTGTTCCTGGGGTTGGTTGTAGCTAAGCGAGATCTGGCGAGAGCTTGGAAGAGTGATCGTGCCCCCCCACTTAGCGCCTGGAAGGCGGGACTGGATTTTCTTATGGGGCTGGAATTACCTGTGTTTGAGGCCAGGGGGTGCCCCCGGAAACATTATAAGATCTGGAAGCGGTGGGCGGACTACAGGGGGCTGACTCTGGATCCCCCAGCTGACATAGATGATGTGCTACCTCCAGATGGGGACCTGGGGACCTAGGTCGATGTCTGACGCATACATTGCCTTATCCATGTATTTGATGTACTGTGAACACGTGCACGGGGTTAGGGTGGGATAAGGGGTGGGTAGTCGGGGAAGGGAGTTGGGGTATGTTTATGGGGGTTGGTGGGACAGGGGATGGGGAGGGGGTGCTTCAAAGTTTGGGCTTCTGGTCATTCTACTATTTCTCTATCACTGACAGTGTCCTCCTGATTGTGGAGAACGGTATCTATGCCTGCCTGAACTTTCAATAAAAACGGTTGTGGAAAAAAAAAATCACCGGTTATTATAACGTTCCACACTGGCTCGGTACTACGAAAGTCAGTTATTACCTCGCATAATAAAGTGTTTTTTGTATTTTTCACTTTTATTTTTGGTTGCGTGTAGTAATTGATCAGACTGGTTGTCACTTTATTATATGCAGTTAATCCTGATAATTTTATTATTTGGATACTAGGGTCTGGAGAATCAAATTGCTCTGAGTTAATTTGTAGGGCAGATGATCTATAAACTGAGAGGCCTTCAATCACTCTACCGTAGGATTTACATTTCTCTGCGGCTACCCAGTAGTGTGTAAAGCCTACCAATGCAATTTCTTCTTGCTGCCAAGTCTCTTGTAAAGCAATTATATCGCAATTCACCCATTCATCTAGGGCTATTCTGTCCTCCAACAGTTTTTTCACTCCAGCGATATTCCATGATACAATATGTATTCCTTTTTTGTCAGTTAGCTTCGCAGTGTCTTTATTCTGTCAATTGTTACGCTTCGCGTTTAACAAACTGGGAGCCATTTCCAATCCTCTGTGGGAGATCGGAGTTCTCCCCCTCTTTCTTCATCCTTCTCTTCCTGGGAGAAGACTTCAGTGCTTCTTCCTTGGGCGTTGTGTAGAATTGAATAAACGGATTTTTGGAGAGTCGCTTTGGCCAAGTTCTTGATAATTTGCTGGCTTCTAGTTTTTTTTAACGGAAACGGGTAGCGGGGCGTTACTGGCTGCCATAGTTGAATGTCTCAATTTTGAAATGAGTCTGATCTTTCCAATATTGATTGTGCAATCCCGGGGGTCTTCCATGCTGTCAGTGTTTGTTCGTTTATTGAGTTTGTAGGTCCTGCTAGGAATTCCACTGGTTCAAGATCTTTAGTTCCAATATTTCTTAAGTCGCTAATTTCCGCTATTAGTTCCAGGACGTTGCATCTGTTCAAAATGTCATGACGACCCTGTGTCTTATATTCTGGTGCCCAAATAATTTGATGACTCTCAAGATCAGGCTTAGCTGAATCTAACATTTGCTCGTTGCAATCTGTTTGAATTAATTGCCTGTTGTCCTTATTCGTTATGTTAAATCTTAGGTTACTCTGGGTCGAATTGCTCTCTGGTCTGTTTGCTAATGTTCTATTATTTTCAGCCGTACCCTGATCGCTTGTTCCTAACTCAGTTCGTATTAGGGAGGTAGGGTTTAATTGAAGTCCCGTTCCGCTTTGATGCTCCGTGTGTTGTAGGCTGATAACGCTGGCTGGGGCCCCTGCTTTACAGACAATTTGATTTGTTGTTGGCAAATTTTGTGGCGTTGATTCGGTATCTATAGCCTTAGTTTTTATTGGTCCCACTGTGATGTCTTGTTCCGGTGTTAGAGTGATATCTTCTTGGTGCTTACTTGGTCGGCTAGTTTTTAGCTGTGTAATTTCATTGAGCTGAGTGTTACTATTTATTATCAAATTTACAGTTTTAATGGTCTTATTTCTAAGGCCGGTATCAGACAAGAAATTCACCCTTGGAAGCCCATCTTGCTGATTTTTGCCTGTGTGTGAGGATGGTCTTGCGCTTCCTAATGATTGGGAGTTCTTGATTTCTTGTTTGTTCATTGGTTGGCCGTTAGCGTAACTGGTGTCTTTTTCAATTTCTTTCGATTGAATCTCCAAAGTATCCTCTACTTTTATTGATCTTGCCTTTGTATTTAAAAAGATGGGGAAGAATCCCGTTTCCGTCTTTGGGTCATTTGCGCATTTCTTGTTCCTAGCCTTCCTTTCCTTTTTTCTTTGTCGCTTTGATAATCCTGCCTTTGTTGATTCTAAATAGTTTACCTCAGTTGAAATTGCCTCAGTTTGATTTGTATCATTTGAATCGTCAACTGTAATAGCACTACCAGCCCTGAGCATGTTTTCTGCTGGTTGTTGATGCTCTATTACGGGTGAGCTTATTTGATCTGACTCCATATTGTGGCTGATAAAGCGCTTGTTTAACGTGAGTATCTGCTCTAGTACAGTCGGTAATGAGCCTAACTTTTCTAGGACTGGACCACAGGTGCAGATAGGTTCTAAATAGCGTGAGTCCGCTTGTGCTCTTTTAATTAGAGAATTCAAATGATCTAGTTTGGTGTTTATCCCGGCTATGTAGGATGCAATAACATTCATCAGATCGATCTGGATGTCCAGTTTATCAGACTGCATGATTAAGGTTGCTGTGGAAGTCTGCAATGCTTGTAAAAGAGGAGTAACTAAATCCAAAGGGCCTGCTTCGCCATAAAGTACATTCTTGTCCTCTTTGCGCGGTGTTGTTTTCTGCCTAGCATTTGCGATTGATGATGAAATTTCGCCATTGTCGGTCGATCTCGGTAAATTCTCCAGGTTACTTGAGGTAACTGATGGCTGAGACTCACCTTAACTGCCCTTTTCATCTGCTGCTATCCCCCCTGCTTGGGCTGTACTTAAGTCAGCCAAGGAATCATTCGCTTTACTACTAACAGTTAGATTATTTTGGATAGGGCATGTTGGAGAGAGCTCGTCAGTGCTAGATTGCAATAAATACAAGTTATTTTGTTTGATATTGTGAATTTCTCCTGTACTTTGGCTTTGATTTGTTGAACTTGTCGTAAATGACTGTTGAGCAGAGGTTGTATTAGGATTTTCAGTTGGAAAATGTACTGTAGCAGTTGTAGTTAGACTGTTCTTTTCCTTAAGTGGATTTTTATTGCTATCTGAGTTCTCCAGTTGATCTGTGCCTATAAGTTTATCAATTGAATTGTGTTGAAACTTTGATTTCCCTGAAGTGGGTATGTGGAAGGCGTCGTCTTCTTGCCTCGTCTCACTTACTGCGTGGTTTATTGCGGGAACTATAGGTGTCGATAGGCCAACAACGTCCCCTGTTAGGGAGAACAATACTGACCCTGGATCCTTCAAAAATTGAAAACGTGAGTCCGATTGATTGTTTTTGTTTAATGCAGATTTTTCAAAGAGCGAAGCTATTGGAGAGATTAAAGGATTTTTCAGATTAATATTTGCCTTATTTGCTGTTATTTTCTCAAGTCTTCTCCGCTTAGCCGGCCCTTTTGGGGCAGATGACTTTTCTCCGGGGGCTTTCCTTACTTTGCCAGACCTCATAATGAGGCTGTAGACTGATTATAACTTTTTTTTTTGGTTGACTAATACGCTGGAGGACTTGTTTGCTTGACTTATGCGCTAATCAGCTTATGGGCTTATGGGCTGCAAGCTGCAAGCTCTCTCCTAACGTATCGATCCGTGGGTATCCCAAGTGAAACGAGAGAAGTGGGCACGAGCAGGCTCTTATCTCTCTTCGCCCGCTTAGCTGTTGGCTTGATTCTAATTTGGGGGGTAAGACAGCTGATACGCGCGTATTATGTGTGTAGCCACTATTCACTTCTATTTGCTGCGCTTTACTTTAGGATGGGCTTTTAACTGGGAGATAGGGGAGGCGAGATGTGGTGAAAGTATAGCTCCAGGGGGGTAGATCTTAAAAAAAAACTAAAAAAAAAAACGAGCGGAGCGCTCGGGAGGAGCCTCCAGCCAGTTAGACCTAGTCAAATTGGCCTGGGCTGCCCCCCTGGCTCTTACTTAGCAGCAGCCTCTAACGGCATCCGCGCTCATGTTGTAGTCCTTGCCCACGCCCTGTGCTCGGTCAGCCAACAGCTCTTGCTTAACCTCTTTCTTGGCCCTCCTGTATCGATGATGGTGATCGGTAGTCGGTGATAGAGGCAGAAGTCACCACTCCGCTCCGCAGTGCTGCTCAGCTCTGCTGCTCCACCGTGCTGTCTCGCACGCTATCGCCACCGGTTGTATGATGTTACAACGAATACCGTTGCAACGCATGCCTTTACCACGCATGCGTTACAACGGAATTCCTTTCCCACGCATCTCCTTTACCACGAAAATGCCTTTAACACGCACATTTTTACAACGTTTTTCGTTGTGAAACTATGCATGTTATTGGCATTTTTCTGTTAAAGGATATATCCTACAACTGTAAATTAACGCTTATATTTTTCCCCTGTGAAACCACCCCCTCATTCCTCCTTACCTCTCCACGTCCTCTTCTTTCCAATGCCTTCCGATGTGACGTTTCACGTCGTTTAGAGGAAACGGAAATGGTTTTCTGTTTCCTCTAACGACGCCGATTGCCTCCACATCTCTTCATCTTTCTGAATCAGGTGAGATTCTTTTGGGGGGGGAGACCCCCCCCAACCCCCCTTTATTTAACCCACGTTTTTTTTTGGTGTTGGGGAGACCCCCCAACCCCCCCCCCCCTTTTTTTGTTTCCTTTTGTACACATGCCTTTACTACGTATCTCGTAGTAAAGGTATGCGTGGTAAAGGCTTTTCGTGTAACCACGCATGCGTTGTAAAGCATGCGTGGTTATGGTTACTCGTGGAAACGGCCGCGTTGTAGTGGCCGTTTCCCATCGCCACCTGCCCCTCAGTCAACATGCAGAATTCCCGATCAGCATACAGAGTTCCCAGGACTATGGCCTCGATAGTGTTCCGAGGCTATCAGCCATGTTGACAATACTAAGGAGATCAGCTCGCGATTTTCTGCTGTGTTTATTTAAAAACAATGACAATTGAAGACTCCTGCCGCCTGTGTTGAATGAAGCGCCGCGGGGATTTACTTTTTCGCGGCTCCTGCCGCTTGTTGGTTCCCGGCAGGTGTTTGCCGAGGGCCCCCTCCCCCGCTGCTAGGCTGTAGGTTACGCTAGTAGAGAGGAAAATTCCCTGCCCGGGAAAAGTAGTTGGTTGTAGATAGAGCTCACCCGCCCGCCCGGAGCCTCACTTCACCTTACGCCACAAGCTGCTCCCTGCCCGTCAGACTGTCTCCGAGGGGGGGTCAAGCCTGCAGGTCAAATCAAGGTTCGAGCAAGCCGCAGTCACCATCAGTCCGTTAGTCCGCAGCACAACCAACCGCAGTTCCGCCGCCGCCGCAACTCCTCGTCCGCCGCCACTGCGAGGGTCATAAAATTCAGCCACAGCAAGCCACCGGCTATCACTGGTTACCGCCCGCACCGTTATCAGAGCCGCTGCCGCTGCCGCTCTGTGTCCTCTGCTCTATCTCGCGGCTCGCGGCTACTGGCGGTGAAAGCAAAAACGCTGCCTGGATTTCCTGTAACGCTGTCCTGTCCTTTCCTCCGATCATGGAACTCCTTCCCAATGTAAGGTAAGTCAAGACAATGTATGTATGAATATATGCATGTATCGGTTTTTCATCAGGGTGAACCAGACCGATAGTGGTGTCACTGCATCATATAAAGCAGGAGTGGGCAATTTATGAGCAGAGGGGGGAGGTTGTTATGCAGATAATAGAAATTGGTAAAGACAGCAGGTCTCACTTTTCTTTTTTTTTTTTTAAGAATGCATTTTATTAGGTTTTCGTGAACATACAAACCTTGGTGGCCCAGGCGGCATATCAAATAATGGAAACAGCATGCCAGATTTGTAGAAATTAAGAACAAACAAGTTCAACAACTGCACAAACCAACCCACCCTCCCCCCCACTATCAATAATTAGTTGTTAAAACCACCAAGATTGGTTTTACACGTCAAGAATTACCTAAAGGTGTATAGGCGCTAGCACTGTGGAAGTGAAAAAGAAGGAGCCCAGGTCATGCTTACTTTGGGAAGAGACAGGTTTTTAAGGCTCTTCTGAATTTTAGTAGCTTATGAATTGATATGATATGGGAAGGTACATTATTCTATTCCTTGGCTGTGGTGTTCTCAAAGCTTCTGCATCCCCAATAGGTAAGTTTATACCCATGGACCCTCAGTTGCCTAAACAACTGGCCCTGAGGTTTCTACTGGGAAGATACCATTTGAGGGATAGTTGCACAAACTAAGGCCCAACGCCGTGGACGGCCTTGTGGGCCAGACTGAGTGCTTTGAATTTAATCCTTTGTCTAATAGGAAGCCAATGGAGCTGTTTAATAGCAGGAGCATCTGGCTTGTGTTTGGGTATCCTAGTTACAGCACAGCTGCCGCATTTTGTAGCACCTGGAGTTTATTGAGATACTGTTTCTGCAAATTAAGTTAGAAGGCATTACAATAGTCTATTTTGGTCAGTACAAGAGCAGAGATAACTATTCTCTGAGCATCGGCTGGAATGAAAGAAATTTTTTTTTTGATCATGCACAGGAATAGGAAGGCAGACAACGTAACTGCCTTAACCTGCGGGCCGAGAGTCAGTTTAGTGCCCAAAACCACGCCCAGGTTTTTAACCTTATTCACTGGTGTGGGGAGGGGACCAATCTCTTGAGGCCACCAAGATGGGGACCACAAAGTCTGATTGTTCCCAAACAGGATGACTTCCATGTTCCCCGAGTTAAGCTTTAAGCAGATTTGGGTCATCCAGTGACCAATTTCTGTCATGCAATTACTGAAAATGAAGTCAGTATGATTATTGGTTGAGGACATGACAACCACGATTTGTGTATCAACTGCGTATGAAGTCAGGTTCAGACCAAAGGATCTGATCACGGCTGCAGGGGATACATTAAACAACATGGAGCTGAGGGAAGACCCCTGTGGAACGTAGCATGGCAGACTGAAGAGTTCAGATACAAAGGGATCAAGGATCACCATCTGACTCCTTTCTGACAGAAAGTATCCCAAAAGTTTGAGAGCAGAACCCTTGATACCAACAGCCTGAATCCATGCCCCTTTTGCAAACCGCCAGCAGAGGCGGTGATTCTTCCTTCTATGTCCTGGCTAAGTCCCGCTTGTCAAGAGTGAGGCCCAAAAATAGAAGTGAATGTTTACACTTGCTCCCAAAACCCTCTGTGCAGTGAAGGAGGAAGAGTTTGGTATCCCTAGGTATGGTCCATGAAAGGACTTCGCCCAAACAGAAAAGAACCCTCCGCCAGAACCATTCTAGCACGGCATAGCTCCACACTGAATGTAGGAAGGTACCCTCTGCCATCCCACAACAGAGACAACCAGGGGAGGCGATCAGACCCATGCACCACCATCTGTGCCATGTGTAGTAGGCCCTGTGCAGGTATTTAAACTGAATTAGGCAAAGGCAAGCCGAAACCGCTGCCTCCCTGGGTGCTCCCAGGGCTCCTGTCAATGTCAAATGTACCCAAGTCTGCTTCCCAGGCCGTTCGTAGAGCCGGGAGTGTATTGGTATTGTTAGTGAATAGGGTCTGGTAAACCCTCTGTGATTTGGTGACATTCCATGCCTCCCAGAAGGAGTTTTCCCTCTAGGGTGTTAAATTCCAGGAGAGTTGTAATATGGCCTTATAGCCCGCTGTAGCTATACCGGCCATTAAAGACCCGGTTAAGCGTTAAAGGCCCGAGCCGAAGGGCCTTTAATAAGGGAGTGGGACTTTAATGGTCGATATAGCCCAGCTACGAAGGGCTATAAGGCTATTAGAACATTCCACCACCAGAGGACAGAATGTTCTAACAAATAAAACAAAGGCATCAGTGAGCCCGATGGGAATTAAATCACCTCAGGCTCCATGAGGCCTTTGTTCACAGCAACAGCTAAGAACGACAAATATTAGAAGATTGGAATGTGGAGCACTCCATTGAATGCAATGGAGTGCTCTGGGCTTCTACAGGCCGGCAGAAGCCCAATTCCAATGTTGCTGCTGTGAACAAAGGACTCTCAGAGACTGAGGTGATTTAATTCCCACGGGCTCACTGAGGCCTTTGTTTTATTTGGAGCCCAAGGGGAATTAAAGCCCCTCGGGCTCCAAAAGGCGTTTGTTTTTAGGAATTAGAACATTCTGCCCTCTAGGGGCAGAATATTCGAATAGCCTTGGAGCCCTTCTAGCGGGCTCTACTGGCCATCAAAGGTCCACTCCCTTGTTAAAGTCCCTCGCCGACCCTAGATCGGGCTCTAAGGCTATACTAGAATGCTGGAGCTCTGGGCTTTCAATGGTCATTAGAAACCCTGAGCACTCCATTGTTTTCAATGGAGCTTCCAATATTCCAGTGTTCTAATGTGTTGTATGGGGTGAGGGTGTGGCAAAGGTCTCACTTTTCTTAAACATGCAAAGGCAAAATTAACAGGCTGCCATTTTAGTAGGAAAGTTGGATAAAAGTTGGGTGGCTTTGTGTGTGGATTTGTGTGTGTTGATCTCAGCTGCATTCGAAGGAAAATACTGTAACAAGGCTACCTTTTGACTCACAACAATAATGAGCCTCTTGGCAGACTAGGCTGCATTGGCAGAGATAAACTGTACCCTCAAAGAAGAGTGTTATCAAAAGGTTTCAGAAGATGAAATTTTGCATTGTAAGTTGTGAACTTAAAAGGCATAACAGCCATATACTGCATAGTAATTACTTTTGATAATGGGCCAATATTGTTGGTGCAACTTTAAGAAAGCGTATGTATTCCAATGAGTTTAATTTAAGAACAAAAAAGCTGTAAATCTAACAACATATTATCAAGATGGAAAGGTAAGAACCATGAACTTGCCAGTGATTTGGGACTAGCCTTAGCCTGCCATAAAGACAAACCAGATGTGTGAGTGAAAGGAAAGAATGAGGAATGTTGCTCAACAAAGGCGCAAAGGTGTATTGGTGAGTTTAAGAAGAAATGGCAACAGAAGAAAAGTGAAAGCTGGATATGCATACTTGTCAACATTCCATGCATCTAAAGAGATAGGATTTTCCAGGTTTCAGTACTATTAATTAGAATAACAATTACTTCATAGTAAATGACATCATAGGAATTACATCGTACAACATGTTACAAAGAAAATAGTCTATATCTGTGTAGCTTCTGATTCCCGATGACATTTTAGGAATTTACAGGCACAGATCACCAGCCTCTTAGAACAGGCAAGAGTATTACAAATACCTCATGCCCTCACCACAAAGCTGCAGGGAATGCGGTTGACCATGCCAGGCAATCCATAGGATACACTCTGGTACTTATTTATGAAGTGCTTATGCTGCTGTTGCATCGCTTTTTTGTGACACTGCAGCGGCATAATGTATGCGCCACACTGTGCTCTATTGACAAAGTGACGCATCTAGACAAATGCGTCACTTTGTAAGGGCCTGTGCTACAGTATACCTGCGTCAGGTATAATGTATTTAGGGTGGGCGTTTCCATATGAAAAAGACCAGTAGAAGAGGCGAAGTAAAATCTATGAGATTTCACTGCGCCAATTCTACGACTTGACTGCGACAAATTCTTACGCCTGCCTCACAGCAGGCGTAAGGAGTGGTGAAGGGCCTTTCACATGAGACTTACCCATGGGTAATGACACATTACTGGAGTTGTGACAGCTTTAAGACACACTCCAGCAATGCGTCATTATTGCGCCAACAGATACACCAGGACGTATCTGGTGACTCCTTGCAACATGGAGCACTGTAATGTATATACGGCGCGTCCATGGTGTCGCAAGGGTGGCGCTATGAAAAGTGTTGCATCGCTGTTTTTCATAAATGAGGCCCTCTGTGACTAGTTCATATAGCAGTGAATTTTAACCAGCAGGTAATACTTAATACAGAAGCCAAAGTTAAAATGATTTTGCCACATAATATATCCTTTGCCACAAATGTGGTCCTCCACTGTTGTATAAGTTAGAGGCCCCGACTATAATGCCCTGGGCAGACCTCTTTTGCCCGAGTACTCACCTCAACAACCCTGTTGTCACCAGCAAGGGAAGCAGCTCTCTGGTGTCATCTGAAGGAGTTCTACGCAACTGCTATCCTGTTGATAGTCACTGACTGTCCATGATGCAAAATGATTTCCTGGTTTTCTGAGCCCCTGATTGGCCCATGTGGGTTGTCTCCCAGACTTTTAGGTTAGGACCAAGTGCACATTAAATATGATTGGCTGAGGTGGCCAGATCCTGGAAGCCCCATGGATTGTCCTCAGCTCACACACACTTTATGTCCTGCTACCAGTTTGTGCGTACACACACCCATTACCAACCTAGAGAGCTCCAGAAATGTCAACTATATGCTGGTAACACACACCTGTAAAATCCAGTACTTGTATAGCGCACGAATCACCCCCAAGGGGTATCTCAGTGCTGGGAAGATTAAGCGAGATATTGCCCAGAGTTGCATAGTGCTGGGCAGACCCCTGCCGCTGCCAGGGATTGAACCGTGATCCCCAGCGTCCAGCATCAGTCGCCCTGGCGCCACACCTCTCCCCTGGCAAGCAGAACCATGTCAAATGTGACATCTGTAGTCAGGGAAGACTTCAGCGCGTGCTTGCATGAGCGGTGCCATCTTACAAACAGAACTGCCACTCTCAGATGCAACATGCTGTTGTCTAAAAAGGCAGTTCTGTCTGAATGCTTTACGTGTGACGTGGTGTGACGTGGGACCTGCTGGCTTGTAACAGGGGAGAAGATAAACTTTCAGCTATTTTCTCAGGGTAAAATCTAACCAAGGAGTGTCTTTTCATGTATATGTAGTCCTTACAAAGCCAAAGCAGGGATTTACTAAGGCATTGAGTCTTAGGAAAGTGATACAAAGTGAAGCACAATGATGCATTGGCGTGAACTTTCCAGCTCGAAAGACATTTTGCTCGGGAAAGGTGCCCTTTTCTCAACACAAAACACGATTTGTGTCAATTTGCATCAAGGAAGCGTTACTGAGGAGTTACTTGGGAAGATTCCAGTGCTTAATTTGAGCCGCTGGTTTCCAGTGCTCAGCACCCACACTTAATCATCAACACCAGCGCATGAGCACCAGTTAAGGACACGTTCATTTTTGGTAGGCACAGAGAGATTAAAGGATTCACCCAGAATCACAAGATGTTGCGCCCACGCCGAGACTCTAACCCGGTTCCTCCTTGAAAGAGATGCTAACATGCGGACATATGTTCATTTCTCACTGTAACCCACGCATTGCATGAGTGCTGAAGTGTACAGCCTGCACCCAATGCATTCAATTCTGAGTCTGCCTCTGCATAGGAATACGAGCTGGAAGGGTTTGCTTTCAGTACAAATGCAACGCTAGACAGCGCACACTCACTTCTACACCATGACGCGAGGCTGTGCGTGGCGTAAGGCAGCCGAAGTGCAGAGGATCACAACAGACGTAGGCTAGTCCTAGTACATATGGCTCTGTGCTGTGTTTTACGCTTTTCGCTTGTAAATGAGACACACGAAGCCGCTAAGAAAAGAAATCCCTTTCATTTGCCTAAGTGCTGCACACTAAAAGAAGACTCAGATATGCCTTTACCTTTATAATTCCACCAGGGTTCTCTGGGCTCATGAATGATCTTTTCTCGTTCCCGAAACTTCACACTTTCACATCTGGAAGAAAAGATTATACCTTTAACTAGACACTCAAAAATCACAGCTCTCGGAACATCACTGGTGAACAGGACACAACCCATCTTACCAACTGCACAGACCTCAGGATCACAGAGGGAATATAGAGTCCCTTGTCACACAAGCACATCTCACAGGGAGACTTTCAGTACAGATGCGACACACTCAAATATGTATGTATCCAGGTGGACTTTAACTAGATTCTCTTCCATATTATTTATTGGTCAAATGTCCATAATTGTAATCTTAAAATTGTCAAAAAGCTATGCAAATTTAGATATGACATCTATCTTTCCTCTGCTGTTAAAGGAAAATCCCACATCTGAATTGAGCTTTATTTTCTTCTTTAAAAAAAAACGTATTTGCGTTTTTTTAGGTCTCGTCCTTTACCATTCCGAAGGAATGGAAATGGCGAGAATTCAAGTGCTCGAACTGATTGTCAAACCACCGCTTTTTTTCGTGGTGTTTTCTTCGAGTGCACGTACAGGCACGCGCTTTTGGCCCATACACTTTCATGGCCATCTGTTCCTGTTCCTCAATGTCCCTCCCACCCTTCGTTTGATCTTGCCGCGAGTTCAGGCTAATGGCCCTCCCCCAGCACAGAGCGCGCTTCACGGCCGCACAGCACATCAAAGGGCTTCTCCCAGCGTGTGCTGTGCGGCTTCTCCTCCCCTAATTATGTGGCCGGCCGTACTTGTGTTTCCTGGCCGCTTCCCGGCCGCTCTTGTATTTAATTAGCAGCAGCAGCATTTCTCCTGCGCCAGGCCACATCAAAGGCTCTGTGCCACTTTCACCCACACAGCAACACTTACAGACACGCAACGCCACTCACACCCACGCAAGCCCACTATCATCCACGCAACACCATACTCACCCACGCAACGCCACTCACCCAAGCAACACCACTCACACACGCAACCCCACTCATCCACGCAACCCCACTCATCTAAGAAACCCCACTCATCCACGCAACGCCACTCATCCACGCAACGCCACTCATCCACCCAACGCCACTCACACATGCAACGCCACTCACCCACGCAACACCACTCACCCATGCAACCCCACTCATCCACGCAACGCCACTCATCCACGCAACGCCACTCACACATGCAACGCCACTCACCCACGCAACACCACTCACCCACGCAACACCACTCACCCACGCAACACCACTCACCCACGCAACGCCACTCACCCACGCAACGCCACTCACCCACGCAACGCCACTCACCCACGCAACGCCACTCACCCACGCAACGCCACTACCCACGCAACGCCACTCACACACGCAATGCCACTCACACACGCAACGCCACTCACACACGCAACGCCACTCACACACGCAACGCCACTCACACACGCAACGCCACTCACACACGCAACGCCACTCACACGCGCAACGCCACTCACACGCGCAACGCCACTCACACACGCAACGCCACTCACACGTGCAACGCCACTCACACGTGCAACGCCACTCACACACGCAACGCCACTCACACACGCAATGCCACTCACACACGCAACGCCACTCACACACGCAACGCCACTCACGCACGCAACACCACTCACACATGCAACGCCACTCACACACGCAACGCCTCTCACACACCCAACGCGACTCACGCGCGCAACGCCACTCACACGCGCAACGCCACTCACACGCGCAACGCCACTCACACGCGCAACGCCACTCACACACGCAACGCCACTCACACGCGCAACACCACTCACACGCGCAACGCCACTCACACACGCAACGCCACTCACACACGCAACGCCACTCACGCACGCAACGCCACTCACACACGCAACGCCACTCACACACGCAACGCCACTCACACGCGCAACGCCACTCACACGCGCAACTCCACTCACACGCGCAACGCCACTCACACGCGCAACGCCACTCACACGCGCAACGCCACTCACACGCTCAACGCCACTCACACACGCAACGCCACTCACACACGCAACGCCACTCACACACGCAACGCCACTCACAGACGCAACGCCACTCACACGCGCAACGCCACTCACACGCGCAACGCCACTCACACGTGCAACGCCACTCACACGCGCAACGCCACTGACACGCGCAACGCCACTCACACGCGCAACGCCACTCACACGCGCAACTCCACTCACACGCGCAACTCCACTCACACGCGCAACTCCACTCACACGCGCAACGCCACTCACACACGCAACGCCACTCACACACGCAACGCCACTCACACGCGCAACGCCACTCACACGCGCAACGCCACTCACACGCGCAACGCCACTCACACGCACAACGCCACTCACACGCGCAACGCCACTCACACGCGCAACGCCACTCACACGCGCAACGCCACTCACACACGCAATGCCACTCACACGTGCAACGCCACTCACACGTGCAACGCCACTCACACGCGCAATGCCACTGACACGCGCAACGCCACTGACACACGCAACGCCACTCACACGCGCAACGCCACTCACACGCGCAACGCCACTCACACGCGCAACGCCACTCACACGCGCAACGCCACTCGCACGCACAACGCCACACACACACGCAACGCCACTCACACACACAACGCCACTCGCACACGCAACGCCACTGACACACGCAACACCACTCACACACGCAACGCCACTCACACACGCAATGCCACTCACACACGCAATGCCACTCACACAGGCAACGCCACTCACACAGGCAACGCCACTCACACAGGCAACGCCACTCACACACGCAACGCCACTCACACATTGTGGGTGCAGATTGTGGGTGCAGATTGTGGGTGCAGATTCAGAGAAAACTCAGCAGCACCACCACCATTGCAATGCAATAGGTCTCGTTTTAACGCAAATTTAAGCTATAGGCCTTGTAAATGGCAAAACCTTTTATTTATGTTCCAAAAACCAGAACGCAAAAATGAAGGGCATAATCATTTACAATGCTAATAGTTCAGACTCGCGTTATTGCGAGACCTATTGCATTTTCAATGCTTGTTTGTATTTTGGTTCACAATATTTTTGTGGTTGATACTTTGGTACTTCACATTATATGTATATAAAGTCAGTATTTTGGACCTCAGTATATTTTCAGTGAAATTTTTGTATCGAATATTGGGGCTGTCGATATGATGTCATACAACCAACATTAGGAAGAAGACACGCCCTTCTAGATGCTGTGTTAAGATGCCCTGCTGTTTCCTCTCCGCCCCTCAGAAAGACTCAGGAAGAACACACAACCCATCAGATAAATATTGTTCATTACAGAGCAGCGTTAAGCAGCTTCTTTACCTGTAATCTCGAGTCAACCCTACCTACACTTGTCCTTATCAAGCAAAGAGCGGATAAGGGTCTACCATGCTGCTACAGGATTATGTCCCATGAAATGTCTCAGCTGCCTTAACTGTGCGGCTCCCATCCTGACATTTAGAGCATGCTGCTGGGCTGGCAGAATGTATCCCTCTGAAGTAAACTGCTGGGAATAAAAAGGTGACTGCGGTTTCATGCTGGCATGGTTGTCTCCACTTAATTTATTTTATTTGATCACAGACCCCTCCAAAACCAAAGTTAAATGCTGCATGTGTTGAGAAATTCATCTTTGGACATCATCGAATATAAGAAGAGTTTAAGACCAGTACACCCTCTTGGAAAACTTTAGTGGTGTTCCTACTATATAAACTGCAGCTGCCCTGAGAAGACATTTACAACGAAGCTGCCAGTTGTGGTGTATTCTCCTGACGCATGGCGTAGGACCATGCTGCCACGGTGGCCCAGGAGAGAAGAGGTCCCCCCTGAAGGGACCGCCTCAGCCCAAAACCTATGAGTATCTGAGATATGAGAATGTCGGGGACCCGCCCATTATTTTATCTTACACCACTGATGTATTCACTCTTTAACCTCCGCTATGGAATCAAGAGTATCTCCTTTCAGACCTGGACACCTGGGATACCTGAAGTGGCAGCAGATTTGGGGTCCCCTAAAGCCCAATAATGTAAATCAATTGTAGGCAGGGGTAGATGGGATTGCAATATGTAATCAATCACAACAATTAAAGCCTGAAAGAACTGTACTTGGAAGGAGCAGCTTGTGACAGCGTTGCTGATCCTTGGGCAAAGGGTGATGTAAGCAGAGTGCACTCAACAGCAGACCTGGGGTCCGCCACGCAGTCTCAAAGGGTTAATTATCCCCAGAAGCGGGGGCGTGGCCAACAACATGGCCGAGTAGGACGTGTGCTTGCACAGCTCCGGCATACATCATTGATCCGACTCACTTAATGGTGGCCCGCAGTCCTGCAACTTAAAGTTTCACCGTCCACGGGGGTCCCTGATCCCCCCCCCCCCGGCCGACTCAGTGTGCGGATTGAGAGTTGGGAGGCCCTGTTTCTGCGGTGGTGAGGACGACCTAGGAGGCCCTGGAGTGCGACCTAAGATGGCGCTGCTTGCTTGGTGCCCGGACCACGAGGCTTCATCTTCCTGCAGCCCGGTGGCGGCGGCGGCGGTGGACTGGGGACCTGACTGGGAGCCGCGTCGGGCCTGAGGAGCCGAGGTGCCGCCTGGAGGAGGGGTAGGCGTCGGACCCGGCCTGGCGGCCCAGCGGAGGCCTGTGGCATCGTGAGGTGAGGGCTGGCCTCGGGGAGAGCGATATTGGCGGCGGAGACGCTACTGGGCCTGGGGCCATAGTTGAACGTTCTGTGGGATTCCCGCTCCGTTTCCCGGCTGGGATCGGGTGGGGGGGGGGGAGACGGCCTGAGCCTGGACTGAGAATTGGTGCAGGAGGGGCCCCCTGAGAGATACGGAGAGAGTCCGGGGGTCCCGAGAGACCGGGGCGATGTTGTGAGGAGGCCATCATCAGAGCAGCCCAGCAGAGAG
This sequence comes from Lissotriton helveticus, assembly GCF_964261635.1. Taxonomy (NCBI): domain Eukaryota; kingdom Metazoa; phylum Chordata; class Amphibia; order Caudata; family Salamandridae; genus Lissotriton; species Lissotriton helveticus. Next base: position 482,492,808 of record NC_136060.1, read on the forward strand.
ATCGTGTCTTTGCCCCCACCTCACTGCCCCCAAGGGGTGAGAGACTGTGCCAGGAGGAGGCTGCCAATTAACTCTGGGTGGCGGTGGAGGGCACGGCCCGGTCCATAGACCAATCTTGCACACCCACCTGGATACGGGTGCCACGGCAGGTGCATTATGGGACGCTAGAGGAGGTTGGCAACAACAGGGGACACTGGCTCAGTCTATAGAACCGGGTCTTCAGCCCTTGTATGGACTTCCTATGGTGGAGGGTGCAGGGCAAGTTCTCCAAGCTATATCTGCAGTGAGCTCAGGAGGTCCATACGGAGGTTTCCAGCTAGAGATGTGAAACTTCCTGTCTGGCCCTGGTGTCTGGTTCCACCCTCTGCAGCCCTCTGCTGCCTGGTGGTAGATATGACAAGTAGCTTTTCTTGGTGACCAGGAGGTGGGACCCGCGTGACGACTGGTGTGGTGTCGGAGTTGGAGGGCTGGCTGGAAGGGGGATTGCGAGGAAAGTCAGAGGCGGCAAGATCCTGAGGGGAGCACGGATATCACAGACCCTTTAGGAGTGTTGCCTGTGGATATAGTACCTTGGGCAAGAAAGACAAAGATCCCAAACCCCCCCGACAGGGTACTTTGGACTGTTACACCACGCGCCCCTCCCCCCAGAGGGTGACTCTTCGGGAGATCGCTGAGACACAGCCCTACTGATGGGGGCCATACAAGCGTCACGTGAAGAAAGATCGGGGAAGTGGGCACGGAAGTCACGCTCTTGCGGCAGGACCTTCTAAATCTGGAACTAGACTAGGGGAGGCCGAAGACACTATTCAGGACTTGAAGAAAGGCATGGCGGAGCTTCAATCCTCTCATAAGCAGCTCCTGTGGAAGGTGGACGATGCAGAAAACAGAGCCAGGCGCAATAACCTCCGCTTTGTAGGCTTTAGGGAGGGAATTGAAGGGGCTAATATGGTGGAGTTCCTGCACTCTTGGCTGCTACGCACCTTTCCAAAGGATAAGTTCTCGACTTGTTTTGTGATAGAGCGGGCCCATCGGGCACTGCTGGCTAAGTCGCCAGTGGGTGATAGGCCACGGCCAGTCATTGCCCGCTTCCTGAATTTTTTGCACAGGGATTTGATTTTAAGGGAAGCTAGAAAGCTAGGGGAAATCCGCCTAGAAAACACACAGATAATGATTTTTCTGGACTACAGCCACGAAGTGCAGAAACAGAGGCGCTCCTTTGACGCGGTGAAGGCTAAACTGAGGGACCTCCACATTCAGTACATGCTCCTATTCCCTGCAAAGTTAAAAGTGGCAGTGGTTGGAGGAGCGCCCCCCTTTGACAAGGCACGCATCAGGGGTTCAGAGGGCATCGGATCTGGGGACACCTACGGAAGCCCCGAGAGGATCGCCAAAACCACAGAGAATGAGAGAAGCGCGGAAGCCGAAACCCGACGGTAACCTCTTATCCCGCAGCAGGATCTGTACGAAGGAGAAGGCACAGCACTGCCTTCCTTGACTCTAATCGGCTGACGGGCTCCAGGTTCCGCTGCCTTACCGGAAAAGCACAATCGAGGGGGGGAGGGAGAGCCTGGCGATACCTCCTCAGAGGGTGATGAAATGGAGGAGCAATCACTGCATCCCCTGGTAGTGGCGAACAACGACATGGAACAGGAGAGCTATTCTGTTTCCTGGGAAGGGGGGGGGGGGGGTAGTTTTGGATGAGTCTATATTCCGGTTGGGGATGTTTGTTCAGTTTTCTAAGCATGTCATGGTTAGGACCATCGTCTACGCCTGTGACTCCAGCACCCTACTCCTGCTGAAATGGAAAGTTTTATTGTCTGTTTTCCTCTACATCGCTAGGTAGTTCCGGGACGGAGGCCCAGGTTCATAGTGGTGCTAAGATCCTCACGTGGAATGTGAATGGCTTGGGCAACAAGGTTATGAGGGGGTTAGTACTGGCTTATGTGAAACGGATTGGGACAGATATTATCCTGCTGCAGGAGACGCATCTTCAGGGTACCATCAGTGGATTCCTGGCCAGGGGATCATACAGAGTGCTAGCGCATGCAGGGTACACAACAGGCTCCAGGGGGGTTGCCATCCTGATTAAGAAGTCTCCTCCCTTTGTGGACTCACTGGGGACATATGTGGGGGTACGGGGAACATGGGGACGACAGAAGCTCCCGATCATCTCCGTCTATGCACCACCAAAACTACAGGCCAGGACTTTGTCGGGCGTCACGGATATCCTACTGAACACGTCGGACACTTTGCAGGTGGTGAGAGGGGATTTTAATGAGGTTATGTCCTCTATACAAGATAGTTCGGGGTACAGACCTAGGGACTCTACACTAACTCCTTTGGCCAGAACCATTTCCACCCTTGGACTAGTGGATGTCTGGAGGTGGCTGCACCCGGACACCAGCACCTATTCGTATTTCTCAGGGGCCCACAAGGTGTACTCTAGATTAGACTACGTTTTTATGCCGAGACGGGCTCAAAGTGTGGAGGACGCGGCGGAGTATCAAGCGAGAGGTATCTCGGACCACTCGCCTCTTCTGGTGCGGTTATGGGGAAGGCGTGCTTTGGGGTGAGAAGAGGGCGGCTGTCTGCATGGGATCTGCAGAATAAGGATCTAGTGAAGGGCCTCAGAGCGGATGTGAAGGTCTACTTAGCTGAAAATGTTGGTTTGGTCTCGTCAGGGGTAGTCCTTTGGGAAGCCTTTAAGGCGGTTCTACAGGACAGGGCCCAGAACAGACTAGCCTGGGAAAAGAGGAAAGTGCAGGAAGAGGTACAAACCTTGGAAACTCAGATTGTGGACTTAGAACGAGACCATGTGGCCGACAGGGACCCTCAGACTCTTAGACGGCTTCTGGATACACAGCAGCAGTATAGGTATGGGCGAGGCCAAAACGCAGGCACTGGAGACTCTATATAGGCTGTATGATGTAGGGGATAAGTCGGGGAGACTCCAGGCGTGGTTGAGTAGGAGAGAGAGAGAGATGCCCGATGGGTTGAACAGGTGAGGGACAAGCAGAGGCAATTGAGGCGGACAAATATGTAGATAGTTCAAACCTTTGCTGCCTATTATGAGGCTTTCTATGAAGCTAGGGACCTGGGTACCCTTGACGACACGATGGGTTACATTGACCAAATTGACATCCCCGTTCTCCCAGAGGATGACCAGTGGGACTTAGAGGGAGATATAACTATAGACGAGATTAAGGAGGCCTTAACCAAACTCCGTCCGGGGAAGTCCCCTGGCCCAAATGGGTTTCCCGCTGAATTTGTAAAAAAAACAGCGGATCTCCTTGCTCGCCACCTACTGGCCCTGTTTGAGGGAGCAGTCCAGGAGGGCATTTTGCCGCCAGACCTACGTATAGCCACAATTGTCCCGATTTATAAGTCGGGTAAACACCCGAGGACTGCGCGTCGTACTGCCTCATATCTTTCCTGAATGTGGAGGTTAAACTCCTGGTGTAATCTTAGCCCTTCGACTGCAGCGGGTGATTCCCGACCTGGTCCATCTGGACCAGACGGGTTTTCTGCCGGATAGGGCAACTAGGTTGAATCTTAGGAGGACCCATAACTGGCTGATGGAGGTGCACAGTCTGCAGGACTCCCATTTGTTTTTATCCCTGGACACCGAAAAGGCGTTTGACGCGGTGCACTGGCCCTTCCTCGAAGGAGTGCTGCCAGGTTTGGATTCGGTCCCAAGTTCAGGCAGTGGATGCGGTTACTGTATACGGATCCACGAGCCAGAGTAAAAGTCAACGGTGTGCTATCAGAGGATTTTCCCATAAGAAGGGGGACCCGGCAGGCGTGTTCCCTGTCCCCGTTGCTCTTTGCCCTAACCATAGAAGTAGTAGCGTGCGAAATTAGGCAGAACAAGGATATTAGGGGATTTAGAATAGAACAGACAGACCCGCATGAGGAAAAAATATCGCTATATGCAGATGACGTCCTATTGTATATCACTCATCCTGTCACCACAATCCCGGCGCTGTTTACCACGCTGAGCCGTTATGGCGCCCATGCTGGCTATAAGATAAATTGGCATAAGTAAATATTATACGATCCTCGGTGGGGGGAGGACTGGTACTTTTTGCCTAGGGCTCTCAGAACTACGGATGAGGGATTTGTGTATTTGGGGGTATATATGACCTTGGATAGAAGCCTCTCATATCGGAGGAACGTCAAGCGTGTGCTGTATAACTTTGTCGAGGACGCTGCTAGGTGGAAGACGCTCCCCCTCACGATCTTAGGCCGTGCTGCCAAGTTTAAAATGATTACGCTACCACGGTTTTTATACGCCTTACAAAATGAATACTTCCCTCTTCCTCGTCTGATTTTTACCGCTATAAACGCAGAGCTGAGATCGCTGCTATGGCTGGGGAGAGAATCCAAGATAGCACTAGGAACTCTGCAAAGGAACCAGTATAACGGAGGGATCTCCCTGCCAAACATCGAATCCTATTACAGGGCGGAACACTTCACCGCCATTAATGACTGGTTGCACACTCCAGCAGCCCATGTGTTGGACCTGGCCCTTTTGGCAGGTTCACCCCGAAACTTTTAGCTTTTTCCTAGCCTGTTTCTGGAACCTGGTGTTGGTGATTTTAGGCCTTTGAACACTTTTTCACTGTGGTACAGTGTAAAGTGCGTGAGCTCTCTGTGTATGTGTGGTGGGTGACCTGCCCTCCCATAGGAATGAATGGGGAATATGTATGCCCATGGTAGTTCCTGATGTGTGGGGAGTGCAGGGTCGAGTTTGGTATGTACGAACTCGTGAGATTGAATGCTGCGCAATGGTATATGCGGCATGATTGTGTCTAGTGTAGAAGTGACACTTTTAGAAGTTGGCATATTTGTGTAATTTGTGTCTGGCGTGTGATTGGCTGAGGCTGGCTGGTGAGCCTGGCTCCAAGAGTCTGGGAGGGTCTGCCCCGGTGGTGAATGGAGTGTTTAGCATGCTGGTGTGAGGGGAGGAGTGAGCCTGGGCCTGCTTGTGGATTGACTGTCTGGTCTGAGGGTCCTGAGTGAGGCTGGGTTTTCGCCACACAATGCTGGCTCCACCCCCTGGGGTGCGTCTGATGTTCCTAGCCTGGCCAGTGAAAGGAATTCCCTATAACCAGTTCTAGCTGGTTCTCACACTGCCTGCACCCTGCTAGACAAAGGATTTCTCTGTATAAAAAGGGGCTGTGTCCCCTTCCAAAATGTTCTTGTTTTCTGACTTGAATCCTACCAGGGGCGTGCTGCTGCTTGGGCCCAGGGGAATCCCTGGGCTCTGCCCATCCCCTGGATACCTGAGGGACTTGGAGACTGATGGACTTTCCCTAGGGACCTTTGCCTGTGGTCCCCTGCTTACTCCTGGGAACTTTTCCTTGCTTTTGCCAGGGCTTATTATAGCCTAAAGCGCCTGGAAGCGCTTTGTTTGCTGTTCTAGTGCTAGGAGCGCTGTGGATGGTCCTTTAGAGCTTGGGAGCGCTTTATGTGCGAGTGCCGGTGCCCACCCGGCGCCTTTATTTAATCATTTTCAGTGATGGGTGCCACCCCATTTAGTTACGTGTCTAACGGGTGCTCACCCCGTTTCTACGTTTAATTTTGAAACCGAGGGTGCCCACCCCTCATTTTGCCCCTTGTTAATCACCGCCGCGGCCCTCTCACGCCGCCATCAGGAAGCCAGGCATCGTAATGCCTGACGCGGGGCGGGACTTCTGGTTTTCGGAGGAAGTCCCGCCCCCGCCGCGCACTGATTGGCTGCCGGCCCGAGGAAGAGGAAGTGCGGGCTGTTGCGGGGCTCCCGTGTGCTGAGGGAGCCCCGGGACAAGAAGAAGAAGCATGGCGGCTGGTTGTCGGGGCTCCCATGTGCTGGAGGGAGCCCCGGGAAGGGAGGCAGCCGGGAACCTCGCCGGCTGCTAAGCCTGCGGCATGGGCTCCGGTGGAAGAGGAGAGCCCCGCGCTGCTTGAGAGAGTCCCGGCAGACCAAAGAGGCAGCCAGCGTCCCCCACGGGCAGTCCGGTGAGTGGAGCTGCCAGGTAGAGAGGGGGGCGCGAGAGCGAGGCACAGCGTAGGAGTCGCTGGCTATAGCGGGACTCCCACGCGCAGAGGGGACACTTGTTTGTTGCTGTAAGGAGAGTGTCCGCCCCCCCCCAGTGGCGCGATCTGTGCTCCACGGGCCATGGTGTGTTCAGAGTCCCCAGTGGACCTGAGTGGTTATGAGCCCGTGAGGCTCAAGGCAGCATTTCCTTGATTGAGAGCCAGAGAGGCTCCCTGCCCATATTTTGGTTGTAGAGCCAGAGAGGCTCTGGGGAGCTTTTGGCCATTTCGAGCCCTGCGAGGCTCAGAGGGCTCCTGGGGACATTTGCTCAGAGGCTCGGGGCATTTTGTGTTTAGAGCCACGGAGGCTCTAGGGGGCACAGTTGTTTTCAGAGCCTGAGGGCTCCATGGGGCATATTTGTTTAAGAGCCTGTGTGGCTCCAACATTTGGGGGCATGTGTGATGTCCAGAGCCTGTGTGGCTCCAACGTGCGCAGTTCAGAGCCTGTGGGGCTCCAACAGAGGGCGCAGATGTATTCTAGGGGCTAGTGACAGCCCCTGTCGCAGTTTGATTCCCAGCTGCCCAGCAATTATTGGGCAGCTGTAACGTTTAGGTTTTGCGCCAGTGGCGCACCCCTGACTGGCGCTACATTGGCAGCGCGCCCTGACATTCTGGACACAGGGCTCTTTAGTCCCTTTATTAGATGGGGGCTGGTATGTGATTTTATTTAGGCGCAATGTGATTATCTATGTGATGGTAATTGCCTAATGTGAGTTTTGTGCAATGTGATATGGTGCTAGGAAATGTAATGCATTTAATATGATTACGCACCTTGATCTACACCTCTGAATGTTCTTAGGCATCATGTGTTTTTGCGCTATTGAGTTGTGTTCTGGCACCTCTGAATGTTTTTATGCATCATGTGTCTTCCTTGATTTTACACCTCTGAATGTGTTGGTTGAGGCATCATGTGTTTTTCTTTCCCTGCACCTCTGAATGTCTTGTTGATGCATCATGTGCCTTGTTATTACACCGCTGAATGTATGTTTTATGCATCATGTGTTTTTCCTTCCCTACACCTCTGAATGTTTTTATGCATCATGTGTAATGTGTTCTTGCTTATACCCCTAGATGTATTGTGTTCTTAGGTGGTTGTTCTTTTTAGTATAGGTGGTCCTAGTGAGGTCCTGGTTCACTGCGTGACATTCTCCTAAGGTGTTTAGGGTTGCGTAGGTGGTACTTACCTGTTACCAGTAGTTACTGGTTGTGATTTATATTTGCTAATTTGTGCTACAGTGATTTTATATCCTATATTCTATTTCTAAAAGTGTTGATTCTGACAGTGGCCCATGTGGCTCTGTCTTGTAAATAATCCCTGGTGAATATTGCCCGTGCCAGTTGGCACAATGTACATGTGTGATTTCTATCTGATGTGTTTTGACAATACAAAAGTTATTTTTATATAACCTTGTGTGGAGTTCCTTTTGTGGTGTGCCTAGGATGTTGTTGCTGTTGTGTGCTGGTGCAAATGCTTTACACATTGCCTCCGAGTTTAGCCTTACTGCTCGTGCCAAGCTACCAAGGGGGTGAGCAGGGGTTATCTTGGCGTGTGACTCCCTTGCCCTGACAAGAATGGTGGTTTCTGCCTGGCTTTGGCATCAGCCTTAGCCTACCAGAAATAGCCAGTTCTAACACCATCCCACATACTGCCTAGAGAGGAGATCTATGACACGGCGCAACTGCCTACACTACATATACGGGGGCAATTGGCTGGACTCATACACCGACGAAACAGGCCCCAATATGGCATTGCACATGGTTGAAGGAGCTGAACAAGCTCCGAGGGTTCAAGAGGTGGGATGACATCGGTATCTCCGTACTGGAGGGCGGGGGGATGAAGGGTGGTGGATGATGGTTTTATGTGACATGCTTGTTGTGTTCATGTATTGTAAAAAGCAAATATAATTATTTCAACAAAAAATTATCCCCAGAAGCGAAGACCCTGATCATGAAATATTGGGAAAGATTTGCTGAATTCAGTCTTTTATCTTGAAAGCATTCAGCTTAGATGCATCTAATGTTCTCCTGAAATGGACCAATCTGGACCTTACAACTCCTGTTGGGTATGAAGTGGCAAAGGATTCATACAGCCCTCTGTGACCGGTCCCAAGGTACAAAGACACTGTAAGATTACTGTAGGGTCAACAGTACCAGGGTGGCTGAGAGGAATATTAAACTGAGTGTGACGCTGCATCCATTGCCCAGCACCGCTGTCCAATCAGATTGATCTGGATGGCTGGGATTAAAGCTCACCTGAGCCAGATAATGGGAGTATGTGCATAGCAGAATTAAAAATAAAGAGGAAAAAAAATAAAAAAATGCTGAAGGCATGCAATCATTTGCTGTACAGTTTAACCTTTCTTCTTCCCCTTTATAACCTTTCACATGTCCTATGTGCTGCAATTTGACATCCCTGAATCTTTCCTTTGTCTTTCAATATCACCTGAACAGCGAGCTATTCTATTCCCCGAACTCCTCATATCTCCCTAACACAATTTTAGAGAAGGACCTTTTTCTAGTTTTCTGCCAAATTATATTTCTATAAACCATATACGAATTAGCATTCTGTGTGCCTCACACACAAGTTTATTTTCAACCTAATCGGCCCAAACTCCTCTATAACAAGTGGGTGTTCTATGGTGCTTTATTCCAATAAGGCCTTCAAATTCTTCTTCCCTCTTGCCTGGCCCTAATATGGAGTCTCCACCAGTAAAAGTTCTTGATGTATTGCTCAGAAGACAGGCTCAGCATCTTCAAGTAGCCCCAAAAGGTCTGTTCAACACATGGAACTGGCTAAACATCCACTCCCATCCTACTAATGGGTACCATGGGAGTTACCTTGGATTTCCAGGCATTGTCCACCATTTGAATACTTGGTGACATGACTCACACTCAAGCGGTGCCAGTTACCAAACAGGGGCTTTGGAGTACAATGGCCTGTCTTTAGGCTCCCTAAATCTTAAGCCACTCTCCCATCAGAGACAGCCATATGCTACACAAACCAACCTGAAGACCAGAGACAGATATAATGTGTGGATACTGAGATATCTTTTGCTGCTCCCATAAGACTTTATCCTCACTCATTGTTGTGGAGAAGCTTCCACCAGTAGAAAATTCCTCTTGATGGTTGACACTGATGTAAGAAAGGCAAAAGCACAAAGGTGCTTTTCTCGCTCGGCTCTCATTTAGCGGCTTTGTCAGAGGTAAGTCATTAAAATCTAGAACTGTCCCCAAATCGGTGGATCTGAGCATGGTACAAAACAAAGAGGCGCCATTTTTGTTAGAGTACGTACCTCCAGTGTCAAAACAAAATAACACCGCTCAAGTCCTGAGCTAGTGGCTTTCAGGCCATAGAAACTCATAAAATGGCAGAGGCCTCTGGGAGTTGGCAAGTGCTCCTCAGCCTTATGTTCTTGCCTTCTCTACACATGAAGATGAACCCATAGAGAGCAGCAGGACAGTGGGATTGTCCTCCATCTTGGCTATAAGCCAGCAGGACCTCCTGGGCCCAGTGAGCCCAAGGATCCCTGGTCTGGGTGAATCAGGCTAAGGAGTTTTCCTGGACAGGGCAATGTGGACAGTTCTAGTGAGGCCTTTCTTAAGGAATTGTTTACACAAGGTCACCTCTAAGAAGCACATTCATGAATGCCAAGGCAGTTCCAGGCAGCAGTTATGTGTTTGCTGTGAGGCCTGACTGGATTTAGGCAGTCCTTGATAATTCTGTATCAAAAAATGATTTATAAACTTCATCTCACAAAGAAATCTCCAAATCGTTTGTTTCAAATGTCACACGATTATCTGCTGTTATTTGCTGCTTCAAGGGAGAAATTCAGGCATACTTTAACTGACAAAAAATAAATGTCTGAGATTTTGGCCTGTAGACATCCGTGTGTCTCTGCCTCAGCTACAGCAAACAAAGAAGGTGAGGAGATGACATTTCTTTACAGGTAATGTAAAAATAAAGACAGTGTACCAGAAACATAAAATAAATGCTATTTTAATAACAGACATTGGCAAAGCTAATAGCTCTGTCAAGCGGGTGTGACGGTTACATGAAAAAAAACAAGTAGAAGCATATGCTAGAAAAAAAAAAACAGAAAACGTGTGGTAGTAAGCCATTAGTAATTTAAAAAAAGAAAACCTTTAATATTTTCATATCATTTTAATAGTACATTATGGGTACGTCCAGGAGCAGGGATTAGTTAGCAAACGTGTACAAATCCTTTTTAGGATAAATACACATCACAGAAAAATATGATTTATTGTGGCAAAGAACATTTATTACTGGATTTGAATTAATGTAATAATAAGACCTTGATGAAAAGTACCAGGACAACCAAAATTTTAAGAAACGCAAAAAAAAAAATATAAATGCACTTCCAAACGAAAGCATTGGTCCACCAGCCCTAGCTCTGAAATTCGCTTATTTTTCATGTAAATGCGTACATCTGCGCTGTCATTCATAATGCAAGAGAGCCAATGGCAGAAGTGGGCGGACCCTTTGCCCCAACCTGTACGCTGTGGTGGGAAGAAGCAACATGTGTAGGGCAGTTGAAAAGACCAATGGATGAAAAGCTCTAACCTCCTTAATATATCATAATATAGGCTTGTATTTTTGTTGATATTTTTATTAGCAGAGGCTGACAAGACAACTAAACGTGTCCCTATCTCCAGACCCCATCTATAGTTCATGAGCTTTTGTGCTGTGCTGATGAGCAAAATTGTGCTCATGTTCACAGAATACAGAGGCGGCAGCAACATAGGTCTTAAAATTCAAAGCCCCCTTGGATGCCACGATGGCGTTTGATACGCTAGAATGGCCGTACCTCTGTGCCGCCCTTGCAAAGTTTGGTTTTGGCCCTGTTTTTATCGGTTGGGTGAGATTACTGTACGAGGAACCATTAGCTCAGGTGGTTGTTAGCGGTCGGGTTTCTGGGCCGTTTACCCTCGGTAGGGGTACGATCCAGGGGTGTCTGTTGTCTCCGCTTCTTTTTGCCCTCGCCTTGGAACCCTTGGCAGCCTGGTTGCGGTGGGAGCCATCGATGAAGGGTATTCGGTGGACCCCGGACTTCGAAGACTGAGTGTCACTCTATTCGGATGATATTTTGTTGTACCTCACGTCACCTCGGAAGTCGCTGATAGTATTATTTGATGTTTTAAATTCCTTCGGGAAAAACTCTGGCCTCGTAATTAATTGGTCTAAGTCCTGTGTCTATGTTCTCTCGGGTGAATCTCCTCCCATGCCGCGTGGCTGTCCTATACAGGTGGTTCAGACGGGATTTAAATACTTGGGAGTTTTTATTGCCCTAGATCCTGCGATTCGTTATGAACGTAACTTACTTCCCCGCTCCAACGCTTGAAGACTGATGTTGTGGCATGGCGCAAACTACCGTTGTCCCCCCTCGGGCGTGCAGCATTGTTTAAGATGATGGCACTGCCCCGGTTTTTATATGCGTTGCAAAATACACTTGACAGTATTCCGTTGAGCTACTTTCGAGAGGTGGAAAGTCTAGAGAGACAACTGATATGGGGCGGGTGATCTCGCATAGCCCTCGCCAAGCTGACACTCCCCTGGTACGATGGTGGAATAGCACTCCCTGATATTCGGCGCTATGATTGGGCCTCCCAGCTGGGAGCAATCAAACATGGCACGTACGGTCCTGCGTCGAATCCCGCGTTCGAAATGGATAAGTGGCTGCTGCCTGGCGGGGATTATAATAGGGCACTCTATACGAAATCTGCTGGGAAGATGCTCACGGGTCAAACTAAGACAACGGTGCAGACATGGCATCGTGCCAATGCCGCAATGGGGTGGAAGGATTGATTGACTCGAGGGACCCCACTCTACGCATCCGAGAGGCTTGGCTGCCTGTGGAAGATGAAAGGCTTTGAAAGGTGGGACGTGATTGGTATATGCAGAGTGAATGATGTTTGGGTCAAGGACAGGGTCAAGACTTTTGACGAGTTGAAGGTGGAATATGAGTTGAGTGATAGGGAGTTTTTCCGTTATGCGCAGCTTCGCCACGCGCTGACCTCGGCTTTCCCGTCGGGCGCCACCGTCCCGGAGGCATCCCCACTTGAGGATCGGATACTAGACGGCTCTGTCCCTGATAGCACGATTTCATTGATCTACAAAAAATTTATAAATAATCGGGTTGACCTCTTAGACCTGTGGTAAATAAATAATTAATTACCGGTTCTATTTTTCAGGATACTCATATAAACAGATACCTCGAATCCTGACTCTTATTTATTGAGCTATCTTGAGTCACAGGCTTTAATCAGGCATAAAGGACAGGAACAGGACAGCCTGCATGGGAATAGGATGGCAGCTGCCGGGGACAGGATCTGGGAGCAGACAAGGGATAAATTTTAATATGGGTGCACAGTATATATATCAAAACAAATGCATTACATTCAATATAGTAGGCGTAGCAGTAGGCGTGATTCGTAACAGTCGCGAAAGATAAGGCATAAAATGGGTGGAACAAGAGGCGTGTACAGGGCGTATACATAGACATGTGATGTAAACGAAACAGAATATGTCATAAACGGGGCGGAATCATGGAGGGGGCTACCTGAGGAGCTGGGACCTTTAACCTAGTGGTGCGCGCAAACGGGCAATGACGTGTTACCAGGGAGAACTGGGGGCTATGACTTCTGCGCTAGAAGAGGAGACTAAAGTCTGGAGTGTCAGAGCGACATGTACCTATCTTATATCTGGTATCTAGTGTTTAGAGAACATGTTGATAGAATCCAAAAGTTATCAGGGCAAAGGCTACTTGATACTAAGACTGATGCGTGCATTATTCTACATGTGTTCGTGTGCGAGGAATATTCTATGAATATTAATACAGTATTTCTCTTACATGGAGACATAAAGGCTAGACCATGACAGAACTATTGATGCGATTCAGTAGCTTAGGAATGCAGAGAAGGAGGGCTGGACTGATAACTAGAAGCATAACATACTCTTGGCAGACTGGGAGGCAGAGCCAGGCCGGGCCGGGCACTGCGAGGCATGAAGTAAGCTAAGGGTCAGGGATACAGGTGGGGGCTGTATCGCTCCTCGGAGAGGGTTCAGAAGACAGGAGCTTGAATCTGGTATCCGGGCCCTTTTGAGGCCTAGAAACGGGGACAATTCAATGAATTAACGTGCACACTGTGAAATGTGGCAACGCAGGTTTACATAGGCCTAATATTCGTTGTTTTCACGAAGACTGGAAACTGACATACTAGAGATGGACACAACTATAATTGCATCTTTAATCGATCAGAGGGGAATACATGCATATCGATCATGCACATATAACATAAGATGGGGAACACGTAGGCACATACAACATGGCAAAATTTACTTTTCCACATTCCCTCCTTGTGCCCTACGTTTCCATCAGGAAACATCAATATTCATGATACCATCTATCATTTCATATAGCATCATTTGCTCGTCTCGAATTGTCTTGGAACGGGATTTAGGACTAGGAATACAGGATGTAGCACAAATGCCGCAAATCGCAGGGCCACATTGTATACAGAGACAGCAACTGAATATAATCATTACTGCTATACCTAGGAATGACAATACTTTCCATCCCCAGGCAGATATGATACTCTAGAGCCAACCGGACCATGTCCAGGTGCCTGGATTCTGGTGTAACTGATGGGCAATTTTATGAAGTCTGGTTATAGCTGAATAAACAGACGGCGCGTTATTAGGAATGAAAATGCAGCAACTAGATCCGATGACTCTACATGCTCCTCCTCTATCGGCCAGTATGACGTCAAGAACGAGACGATTTTGGAGCACGACAAATCTCATAGCAGATTGCTCTTCGGTTAAGTTACCTAGAGCAGAAGTAGTCTCATTCACTACTGCTTCAAGGGTTCTGGTAAGTCTACGGATTAACTTACTATTATGGATAGGTCCTATAAAGAAGAAGAAACCTTTATTAAAGTCTTGATATTGTTCTAGAGTAGTTTCAGTTTGATCGACAATTGGGGACTCGATCTCCCTTCTAGGTCTGACGTGTACTAGATGTGTGTCTCTGTGATAATCAGATGGGGCTAGAAAAACTGGTGGCAGTAGGAAGGCAATGTAACATGTTCCATCCCAATCGAGGGGCAGACGAACATATGCGGTCTGACCACAAACAAAATAAGAATGACGTGAGGCTTTGAAAATAGATTTCCCACTGTCACTATACTTGACAGTAGTAGTACAATCACTATGTCCTACATGTGCGGAACCATTCTTTCTGACACATAATTCGCCTTTGACTGGTAGTACTGAAATAGCAGGCAAATCTGGAGTAGTATCGGACTGAACATTCAGGACCATGAAATTAGAAGAATAATTACCTAAATCATATACTTCATTTTCTAGATCTAACCCTGTTCTATGGGAAAGACCTTGCTTGTCTGGAAAACATGTTCTATTCAGAAGGGACATATCATGGGAGGATGACGTTAACGTGGACCATGCTCCACACGAACCATTATGTGAAAATGGATAAGGAAAGAGTGGCAGAACTCCCTTTGGTGTCTGGAAAGGGGGGAGTCGACCACACACCCAACAATTAGTGGCATTGCTGGTCTGGTGTGAATAGTGTAACATTCTGATAAATGTATTATTACGCATAGCAAGACGATAGGATAGCTCGTGAGGAGGCAGATCACTAAATGTGTGCTCTACTGTAGCATTAGAAAACTTATGTACATGTGGAATTGGGAAACATAAATATAAAGCATAACTTGTGCAGGTAACCATTAGACTCAAGAGTAACAGAAAACTTAGAACAATAATACATTTGATAGAGTTTTGACTAACTCTCTCACTATGGGGGTCTATCTCATACATGTCAGGAACCTGTCTAACCGTTTCACCCGAGAGGGACTTAGACAATTAAACTGGCTGACTTATTTTACTAGACCGAAGTTTCTTTTTATACTTCTGTTGCGGAGTTTCCTCTAACAGGGGAGGCTTGAGTTCAGAGTCTGTTTTTAGGTAGTCTGTAGGAATGAGGCAGTCCTTTGCAAAAGTCTTTTCACGAACTCCATGGAATTTCTTTATATGGGACAGATGGACCCATCCTTTCCTGCCCTCTAACTTCACGGCGGTCCTTGTTGTTAGTAGTACTAGGCGGGGCTCCTTCCAACGGGGCTCCAGTGGACTTGAACGATCAAAATTCCGCACCAACACGAGGCTTCCTGGAATGACCTCATGCGGTTTCACTTCGGTGTTGTCTGGAAATGCGGCGGCAACCTGTGAACGACAAGAGTGTAGGGCAGACATCAAGGAAGCTAGGTAATCTGTCAGCATATTACTGGAAACATCTGTAATACTGCGGGGTCTAGGTGTACCCCACATGTTTGGGGGGCGGCCGAATACGACCTCATACGGGGACAGACCTGATCTGGAACGTGCAACCATCCTCATGTAGAATAAAGCAACTGGCAGGGCAACTAGCCAGTCTACACCTTTCTCTTTACATGTCTTGGCAATACGGATTTTCAGGGTCTGATTATGTCTCTCTACGAGACCGGCTGCTTCAGGATGGCGCACACAATGGAACTTCCACTGGTACCCTAACAGAAGGGAAACATGTTTCATGAGCTCAGATGAGAATGGCTGGCCGTTATCAGAATACACGACCCTAGGGAGTCCATAGCGGGGAAAGAATTCACGAACCAACTGCCTGGCAGTGGTCGCGGCTGTGTAATCTGGAACTGGATATGCTTCTGTCCACCTGGACAAAGCGCATACAACTACGAGGACATACTTGAAACCTCGACATCGCTCCATCTGAATATAATCCATCTGGAGGACTTCAAAAGGGTGGTCAGGAGGCTGGAATCCACCTTGTTCCACCGGGACACTTTTACCTGGATTGAACTGACAACATATCATACAGGTGCGGACTTTCTGCTTGGCTGCAGCTCGTAAATGCTTGTTGAACCAAAGGTTCTGGATACTGTCTAACATAGCTTTTTCTCCTAGATGTGCTGGACTATGTGCGGTATTGATAATGACTTGAACCATAGAGTCGGGGAGAAACCATGTGGCTTTTCCCTTCGTCAACCGTCCTTGATCTGTCTGGACCCCTCCTTGTTCGGACCATTTCTTGATTTCTTCGGGAGTAGCATGTAACTGTATGTCTATGACATCTTGTGTAGGGTCCTTAACTGTCATACAAGTAGTCGGATCTGGAATGAGTGTCTGTGTCGTGTTAACTGGAATGTCTGGGGTCTGAGCTGTAAGCTTGGCTGTTCGATCTGCTAGATCGTTACCTTGGGAAATAATGTCAGTAACCTTCGTATGTGCCTTGCACTTCATAATAGCGATAGCTGTCGGTAAATGTATTGCATCTAACAGAGCTTGAATGAGGAGACCATGCTGAATCTTGGTTCCATGAGAAGTCATGAAACCTCTCTCCTGCCAGAGCACTCCAAAGTCGTGTACGACTCCGAATGCGTAACGTGAATCTGTATATATGTTTACTTTCAGGTTCTTAGCACGTATGCAGGCTTGGGTCAGAGCGACTAGCTCTGCTGCTTGAGCAGACAGGGTGTCAATACGATGTGTTTCTATAACTTCGGTTTCAGTAGTCACTGCATACGCGGCTACTAGTTCTCCTGTACTTGTTCTCATACATGAACCATCCACATAAAGTGTCAGGTCGGGATTAGGTAATGCAATATCTGTCAGGTCTTGTCTTGGCTTAGTCATAGTGTTAACAACTTCCACACAGTCATGTGTGGCAGGATTTGAAGTAACTGACGGTAACAGTGTAGCGGGATTTAGAATGTTGCAGCGTCTGATTTCTATGTGTGGCTGGAACAGTGTCAGTTCATAACCTGTTAAACGTGCAATTGTCAAGTGCTGAGTCTGGGTTCTGTTTAAAAGAACTTCCACGGAGTGTGGAACTTGTACTGTCAGGGAGTGTCCTAATACTATGGAATCACTTTGCCTGATAGCTAGAGCTGTGGCTGCAACTGACTTGAGGCACGCAGGCAAAGCCTGGGCTACTGGATCTAATGTGCTCGAAAAATAAGCACAGGGCTTGTACTGTCCTGCTTGATCTTGTGTGAGAACAGATAATGCAGTACCATCAAGTTCTGTGACAAAAAGTGTAAAAGGCTTACTGTAGTTCGGTGTAGCTAGAACAGGTGCTTGGCATAAGGCTTTCTTTAATTCATTAAAAACAAGTGTATGTTCCTGGGTCCAAGGGTGGACAGTCGATACGGCTGCCTCCTGTGTCGTTAACTGTATCAGTGGCTTGGCTAGAAATGCATACTGAGGAATCCATTGTCTGCAGTAAGAAGTGAGGCCAATAAAAGCTCGTACCTCCTTCTGTGTCTTGGGCTGTGGAAGACTCGCTATTAGCTGGATACGGTCTGGTGTCAACTGCCTACCCCACTTGGACAGCAAGTGTCCTAAGTATACCACTTGCTGGACACAGAATTGTAATTTGGAAGGGGACACCTTGTGCCCCTGCTCGGCCAGAAAATACAGGACTATAAGTGACGCTCGCTCGCAGTCACGTTCAGAACGGGCTGTGATCAGTAGATCATCGACATACTGGAGCAGGGCAGTGTCAGTTGGCATGTGAATATTGTCTAGTTGTCTCTTAAGTGCTTGACTATAAATACTAGGACTTTCTGTGAAACCTTGAGGAGCTCGTGTAAATTTATAGCTCCTTCCATTTAAACAAAAACCAAAAAGGTACTGGCTGTCTGGATGAATGCGGACACTGAAAAATGCATTCTTGAGATCGATAACAGTGAAAAACGTAGCTTCAGAATCAATGGCTGTCAATAAGGATGAAATATCTGGGACTACTGGATACTGAGGTATAATACATTTATTAAGTTCTCGAAGGTCAATCACTAATCGATATACTGGAGGTGCATTTGGATCAGTACGTTTCAGGACTGGAATGATAGGAGAATTACATACATTGGAGTCAGTTTCTACAACCACTCCTTGAGCAATAAACTCGTCAATAATTTTGGATAAGGCTGCTACAGCCTCAGGGGGCAATCTATACTGTCTGATTCGTGGCAAAACTATACCTTGCTTGAGAGTCACACGATGGGGTGTGATGTGCATATAACCAACATCAGTTGGGCCTTGCGCCCATAGATGCTGTGGTACATTCAATAATCTTGGATCAAAATCGCGTAATACATAGTGACCTTTAAAGTCACGTAAAAACAATCGTACTCCTTCTGGAGAACAGCAAATTACTGCACCTAATTCTTTTAACGTCTTGATGCCTAACAAATTTTCTGGACATGATTTCGTGAGTAACAAATCAGTAGTTCGGGACAATGGACCAACTTCTAGAGTAACTGGTTTTGAAATTTCATTAACAATCGGCTTTCCTGAAAATCCAAGGGAAACATTTCTAGAGCCTGAGAGCGGAGCCCCTGGAACCTCGTCATGACTGATAGTAGTCCTACTTGCCCCTGTATCAATCAGAAACTTTCTGTCTTTCCCTAATACTTGACTGTGTACATAGGGACCCTCTTGATCTACAGGTATCTCGATGAGAGGCAAGCCTACCTCCCTCTCTAGGCTGTTTCATGAATACTGTTGATACTCTGGATACTCTGCCTGGGCATACTGGTACATCTGCTGTGTAACGTGCTGTGTTGTAGCGATAGGCTGCGGTGCTGGAACTGTCTGTTGTGCATTCTGTGGTGACTGAGAAGTCTGTGAAACTTGTTCTTGTCTAGGCGGACGTGGTCTTTCTTTAGTCTTACCAGTAGCTATGTTGTGTTTCAGAACTGCACACTCGTTTATAAAATGACCTGGCTGTTTACAGTAATTGCAAGTCCCTTTAACGGGAGCTGCAGGATGACTGGCTTGATTCGGACCCCTCTTCTGACTGTCTTGTGGAACAGATTGTGCAACTAATACTTTCATTTTCGTGTCTTTCATACGTCTCCTTTCGTGTTCTTGCCCTTCCCTGATTCTATTCTGGTGATACTGGAGCATCTGTAACATTTGGGATGGAGTATTAGCTTGCCAACTACTTTCGACTTTCAAAACTCGATTTTTAACTTGTGGACTTGAATTCTCGACTAGTTTGGTAACAAAAAGATGAGGGTACGACTCGCTACCTGTCTTCAGACCACTGTTAATAATAAAACATTTTTCAAATCTAGAATAAAAATCACTAGTGTCTTCATCCTGTTTCTGTTTACATGCTGAGATTGCATCCCAATCTTCCTTTTTCGTGGCTAGTAACCTTGGCAAAACCTGAATCAATAACTCAGGCAATTCTTTAACTTTACCCCCTAGACCGGTACCTGGTACTCGTGAATTATCTTCAGCTTCTAGAGCCGTCCAATCTATCTTTTTCTCTCCCACCTCCCATTCTTTTTCCTTGAGTTTTTCATATACCCCTGCGGGCAACAGGACCTTTAACATTTTAATGATATCCGGATACGTGTATTCTCCCATACGGAGCATGTCTTTTAATTCTCGATGGAACCCTGCTGGATCTTTGTCGTGACAAGGAATTAACTTCTTCATCTCTAAGAGTTCCATCTTGGTGATAGGGGTGTAAACAAATACTCGTTCTAGATCACCACCCATCGTCCTAACTGGGTGTACTTCTCGTAACGGATGCTGTCTATCTATGTAAAATGATTTACTTTCTGGAGGTGAGACATGAACAAAATGCGGATTCAGAAACGTTCTATATTTGTGGCGCTGTTCTAGAATGATACTAATTAAATCGGTACCTAGACCTCTCCATCTATACTGGAGTAACTCGTTCAGAACATCATGTAACGGACCTGGATCAAAATGTTGTCCCTCATACAGTGTAATGAGGTGCTGGATCATATACATACCCACCAGTCGCTGTTCGGCTGGGGGCAGTTTCAGAAACAATTGTGCCACTATTTCGTCTGGAAAAGTGGTAGAGTCAGTAGTCCATCGGACTGCTGATCGGACTAGTTCTTGTTCATGCATGGTACTAAGTTCGCTATAACCGATTCGTGATTTCAGAATGTGATCGGTAGCTTGAAATACTTGTTCAAGAGAACCTTGTTCTGGTGCTGGAGGAGGGAAAACTTTCTTGTGTTCTAGGCGTGAATGTCGGTCGGGAAGTCTAGTTCTACCTACATACGCTATTCTGGAGGGATTCTCGTCGTCTACCTCTTCAGTTGAAGAGTCATTTTCTTTCTCGGTTGCTTGTAGTGCTTCTCGTTTCTCGTGTAACTTTATTATTTCCCTACGTATTTTCTTGTACATACTCTCTATACAGTTCTGGGTCTTGTGTCTTCCCTCGGCTATATGGTCACTCCATTTGGTCAGGACTTTCATTTCTTCCGGATCTTTTTCCGGGTAATCTTGTTCTCTTATTAAACAATTAATTAAAAACTTTAAAAGCATGAGCTGAATCTCGACTTTTCTTTGAGTCATGGCCTCGCCTATACTTCCTGGATCTGCTCCTGTACGGATGAAACGATATATTCTGTCTAGATAACCTTTCATATTCGGCAGGGTGTCCAAATATTCGGTCACCCGTCTTACACGTAGTGAATATATGACCATATTATCATCACCTGGGACTGGATCATAACGGCATTCGGTAAGAGCTCGCTTGATATCTGCAACTGACTGATGCTTGGGCGAACGCTGTAACGCTCGGGCATGTAGCTCGATTAATGTCACACGTCTGTGCTGAGGCGGGGTTCCAGGAGGACTTCCCCCCGAGGCCCCTTGACTAGAATCGTCGACGGGTATTGTACGGGCTGGGAGAGTGACTGATGTAGCGGATACATGTACTGTAGGCTGGACCGGGGGTACCGTAACAGGTGCTGTAACGGGTGCCCCGGTGGCTGGAGGAACAGGAATTACATTATTTACGGGAGCAGACGGAACAGGATTGGCGTATTCTGGGACTGTATCGTCCAAATATGACGAGAGAAAAATATCAGCTGCGGTCGGTTTGTGACGTAGCTTAATCGGAACTAATGGTGGCGGAAAATTACATGGTGCTTCCGGGGTTGCTTTTGGCAAGCCCTCGGCAAGAAGAGGATACATACCCTTAATAAGGGCATTTCTCTGTCTGTCTGACTGTTCGGCTTTAACTCGTTCACCTATTTCGATTAATTCCCTTTCTTGGGCTCTTTCTGAGGATTCCCTACTTAACTCTGTTTTTCTGATTTCTTTTTCCGTTCTTTTATGAGATTCTTTGCGCCATAACTCGATGGCATCTTTCTGGGACTGTCTGGATTTCTTTTTCCACAATACTTCTTCTACTCGCATGATGCACTCGGCATCCCATGTGCCTGATACAGGCCATCTATATTTCTCTTCTAGATGTTTAGTATACTCGACCCATAAGTCTAAGTACAATATGGCACTTAAGCCATGCTTATGATACATAAAATGACCTGGACTGTCCCTAGGCGGGACAGGAACTGCTTCCTCTAATAATCCTTTTCTAGTTTTTAACTGACGTAATTTCGAGAATAGAGGCATGACTTAGACTGGAATCTGGACACAATACAATACACGATAAACACAATAATAACTTGAAAAACAAATCACTCATACCACGACATTGAAAACACATGAAATAACATTTAAAATAACAGTTCGGACAGAATATTACCTGGAGTACTGAGAACAGAACACATGAATTTCTCGAGAACAGAACTTACTGGAATGACTAGATGCACTGCTAAAACAGTACGAAACTTACCGGTCTCATAAAGAGACACGTCAGGACCCGCATCCACCTAGGTGGACACTTCGTGTTGGATCTGTGTACCCAAACCCACGGACCAGAGACAAATTAATTGACCCTGTCTAGATACTACCCCAGCAACGGTACTCACCGGGCAGCAAGAACGGAAGGCCTCGGACTGGACTGGACTGGACTGCTACGACGACGGACTACGAACTTCGGACTTCAGTTACAGGTGGGCCTCCGGATACCTCGGACCTTGGACTCTCGGCTTGGGCTCTGGTCGGGACTCGCCGCGTTCCTCCACCGCCTCGTCTGGACGCTGGACCGCAACCTCCGTCTCCTCCGTGGGCCTGAGGGATACTTCAAGCAGAAATATCTGCACGTGCACGGTATGGTTCCGTCACGGCTGCAGAGGATCAGGGGGCCTGCGTGGCTTCTCCGGGGCGTGGGGAAAGGGCAAGTCCCTATTCGGGCGCCATTATGTGGTAAATAAATAATTAATTACCGGTTCTATTTTTCAGGATACTCATATAAACAGATAGCTCAATAAATAAGAGTCAGGATTCGAGGTATCTTGAGTCACAGGCTTTAATCAGGCATAAAGGACAGGAACAGGACAGCCTGCATGGGAATAGGATGGCAGCTGCCGGGGACAGGATCTGGGAGCAGACAAGGGATAACTTTTAATATGGGTGCACAGTATATATATCAAAACAAATGCATTACATTCAATATAGTAGGCGTAGCAGTAGGCGTGATTCGTAACAGTCGCGAAAGATAAGGCATAAAATGGGTGGAACAAGAGGCGTGTACAGGGCGTATACATAGACATGTGATGTAAACGAAACAGAATATGTCATAAACGGGGCGGAATCATGGAGGGGGCTACCTGAGGAGCTGGGACCTTTAACCTAGTGGTGCGCGCAAACGGGCAATGACGTGTTACCAGGGAGAACTGGGGGCTATGACTTCTGCGCTAGAAGAGGAGACTAAAGTCTGGAGTGTCAGAGCGACATGTACCTATCTTATATCTGGTATCTAGTGTTTAGAGAACATGTTGATAGAATCCAAAAGTTATCAGGGCAAAGGCTACTTGATACTAAGACTGATGCGTGCATTATTCTACATGTGTTCGTGTGCGAGGAATATTCTATGAATATTAATACAGTATTTCTCTTACATGGAGACATAAAGGCTAGACCATGACGGAACTATTGATGCGATTCAGTAGCTTAGGAATGCAGAGAAGGAGGGCTGGACTGATAACTAGAAGCATAACATACTCTTGGCAGACTGGGAGGCAGAGCCAGGCCGGGCCGGGCACTGCGAGGCATGAAGTAAGCTAAGGGTCCGGGATACAGGTGGGGGCTGTATCGCTCCTCGGAGAGGGTTCAGAAGACAGGAGCTTGAATCTGGTATCCGGGCCCTTTTGAGGCCTAGAAACGGGGACAATTCAATGAATTAACGTGCACACTGTGAAATGTGGCAACGCAGGTTTACATAGGCCTAATATTCGTTGTTTTCACGAAGACTGGAAACTGACATACTAGAGATGGACACAACTATAATTGCATCTTTAATCGATCAGAGGGGAATACATGCATATCGATCATGCACATATAACATAAGATGGGGAACACGTAGGCACATACAACATGGCAAAATTTACTTTTCCACAGACCGACTCAGAGAGGCCTGGACCAGCGATGGTCTGGAGTTGGACGACGAGGACTGGCAGTTGGCGGTATCTTCGCCGAGGGAGGTTGCGATTCCGGCACGTCTCCCGTTTGTACAGCTCAAAATCCTCCACCGGATCTATGTGACTGGTCCCTGCCTGATTAGTATGGGATATTCCTTGGACGGGTTGTGAAGGCGTGGATGCGGCATGATGGACACTTTTCTCCATATAATCTGGGAGTGCCCGGCGGTGGTGCGTTTCTGGAATCGTGTGCATGCGGTTATGGAAGATGTCACTGGCGTTGAGTTGTTGCCTGAAGCCAGGAGATGCCTGTTGAATGTTTGGGAGCCGACTGACTATGATGTGGCACAGACTCAGTGGGTGACCCTCGGGAATATGATCGCCAAGAGAGATATTGCGCAATTGTGGGGATCTCCGAGGCCGTCCACTGTTCTGGCATGGAAGGAAAACATGGACTGGTGTATGTTTAGAGAAAAGACAGTGTACGCTGCACGTGGCAGGCCCCGAAAATGGGGGAAAGTCTGGGGTCAGTGGAACTCCTATCGAGGCGACATATGTACCCCTCCCAGCACACACATCTCGCCGCCTCCACCTTCCACCCGGAACCGACATTCCTACTGGTGTTTTAGCTAACATGCCTCCTGACTCACAATTCCTCTTGTTTCCCCCCATCCTGTAATGCTGATTGTATCAAAGCTGTATGGTTTCTTCCTCGCAGGACGCTTCACCATTTGTATTGTCTATGCTACCTTGTTTATTTTTGTTCATGTTTAAACTTTAATAAAAAGAATTAAAACATTTAAAAAAAAAAAAATTTCAAAGCCCAAAGGAAATCAGACGTAGACATTACAGACAAGGACGATGAAATACTCCCCAGCCGCCCCCACACCCACCCGCCCCCTCCCTACCATTTCCCCCCCCCCCCTCCCCCCCCTCCCCACCGGAGAACTGCAGCCTGGCTCGTTTAATTGTCAGTAACTGAAAAGGTGAAACCATAAACCACTTACCTGCTCAAGGTGCTTCTGAAGTCCTGCAAGAGAGAGACCAGACTAACATCAGTTCAAGGCACTCACAGGTGCATGCAGCAAGGTCTGAAGTTGGACCTTGTATTGAATCTATGCATCCATTATACATGCACATATGCACTCAGAAAAGTCTACTAAACTTACATACATGAGACGAAGAAATTAAACAAGCATTTGCAATGCAATAGGTCCTGCATTTGTGAAATTTTAAGCTATTGGCATTGTAAATGACAACACCTTTTATTTATCTGTTTTCAAAACCAACACATAAATCAAAGGCATTGTCATTTACTATGCCAATAGCATAAACTTGCGTAAATGACTTTTGTGTAATTGGTACCTTTAAGCTGCCATAATCCTGTGACATTTCAAGGTGCATCAGCTCCAACACCTCGGTAACATGAGAGGGTTTAGACATTAGGCTAGTCTTTCAAGCACAGTCCTCCCCTTTCATGTAGACTGCAGATCACATGGTGCCATCCTGTGTATGTGAAAGTCAAAATAAGTGGCCCTAATTTTTGTGAGGGAGGCAAAGCATTCTAATGTAGGGAAGCAGTCCGTTTGCCCTTAGAGGATGGGGGGAGGGCTTATGATGAAGTGGAAGGAGGAAGCAAAAAGTACAATCCTTTAGTGAATAGTAATTAAAACAAACATTGCAGTAAATGCGCCAAAACAGTTATGAGACGGAAATAGAAAACTACAGCTGAGCCAAAAGGATAGAAATGTATCCTCGTAGTTCCTATAAAAATAGGAAAGCAACAAACACTTTACCACATTCAAATTTACTTAAGCGCTCCTTAATTGAGAACCCAAATTAGTGGTCACAGTTGGTGAAATATCCCGCAAGTCCACCCGCCCAAACAGCATCTAAAAAACACAGGCCTATTCAAGTAACCAGGCAACGGACTCGGTCAAGCTAATCAACCAATTGAAGCAGGTATGGTGGGGAATTATGGGAATTGTAGTGCCTCCATACTTTATATACATGACTGAAATCCTGGGACTAATCCACCAATCACGACAATCATGGAAAGGAGTTCTGGGGTATGTAATGCCTCAATACTACGTATACATAATTCAGACCAAATAACAAATATAATGTGTGAAATATTTGCATCACGTCTAAAGTTGAAAACTCCTAACCCGTGCACCGAGGTAGGAGCGTGTAACATCCAGAAACCATTCCGAAGATTGCTATCCTCATATAGATAGAAGAACTCAAGTTACGGGCAAGCATAAAAGCACGGCGCCGTAGGGGGGAGCATGCGGCAGGCACCATTGTTAAGGGTGCACAGTGTTATTAAACATACAAGCACTGATGAGCGGCGGGACGCCCAAGGCAGTTACAGGAAATAACTTAGAATAAGGGAAAGTGGAGACCTTTAAAAGCAGCTAAGCAATTAATATGTACAGCTGTGTGTAAAGCTAAAGCTGCGCTGCGGGAGTGAGAGGGCTCCGCCAAGGGTGAAAAGCATTAAGGACATGTAAAAGAAAGTTCTCCTCAAACACACATCAAACACAAAAGTGGCCGAAAACAGTAGTTAGGTGCTGCTGCTTCCGGACTACACGTAAGTCAGTATCAGTCCAACAGCCAGTAAATACCCAGCTAATAAGAGGTATGTCAACGTTAAACAGCGGCAGGAGATATTACCCGGCAATAGGGGGAGTTTCACCCACATGTAGATTACTTAATGTCTCGGAGAGACAGCGCATGCGCTGCCTAGGCAAGTGTTGGACCCGGCCTCATGGCGTGGTCCTACCCCTCCCGCATGGCAGGCCCAGGACGACATCAGCCCTCCTCCGGACCTCGGGCGGCCCCTTCTGCCCGACCCTGCACGCCCCAACACCACAGATCCGGCTACCATCCCGGATCCCCCATCATCGGCCAGGCCCCAGCGTAGGCCCATCACGACCGAAGCACGAGGCCGTGCCCGACTCCATCTTGGGCCCACCACGTCACGACCACGTGGCCTCGGCCCCAGCCTCGGCCCCCGCGAAGCCCAGACATCGAGGCACCTAGATCCACCCAGGTGGTCGAGTGGCCACTCGACAGATCCCGGAGGGAGAGGAGTTTCGATGGCCCTCCAGCCGTCCCCGGACGCCTGGTATCGATCGCCCTCCGGCCTCCCTGGGCGCTGGCTCCACCCCCCTGCTGGGTGTCTGGACACCTTCATCCCGGCCCCTCTGACCCCCAGGCGCGAGGGTCCGGACTTCAAAGACCTCCAGACCTATATCTGAGCCAGCCCTGGATCAGGTCTTCAGTTGTATCCTGGACTGGGAGCCCTGCTGACGCTGTCACGGCCGACACCAGACGAACTCATCCTTCCGGTAACCTGAACCATCTGAGAGCCTGCTGGCGCTGCCGCGGCCTACCTTGCTGAACCATCGGAGAGCCTGCTGGCGCTGCCGCGGCCTACCTTGCTGAGCCATCTGAGAGCCTGCTGGCGCTGCCGCGGCCTACCTTGCTGAACCATCTGAGAGCCTGCTGGCGCTGCCGCGGCCTACCTTGCTGGACCATCTGAGAGCCTGCTGGCGCTGCCGCGGCCTACCTTGCTGAACCATCTGAAAGCCTGCTGGCGCTGCTGCGGCCTACCTTGCTGAACCATCGGAGAGCCTGCTGGCGCTGCCGCGGCCGACCTTGCTGAACCCTCTTGTTAGCCTGCTGGCGCTGCCGCGGCTCGACCCGCTCGGAACCCCACAGCTCGAGGATTGAGAGCTGTGCGCAGGGTATCCCTTCCTCCGCCCCGAGTAAGACAGTCCCGCTACCTTACCCCCCTTTTACGAGACTTTCCAGATCCCTCGATCTGCTTGTACATACTGCCAAGAACCAGCAACCGTTTACTACTTATAAAGTTTGAGAACTTGACCTCCTGTGTGGTGTCCGTTTGTAGTGTTGTGATTACTCTGCTGTACGATCCTAGGAGAGGACCCTCAGTCAGGAGGCCTCTCGGTAAACGCTCGGCTACTTCTCGACGGAGGGGTGGACCTAGGGGTGGTCAGTCAGACATCTTCTGTCTCCCCCGGGTCGCCTTTCTAACAGCAAGACCTAAAAAGTGCAACAAATCTGTTTTATTCCTGTGTATTGCATTATCTGTGATAAATAATTAAGTCAAACAGCATAACCTATAAGGAAGAGGTACACATATTATCAAAGAATACAACGTTTCTTTACTTTAACAGATGTTGATCCTCAGCATTAGATAAAAACTGACAGCCACAGGGGTCCTAGCCTCATTATTTAATGAGTGCAAGAGACCAGAGGGAGATGGGAGTGATTAATTGTACCAAGGTACACCAAACCCCAAGACTCGCATACCAAAGGAGAGAGATGGGAGAACTGATAAGGAGCACAACTCCCTGCCCCCACCCCTTCAGCTGACATTCACCCTGCAGGCAAGCAGGGAGGCCACCATAGGGACACATTAACATGCAGGTGTTTAATACTGTCACAAAAGTGACCTCCTGCCCCTGTCGTGGGTGTAGCACCGACAACAGGGGTGGCGACGCACCACGATTTGTGAATCCATTGTTCTGACTACTGCACACTTGAGTAAATCTCTGTTTCTATTCGCTAGCCCAGAACCTAGCGCTAACTACTTTGCTGTGAGGAGTATCGCTGTAAAGAAATGCTTTCCTTGGAAGACATCCTGGTTATGACAAGGAAGGATAACACCCCAAGCTGTTTAAGTGCCTTCAGAGAATCCACATCCTCGACTGCTTTGACAGTATAACAATGGAAGCCAAACACCCACCAAGTGGCCCAGCTTCAGCTTCTCTTTGACCAAGAAAGGGAGTGCTCCACAGAATACTGCGATGACTGACCTGAAGCCAGAGCTGTGTCTGCCTGACAACCAGCTTCCCAGAGGTGAGAGGGTCTCACCTGGCTTCTTCCGTGGAAGAAAGAAGCAGCTACCCTGACATGAAGAGCCTAGAAGCCAACCCGCCTGCTGCGAGATGGAAGTGTCTGCCCAGCCCGCAGTAGGTGAGTGTGACCTTCCAGGGAAATCCAGCTGCAGCTTGACCCCCTCAGTGTGTTAGTGTGCCGGAACAGAAAGACTGAAAACAGCGTTCTGCATGTCTTGGAGAGCATGAGTGCAGTTCCCTGCGTACACTCGGTTCTAGTAAGCAACAGCATCAAGAAGTGTGCCTCAGCGGACTCTGCCACTACAGCAACAAAGTGTGCCTCAGCATACTGTGCCACTACAGCAAAGAAGTGTGCCTCAGCGGACTGTGCCACTACCGCAAAGAAGTGAGTCCCAGCATACTGTGCCACTACAGCAAAGAAGTGTGCCTCAGCGGACTGTGCCACTACCGCAAAGAAGTGAGTCCCAGCATACTGTGCCACTACAGCAAAGAAGTGTGCCTCAGCAGACTGTGCCACTGTGCCACTACCGCAAAGAAGTGAGTCCCAGCATACTGTGCCACTACAACAAAGAAGTGTGCCTCAGCAGACTGTGCCACTACAGCAAAGAAGTGAGTCTCGGCATACTGTGCCACTACAGCAAAGAAGTGTGCCTCAGCATACTGTGCCACTACAGCAACGAAGTGTGCCTCAGCATACTGTGTCCCTACTGCAAAGAAGTGTGCCTCAGCATACTGTGCCACTACAGCAACGAAGTGTGCCTCAGCATGTTATATAGCTCCTATATATCCTTATATCGTGTTAAGTTAGCATAGGTACATTTTAGGTTTAAACGCCATTTTTCCTTTCTTGCAACTTCTGCACACGACCCTTAATTGTTGACTTAGCTTTCAACCTAGTGGTTTGCCGTGGTGTATGTGAGAATAATATGTTATTGCTCTGATATCAGTTTTGTTTAATAAACCATGTCTGCACGGAGAGTGCTGAAGTTTCAGGAGCAACACGATATGGAATTGTTATGAGGTCTGATCTCCACGCCTTCATAGTCATAACACAAGTGCAGCCTTTGCCAACTTGGGCTTGAGGCGAGATTGATATTGCTTTGCACGAGAATTGTTAACACACTTGATGCGGTGCACATGCAGAGAGAGCTGGTGTATGCTGATGTGATTCCTTCATGCTAGGACACTAAGGTATGGGCCCGCCCTAAAACAACCCAAAGAGACCTTCTTAGCTAATAATATAATATATGTGTTAGGGAGGGTGAGATATAAGTGTTGTTGACTCTTATTCATTACAGCATGTTAACATGCTGTCACCATTCGCTTTTTATGTCTTAGTAACTATGCTGATAATTTTGATACTGATAATAAGTATACTTGTATTATCTAAGATACTGCGCCTGAGAAGACGGCATTAGTAAATAAACATTTCAAATGCACATGTGTCTTCTTTACTCCATGTTCGGGTTTGTAATGATAATATAACAAAAGAGTGTTCATGAGTTCCACGTACCCTGAGGTACTGTAAGTTCATGTTCTGGTTTGTCTAAACATTGGGAGTTTGATATGTCCAATGAGACACTGTAGCTAGCTCGGTAAGGGGTGAGTTGGTTGCTAAGGTAAGTTTTGGGACACCCTAATTTGCCGAGGTTCCACTCCTCTGTGCACAGTTCTGTGTGAGAACAGAAACCCTGCGACATGGCGCCCAACGGTTTCGGTGGTCTTATATCATGACACTCGAGTAGTTTATCGTTCATACCTTAGCCCCTTCACCTCCGTTTCCGGAAAGCGGGGTGTCGGTGAAACCTACCTATTTTTTAAAATAGGTTTTATTCAAGCTTGATATTTTCTTAAACGGTTTCTTTGAATTTCTACCCAGTTGTGCTACAAAGTATTCTTTGTGTTTTCTTGTTTCCAGTGTTGTCATGGCGGCGGTGGCTATTGCGCAGCATAGTCGCGTAGCGGTACGCAACCATCTTCAGACGTACCAGGTCCCAGTTGATGGGATGGCTGTGATTTTCGTGGTATGTGCAGATCCGGCGTTTCCTTACGAGTTATTTTACTCTTGGGTTACGTTTCCGGCTGTGGACGCTAATTCTGGTTTGTTCCACTCCTACACCGCCTCGGCTGTCCCGGCTGAGTATACACCGTACAGGGCATTGGAAATACCTATTGATCATTGGCAGCATCGAGTTTGGTTTGATGGCGCCCTCCCCCACTCTTTGTCCGCTGCGAGGTTAGGTCCACTCTCAATTCCAGGTACAAATTGGCCTGCGTTGGGTGGCTTTACCCCGCACCCGAATCACGGCGCTTGTACCCTGCAGGGAATTCGTAGGCTGCATGTTGTTTCCATTTCCGTGATTCGTGCATTAGTGCAATACATCGGTCGCCACCTGCCTGGTGGTCCCCAGGGGGGTGCGGCCGTTCCCATGGATCGAGGCGGAATGCGTCTCAATCCAGTGATGGTTAATTCGGTTTTTGGTGCTCGTCCAGTTGACAACGATGACTTCCCATTTTGGCTAGCTGAGAAGTTTGATCAACTGGAGGCGGTTTTTCCGAATTCTACTCCTGCTGATAAGCATAGAATGTTAACGATTACTCTACCGAAGGATTTAACTCCTGAACTTGTTGACTGTGAAAGCTGGGGAAAAACATTTGCGGCAGTTTATACACGGTGCTTCGGCACCCCGTCTATGACTGCCCTGCCTGATATCATTAGACGTGTTCAGAATGACCACGGTCCAGAGGCAGCGGTTGAATTGGGTATGCGCCTGTGTGGTTCTTTTGAGATTGTTTGTGATCTCATTCTCTCCAATGTTAAAGGAGATGCAGTTAACTTTCAGGTGTCGAATGCTTTGGCTGCTCTGCCCGATGCCGACAAACCCCGACAGTTAGCAAAGATTGTGGTGGCCGCTTATAAGACAATTGGCCGCACAAGTAGAGGTCTGAAATATTTTCCAGTAAAGGAGAAAAAACAACCTCAGGGACAATCTGCAGTGACAGATGTCCAGCCCAAGTCCAAGAAACAAAATTGGCCTAAGAAACAGACACAGGGGAAGCAGAATACACAGACTCGGGATTCTTTTCCTGCAGTACAAGCACCTGCGCCAACAGAAAAAGTTTATGATTTGCGCGATCGCGCGATGATTAAATCACCTGATCGATTTCAGGGTTCTGATCAACGCTCTCCTCGTTCCTTTCAGGAAACATCGGTCCCGAAGACCACTGGAGGAGGGGGTGGACGTGGACGTGGTGGCCAACAAGGACGTGGTCAGTCCCGCCAGACGGACGGCGCAGTGAAGCAGGAAGATTCTACGCCTAAGCGTCCGCAGTTTGCGAAAAAGAAAGTCGCAGCCTTAACAGCGCATAGATATGCCACAGATAGTGAGAACGCGGCTTCGGAATCTGACGTGGGCTCTGACCTTGCTGGACAGCGCGGCGGAGATTACCATAGTCAGAGAGGCGCTCCGTCCACTACTGAAGGTGACAGCGACTGATGTGTTTGTTGTCATAGAAACAGCCGATACGAGATTAGCTCCCCCTGAAAGACTTTTTGAAATTGTCCTGTTAATTGAAGGTGACATACAGCGTACGGTCAGAGGGGTATTTTGGGAGAACCTGTCGTCTACGTACGACATTTTGCTTTCTGAGGCTGACTGGCCCCCACCTTTTGTGCTCGCAGCGCCGCGAGGGGAGGAGGTAATCCTTCCCAGTTTCGCTCACACTGTCTCCACTGAGCATGCGCAGCATTTTGCGGAAGAGTGGGCTCGGGCTCTTGCACCGGCTCTCTACCGCAACCAATGTGGTTGGGACAAATTGTCCCCTTGCCACGAAATTCCTTTGCGGTCTGAGCCGCAGCCTCAGCCTCAATATCCCATACGGCGTGAAGCTAAAGCAGCCGTCGCGGAAATCCTTGAACAATTGGAATATCAGGGAGTTATTGAAACGTGTGTGTCACCGATGAATAATCCCCTTTTTACTGTGACCAAACCTGACGGATCATATCGTTTGGTATTGGATTACCGGCATTTGAACTCGCATTGCCGTAACTGTGCAGTACAGAATACTCACGGCTCTGCGTTAGTGGATAGTCTAGTGCGTAAGCGTTTCAAGACAACGCTTAACATTTCCAATGGTTTTTATGCCCACAGACTGGATGGCTTTAGCTCCCAATGGACAAGTTTTACGTCCGCTGGTGTGCAAAAATGCTTCCGGCGACTCCCTATGGGCTACAAAAATAGTCCTGGAGTGTTCACCTCCAGAATAGTAACTCTATTGGAGGGTATCGATCCCGATGCATGTTCTTATGTGGATGACATTTATCTCACAGACGACGAAATTTGGATGCATCTGTGTCGAGTGAATTCAATAATTTGTAACTTTGCAGATATGGGTTACAAGTTTAATTTTGCAAAATCGCACATTGCAGAACACACAGTGTTGTTCCTCGGCTATGAGCTGAACAATGAAGGTCGAGGATTGGCTCCTCACTTCCTGGAGAAATGCGCACAGTTGCGCGCTCCTACAACACTGAAAAAATTACAGTCTTTACTGGGCTTTTTGAATTTCGGCAGAACTTACATTCCGGAATATGCCCAGCGTATCAAGCCTTTGTATGCTTTGATACAACCAACTTTCTCAAAATCATGCTGGCTGCCTGAGCATTCAGCCATTTTGCAATCCTTGCAGGCTGATCTGCTCGCTTCTAAATATTTACTGACTCGTGATAACCACACCAACCTGGTAATAAGAATAATTCCTGGGACGGTGGGTTTCACATACCTCACTTTTAATGAAGGTGACACAGTACCTATTGCTTACAAGTCACACTTGTACACTTCGGCTGAGTTGCGGTTTCCCACAGTGGAAAAGGTTTTAACTGCTGTACAGATGGCGATTCTTAAGGAACGAGCACTGTCACAGGGGAAACGCATGTTAGTGGTAACACCCTGTCCTCATTTGGAGGCCGTCACGAAAGCCAGTGTACCAAATTCGAAAGCTTTGCACCCTCGGTGGATTCAGTGGGCTGCGTCATTGTCATCCACGGATGTCATGTTTATTTTTGACGCCTCCTTACGGTCGCAAGAGTACTTGCAGTATGAATTCGTTCATCCTGCTCCTCTGGCTATGCGACCTTTGGAGGACTTCCATTGCATCATTTACACTGATGGGTCGGCGCAGGTTGCGCATGGCTCTAAACATGCCTACGTTTCCGCATGCGCCATTGTGGTCGGTGCTATGTTGTATGATGAGTTCATTTCCAGGGAAGTGCACACGTTGCCCCTGGGCGATTGCACCGCACAATTGGCAGAGCTTCGTGCTCTATTACTAGCGTTAGAGTACGCGGATCCAAGTGTTACTACTCTGATTGTAAGTGATTCTTACTACTGTGTCCAGTCTTACAATGAAAACTTGTTCTTTTGGATTCAAAATGATTTTCATGATTCAAAGGGTAGCACAATAAAACATAAAATGATCTGGGTTCGAGTGGCAGAGCTTAAGGCTAAGTTGCCACTCGTTTTTGTTATTCATACTCTCGGTCATCAGCGCGTAGGAGTTCACGCTGTTGGCAACTCGCTTGCTGATGAAGCAGCGAAATCAGCAGTATCTACATACTTAGTTGCAGCGGTTACTAGGTCTAAAACCAAGATTTATAGCGACATCTTAGCAGCGATTGCTGCCTCTGAGAAGGGAAGTAAACATCCTGCGGGATTCCCTTCGAAGTATAAATACCACTGAAGTCCCGAAAAGGTTCCTTTTGTGACAATTCCTGATGTTGGGGAACGGCTGATTCCCAACTCGGATCGCAGAGCAGACTTGATTACAGCGGCTCATGAAGGTGTGGCGTCTGCGCATGCGGGCGTCTCAGCCACTGTAACGCAACTACAACAACGTTTCTGGTGGCGGGGACTGTACAAACAGACGCGTGATTATGTCCTTCTTTGTGACATATGCCAGCAGATTAAACCTTCAACTGCTACGCGTCCGCCACAGACTCAGTTGTACATTTCTAATAAACCACTAGGCTGTGTTTATTTAGATCACTGCCGTCCTTTTTCATCTGATACTGCGTATAAGTACATCTTAGTAGCAGTTGACTCATGCACACGCTTTGTGTGGGTATGGCCACATCGCAGCGCTGATTCACGGACTGTCATTAGAGATTTGCGTATCTTTATAGGGATTTTTGCCTGTGGTACCTTCCATTCGGATTAGGGTCCGGCTTTCGCCTCTAAGGCGTATAAGGATGCCATGACTTCAATGGGGGTCCAAGTCAAGTTTTCGTCACCCTACAGACCTGAGGGTAATAGTGTAGTAGAACGAATGAACCGTGATTTAAAGCAATCTTTGACAGCCCGAGTTATAGGCACTGGCAGAAACTGGCTGGCTCATCTCTATGGCGTACAGCGTGCTCTTAATAATCTCCCTAGAAGGTCTCTGGGTGGGCGGACCCCATACGAAATGCTCTTTGGCATCAAAATGTACGTCCCTGACCTTGACGGTCTAGACTCAGTGGTTCGCGCCACTTCCTTTGACGCAGATGAACATTGCAATGTTTTACAGAATCTACAAAAGACCAGAGACAGTCTTGCAAAGGAACATTTGCCCTCCACATCGGATGATGCGTTGCAGATCCCGGTAGTTGGCTGGCTACCCCAGGTTGGAGAACTGGTTCGAGAGAAGATCGACAACAAGAAAGAGTTTGGTCCCTCCTATCGAGCTCCAGTCCCAGTGCTTGGAGTGAAGGGCACAAGAACAGTCATATTACCACCACTTCCAGGTATTGACAATGTCAAGATACACAGAGTGGCCGATTCTTCTTAGCATGACGCCAGCTGTTTCCTGTCCTTCCATTGTGAGAAATTCAATTATGCCCACTGCTTCTAATATTGAACCTGAAGTGGCCATCGAATTACCTGCTGTTTCCAGTCCTTTATTAAATAATTTACCAGGAACTAACATTGATGACACAGACTATGCCTATCCCGCTGATTTGTCCATACCTGACCTGCAAGCTCGTTTAGCCACGGAATCCAGATTTTCATTTGACTCTGCTTCCCTTGCCTCGAAGAAACCCTCTCGAATTGCAGTTTATGCTAGCCTGTTTAAAAAACATTTTTTGATACCCCCTTGGACATACATTTGGCTGGTCCTTTTTTCAGTTTACCTTTTTATGTCAATTGGTTTTGTGTTTTATTTTTTTCGAATTATGAATGGACACTATGTCGAGGAGAGAACTTGCATTACTCATTTAAATGGAACTTTGGCCCCACTTTCCTCTTCACATTCTACACACAGATTAAAAAGAGACTTGACTTTGGTTAACATCACAGCATGGCCTGTCCTTGATGGAATCGTGTGGGATGCAGTTCGGTTTCAGATTCATGGCCCAACGGAAGTCGTTAATGTTCCTAATGTACTTAGAGTGAATATGGGGGATGTGGTGAAACAAAATATTCGTTCTGATGATTGGGATGTTAATGCTGTGGAAAGTTTGTTTTCTGATTTGAAATACTATGCTGCTTTTGATGCTGAGGATTTATATTTAGAATCTGCTAATTATGGTGAATTGTTCTGTTACCAACATTATGGCAATCACTTCTTACACAAGACATCTTCCCGAAGGGATGCTGTTAATTTTACTCAGTGGGAACATTGCCCAGCACCTACACAAGGGAGTTCAGAAACGTTTCTTAAAAAGTATACTTATTTCACTGACTTTAATCAGTCCAATCCCGAGTCCTTTTATTTTAAATTTCACAAACAGCCACTGTCCAAGGTTAGACTTACAAATACAAAATTGTTGTATTCGAAGGCCTTCCTAGATCAATTAGTTACTGGGGGGTATGAGTTATGGAAGGATACCATAGACCTTAAATCGGTTTGGGGTTCAAGGGCCTGGCAGGTGCGAGGCACTGAGGCTTTGCACCGTGCATGTCTCATCCCGAATCATATGTTGTTTTTAAATGAAACCATTTCCCAGACGACATGCTTTGGATTGGCTACTTCTAAAAGGTTAAACACCCCGTCTTTCCCAGAGTTGGAGGAATATGAGGATTGGAGTAATTTTACTCAATTGTCCATTAAAGATATACAGGCTCTGCTTCTTAATTCCTCCTTTAATATTTCCAGTATGAATCCTAAGGGTTGGCTGCTTTGGCACCGTAGTGCTGATTCTTGCCAAAAAAGATTTTTGAATATAACTGACGGTTTTAAGACTGTTAGATCTGATCCCCGGTTTGATTTGAGTCATACCGTCACCTCTTACTCTGTGGGCAAGTTGTGTCAAGCTTGGCTGAAACATTCAACTTTACCTGCGATTAAGTATCACCTTTCCAAACTGAATGCAGACGTGGATTTGAATGATTTCATTAGAGGCCCAGCTAGTGGCAGGTCGAAAAGGTGGTTATATGGGGTTTACAATGAAATTTGGAAACTGTCACAGATTGAGGCTGCTACACGCCTTAGGGCTATTGATCAGGCAAATCTTGAGAAAGTGCTTGCAGTTGTTGACAATAGCATTAACGTGCTTTCCTCTAGAATTTACACATTTGATAATATTGTGTCGTCTGTTGTTGATATCGTGCATGATGAAGTGTCAGTATTATACCATGGTCAAAATCAATTACGGTCAATCATGCAGTTTGCATGGACACTTCAGACTCTGAAAATGGGTAAAGTTCCCTGGGGATACATGAACGTTTCCTCTTTATTTGCACCATTTAATTTGACTGACAAACAACGCTTGCTTTCAATGCGTGATGCTTCCTTTTCTATGTTACATATTGAAAGGTTGGAATCTTTACCTTTTTCTGTGGCAGAAGCCACTGCTGCTACGTGGCTTATCCACGGTTTAATAACACTACCTTTTGCTTTATATAGGTTTTCAAATTGTATGAAATATGTGCCAATAGGTCGTTTTGAACCCTTAGGTAGCGGTTTTCTTCATGAGGTCTGGTCGCTCCCATACACATACAGATGTTTCAAGGATGAACAGGAGGTTTATCTAACAGGGGAGGAGTGTACTGAGACGCCAGATCATTCTTTAATGTGCAGACACATACAGTTACACGGTTCATGTAACAAGGACCGACCGAATATGGCTTGCGTTTTACAGGGCACGCCAGTTCCGGCTATCATCCCCACGTTTAAATTGTTAGAAAATGGTAGTTATTTGATGCTCAATAATGAAAACTGTTGTGGGTTAATTAAAGGTATAGCTTTCATAGTAACAGTAAGTGAGCGAGTTATTTGCTGCAGAAATGTTCTTTATCCTCCCACACGTGAACATAGGGAGTCTTCCATTTGGCCACAGATACCGACCTTGGGAGCAGAATTCAGCGGCATGGCTAGAATAAGAGCTCTTTTGTCCCAGAAAGAGGTGGCCTTGAGCTCGGCCCGTGAAACTTTCGTGCTTCACATTGCTAACACCCGTACGGAGGTTCAGGCTCTTTTAAATACTGATTTACCTTTGCATTTCGGAGCCATGGTTCGTTCTATCTTTAACGCATCCTCCACAACGGGCCTAGCACATTTTTTTAAAGTTGTTAGCAGTGGTCTCGTGACTTCCTTTGAGAAGATTTTTGGAGTCATCCCTGCCTTCTTCCATTCTATTTTTTCATCCTTATTTGGAGGGTTCCCGTTTTTTCTTGCATTAGCGGCTGGCGCTTTGGTGGTTTTCTGCCTTTTTAAATATGGATGCCCTTCCTGTGCAAGACCACGCTCAACTGCTACTGACGCGGTTTCGCAACCGCATGCTTGATTATTATGGCACACTGCCGTTGGCGACTCTAAGCACGGCGTTTGGATTATCTTTTCGGTTCTCCTATTTCACCTGTGTCCAGCCTGTATTTCGCTGCCTGACCTGTGATTTCCTTTGGGCCATTGATTTGTGTCTCTGCGGACCGATTTCTTCTGACGTCGATTTTGATCAACTGATGAGTCCTATCATTGCTCACGAGTTGGTTTGTTCTGACGAAAGGATTATGGCCTTGGCGGTGGCACATGGACTAATGGGTCCCTGGGATGTATTGTCGGCAGCGCAAAATTTCTTGGAACGAAGTTTTCTTGAAAACCCACCGAGCTGTCCTCTGATGGTTATAGAGGATCCGGTGCTGGGAGATCACGTATGTTCCTTTCATCTTTTAAATTGGATGGCTGAACTGTTTTCGGATGAGGACAGTGACTTCCTCCTGGAGGCTGTTGCTGCTTACTTTTCATATACAGTCTTATCATAAACACTGCCTCGAATTGACATGCTGATTAATAGCATTTCCTTGATTTTATTGACTTTTGGTCAAGACATTTTATTTTTGCTTGCCTATTGGCTTGAGCCACGTTATACTTTTGGGCTATTTTTTAGCATTAGTTTTTATAATTGAATTTTTATTCATGCTCGTTTATTGTTGGATTCTGCTCTCATGTGATGGCACTTCTGTTATCTTATTTAGTCCGTTCTCGGATCATGGGGGGGTGTTATATAGCTCCTATATATCCTTATATCGTGTTAAGTTAGCATAGGTACATTTTAGGTTTAAACGCCATTTTTCCTTTCTTGCAACTTCTGCACACGACCCTTAATTGTTGACTTAGCTTTCAACCTAGTGGTTTGCCGTGGTGTATGTGAGAATAATATGTTATTGCTCTGATATCAGTTTTGTTCAATAAACCATGTCTGCACGGAGAGTGCTGAAGTTTCAGGAGCAACACGATATGGAATTGTTATGAGGTCTGATCTCCACGCCTTCATAGTCATAACACAAGTGCAGCCTTTGCCAACTTGGGCTTGAGGCGAGATTGATATTGCTTTGCACGAGAATTGTTAACACACTTGATGCGGTGCACATGCAGAGAGAGCTGGTGTATGCTGATGTGATTCCTTCATGCTAGGACACTAAGGTATGGGCCCGCCCTAAAACAACCCAAAGAGACCTTCTTAGCTAATAATATAATATATGTGTTAGGGAGGGTGAGATATAAGTGTTGTTGACTCTTATTCATTACAGCATGTTAACATGCTGTCACCATTCGCTTTTTATGTCTTAGTAACTATGCTGATAATTTTGATACTGATAATAAGTATACTTGTATTATCTAAGATACTGCGCCTGAGAAGACGGCATTAGTAAATAAACATTTCAAATGCACATGTGTCTTCTTTACTCCATGTTCGGGTTTGTAATGATAATATAACAAAAGAGTGTTCATGAGTTCCACGTACCCTGAGGTACTGTAAGTTCATGTTCTGGTTTGTCTAAACATTGGGAGTTTGATATGTCCAATGAGACACTGTAGCTAGCTCGGTAAGGGGTGAGTTGGTTGCTAAGGTAAGTTTTGGGACACCCTAATTTGCCGAGGTTCCACTCCTCTGTGCACAGTTCTGTGTGAGAACAGAAACCCTGCGACAAGCATACTGTGTCCCTACTGCAAAGAAGTGTGCCTCAGCATACTGTGCCACTACAGAAACGAAGTGTGCCTCAGCATACTGTGCCCCTACTGCAAAGAAGTGTGCCTCAGCATACTGTGCAACTACAGCAACGAAGTGTGCCTCAGCAGACTGTGCCACTGCAGCAATGAAGTGTGCCTCAGCAGACTGTGCCACTGCAGCAATGAAGTGTGCCTCAGCAGACTGTGCCACTGCAGCAATGAAGTGTGCCTCAGCATACTGTGCCACTACAGCAACGAAGTGTGCCTCAGCATACTGTGCCACTACAGCAACGAAGTGTGCCTCAGCATACTGTGCCCCTACTGCAAAGAAGTGTGCCTCAGCATACTGTGCCACTACAGCAACGAAGTGTGCCTCAGCAGACTGTGCCACTGCAGAAATGAAGTGTGCCTCAGCATACTGTGCTACTACTGCAAAGAAGTGTGCCTCAGCATACTGTGCCACTACAGCAAAGATGTGTGCCTCAGCATACTGTGCCACTACAGCAACGAAGTGTGCCTCAGCAGACTGTGCCACTGCAGAAATGAAGTGTGCCTCAGCATACTGCGCCACTACAGCATAGAAGTGTGCCTCAGCATACTGTGCCACTACAGCAACGAAGTGTGCCTCAGTGGACTGTGCCACTACAGTAAAGAAGTGTGCCTCAGCATACTGCGCCACTACAGCATAGAAGTGTGCCTCAGCATACTGTGCCACTACAGCAAAGAAGTGTGCCTCAGCAGACTGTGCCACTACAGCAAAGAAGTGAGTCTCGGCATACTGTGCCACTACAGCAAAGAAGTGTGCCTCAGCATACTGTGCCACTACAGCAACGAAGTGTGCCTCCGCATACTGTGTCCCTACTGCAAAGAAGTGTGCCTCAGCATACTGTGCCACTACAGCAACGAAGTGTGCCTCAGCATACTGTGTCCCTACTGCAAAGAAGTGTGCCTCAGCATACTGTGCCACTACAGAAAAGAAGTGTGCCTCAGCATACTGTGCCCCTACTGCAAAGAAGTGTGCCTCAGCATACTGTGCCACTATAGCAACGAAGTGTGCCTCAGCAGACTGTGCCACTGCAGCAATGAAGTGTGCCTCAGCAGACTGTGCCACTGCAGCAATGAAGTGTGCCTCAGCAGACTGTGCCACTGCAGCAATGAAGTGTGCCTCAGCATACTGTGCCACTACAGCAACGAAGTGTGCCTCAGCATACTGTGCCACTACAGCAACGAAGTGTGCCTCAGCATACTGTGCCCCTACTGCAAAGAAGTGTGCCTCAGCATACTGTGCCACTACAGCAACGAAGTGTGCCTCAGCAGACTGTGCCACTGCAGAAATGAAGTGTGCCTCAGCATACTGTGCTACTACTGCAAAGAAGTGTGCCTCAGCATACTGTGCCACTACAGCAAAGATGTGTGCCTCAGCATACTGTGCCACTACAGCAACGAAGTGTGCCTCAGCAGACTGTGCCACTGCAGAAATGAAGTGTGCCTCAGCATACTGCGCCACTACAGCATAGAAGTGTGCCTCAGCATACTGTGCCACTACAGCAACGAAGTGTGCCTCAGTGGACTGTGCCACTACAGTAAAGAAGTGTGCCTCAGCATACTGCGCCACTACAGCAT